>NC_041391.1:82902406-82918611 GCF_002162155.2 Triticum dicoccoides
CCCTTCTCCCTTCCCCTTATAAATAGAGGGGTGAGGGGAGGGCAGCCGGACCAACCTCCAAGGCGCAGCCCTCCCCTCCCCAACACCTCTCCTCCTCCGTTGTGTGCTTGGCGAAGCCCTGTCGAAGTACTGCCTCTCCACCATCACCACGCCGTCGTGCTGCCGGTGGAGCTGTCTTCCTCAACCTCTCCTTCCCCCTTGCTGGATCAAGAAGGAGGAGACGTCTCCCGTCCCGTACGTGTGTTGAACGCGGAGGTGCTGTCCGTTCAGCACTTGGTCATCGGTGATTCGAATCACGTCGAGTACGACTACATCATCACCTTGCAAGCTTCCGCACGCGATCTACAAGTGGTATGTAGATGCAAACTCTCTCCCTTGACTCGTTGCTTAGATGAACTCATAGATGGATCTTGGTGAAACCGTAGGAAAAATTTTAATTTTCTGCAACGTTCCCCAACACTTCGCTCCTTTGGTCCTCTTGATGACTGGCATAAACTCTCCTACGAGCTTCCTTAAGGGGTGGTCTAGAAATAGGGCGGCTGAGGCATGTAAAGAAAAGGACTCCTTAGAATCTCAAATCCGGGATCTTGATCTTATGGCCGACTCTCGTGGCCTATCCTCCTCTCAATGGGCCACGCGGTACGCCCTGGAAGATGCCTTACTGGTGCTGCACCACCAGTCGGAAATTTATTGGCGCCAGTGTGGGACCCTTAATTGGACCTTGAAGGGGGATGTGATGACGGCATATTTCTTTGCGATCGCCAATGGCAGGCGTCGCAGATGCTTCATTGATTCCCAAGTTATTAATGGCGTTAGAACCTCGGACCAACCCATCATTATGGCCCACATTGTGGGATTCTACTCTAATCTCCTTAGCTCTAAGTCTGACCTAGGGGTTGGCCTCTGTCCTGGATTCTGGGACTCTGATTCTAGGATCTCTCCTGATGAAAACATGGGTCTTATGGTCCCCCTTTCGGACGAGGAGATCTGGCAGGTGATAAACTCGGCTAACATGAACGCGGCTTCAGGACCTGATGGTTTCTCAATCCCTTTCTTCAAAAAATTCTGGCCGCAGTTGCGGGATCTTGTGTGTAAAGTTATTCAAGGTTTCTGGTTGGGTACGGTGGATGTCTCGCGCCTTAACTATGTAGTTATTACCTTAATTCCTAAAGTCAAGGGTGCTGACTTGATTTCGCAATTTAGGCTGATTGCTCTTATTAATAATTTCGCCAAGTTTCCGGCCAAAGGGTTGGCTACGCGCCTTTCCCCCATTGCCCACCGTACCATCAGCCCTTTTCAATCGGCCTTTATTAAAGGTCGCTTCATTCTTAATGGGGTTTTATGTCTACATGAGATCGTTCATGACCTTAAGATTCGAAAAACAAAAGCGGTCATCCTCGAACTTGATTTTGAGAAGGCTTATGACTCGGTTAGCTGGCCTTTTTTGCGTAGAGTTCTGTTGGCCAAAGGTTTCGATGGTCCTCTTGTCCATAGAATTATGCAGTTAGTCTGGGGGGGGGGCACACTGCTATTAATGTGAATGACCAGGTCAGTAAGTTCTTTGGTAATGGTAGGGGCCTGCGGCAAGGTGACCCTGCCTCGCCTATCTTGTTTAATTTTGTGGCTGATGCTTTATCTCGCCTGCTATCAAGGGCAACTGCCTCTGGGCATATATCCCCTGTTAGCAATCATCTCATCCCCTCTGGTCTGACCCATCTCCAATACGCGGACGATACCATTATCATGGTGGAGCTAAATGATGCCTGCATTGCGCACCTTAAGTTTATTCTTCTATGTTTCGAGGCGATGTCGGGCCTTAAGATTAACTTTGCTAAAAGTGAAGTGGTTGTTACTGGGGCCGAGGATTCGGAAGCCATTCGAGTGGCTCACCTTCTCAATTGCAAGTTGGGGTCCTTTCCTTTCAAATACCTTGGTCTTCCGATCTCCCCAGATGTGCTTCATGCTAAGGATTTTGCTCCTGTTGTTACCAAGGTGGGTAATAGGGTTCTACCCTGGCGGGGCAGATACAACTCGAATGCGGGTAAAGTAGCTGTTATTAACGCCTGTCTCTCCTCCCTCCCTATGTTCCTGATGGGCTTCTACCTCTTGTTGGCGGGGACTCATGCGGGGTTTGATAAACACCGTGGTGCTTTTTACTAGAATGCGGCGGACAACCACGGTAAGTATCGCTTTGTGAAATGGAAGCTGATGTGCAGACCCAAAAACCTGGGGGGGTTGGGCATCCTTAACACGTCCATCATGAACCAATGCTTACTGATTAAATGGTGGTGGAAGATTATGAGTGCGGAGGACCAGCCCTTGTGGCTGGACATCCTGAAAGCTAAATATTTCCCGTCCTGCAGCCCAATGTTTGCCATGTCGTGTGGTGGCTCATAGTTCTGGAAGGCGTTGGTCAAAGTTAGGCCTATTTTTCAATTATTCATTAAGTTTGTCGTTGGGGACGGTGCTTCGATCAGGTTTTGGTTAGATTGGTGGTGTGGAGATTCACCACTCTCGGTGACCTTTCCCACCCTGTTTTCTTATTGTTCGGACCCTGCCATTTCTATTGCTAAGTTAGCTTCCCAGGGGTGGAACCTGATCTTCCGGCGTTCCTTGTCGCCTATAGAGTTCGAAGAGTGGCAACGTCTTACTTCCCTCTTCCCTTCGCTCTCGACGGCTAGGGACTCGGTGATCTGGCCGCTGTCTTCCTCTGGTCGGTTCTCGGTGAAATCTCTTTATTCCAAGCTCGTTGGGGGTACGCCCATTAATCGCTTCTCCCAGGTCTGGAAGGCTCGTCTTCCCCCTAAGATTAAAATCTTCTTATGGCAAGCCTTTCGGCATCGGCTGCCTTCGGCTAATCAAATTCGCAAGAGAAATGGCCCGGGCTCCCAGTTCTGTGCTCTGTGTGGTGCTGTTGAGGACACTGAGCATATCTTTTTTCATTGTCACCTGGCTAAGCTCATTTGGAGTTGTGTTCAGGATTGGTTAAACGTCTCTTGGGCCCCTGCCTCCTTTGCGGAGCTGCGAGCCTTGTCCCATGACCTTTCAGGCGTCTCTCGGCGTCTATTTTGGGTGGGCTTGGGAGCGCTGTGCTGGTCCCTTTGGACGACTAGGAACAAATTTACTATTGAACATGTGTTTCTTGCTAAACCTGTTGACTACTTATTTCAATCATGTGCCCTCCTGCAGCAGTGGAAATCATTGACTAAGGACGACGACCATGACGCGTTCACTGCGTTAACATCCAAAATCCGGACGACGGCATCTCTTCTTTGCAGACAAGCGCAGGGTGACTAAGGGCTTTTGGTTGACTGCTTGGTGTCCTCTAGTTGGGGGACTCTTCTTCCGGCCTGCGTGCCGTGTACTGGCGTGGGTGCCATGTACCATACTTCTCCGTGTGTTGTGTTTTCTATGGCCACTGTTGGGGCCTAGGGCTGCTGCTACTTTCCTGCATTGTTTCTGTGACCTGCCGTATGGCTTTATTTATAAAGTCGGGCGTATGCCTTTTCTCTAAAAAGAATCCCTTGTGCGAAGAGCTCACTCGCTGTTCCACATATGCAAGCATGCCATAGTTGATTACCCAGTGATGGAAGATGATTCACACAGCCAAGATACCAAGATAAAAGGGTGGGGTGTAGATGGGTGAGGCAGATACAAGGCCGCCCGAGGCGGAGACAAGGTCGCCCGAGGCGGCCGGATTACCACCGCCGGCGGCTCGATCTTCCCCGTCTGGATGCACAAAGGCATCACATCTGATCCGTTCGTGATCTCCCAATTCCCTCGTGGCGGTGCCATCTGGTGGAAAGGTGGGGACGCTGAGATCGGGTGGTGACCGTAGGGATCTGCCACACGGCGAGATCGGATAGGAGGGGAGAATGTGGGCGCAATGGCAGGCGATCTTCTCCGGCGAGACGGATCCGGGCATCTGGATCGAAGGGAGGCTTCGATTCCCAACACATTCGCGGTGGCTGGTTCTTCTCGATCTGGAGAATGACATCCTTGCCGGCGATTATCTATCGGACGGCGACATGATTAAGGTAGATTCTAAATTCAAACTTGATGTTTATGACGTTGTTGTTGGCGATTGTGTGCAGTTTGATTTACGATCGAAGGCACCGGTGATGATCGATCTGACGGAACCGATGGTACATGGCCGACCGGGTGGACGTTTTTGGGCGCTTTTGGAGAGTGACGACGAAGATCAGGAGGAATGCCACGTCCCCACCGCCAACGCGGTCACCGAAATGCGTTTGGCCTCACCGGATGCTGATCCATTGCCGGTGTCCAAGAGTACAAGCGATCGGCGTTGTTCAAAAATTTCGACTTCCAAGGCGGTCATGAAGCCGTGGATCGGCCCGATTCCCAAGGTAAAGAGAGACCCTGTAACTTTGTCGGGTTTTTTGCCTAAAAATTGGACTCGTGTCACGAGGAAGAAGAAGAAAGGTAATTTTTGCCGGCCACAGCCGCCGCCAAGATCGCCGGTGGCGAGATCGGCGAATGCTGTTCGAACAGCCAGACGGGCCCGTTTGAACGAGTTATTAGGTCGTGGACCCAAGCTGGAAGCGGGTTTGAATGTTGCGATGGTCCTGGGTTCTCCTGGTGCGGGCGAGGCCCAACCAGAGGCCCAAGCCGCGCACAGCCCGGAGCGGACGTACGTACATGTATCACCGCAGACTGTCCATCCTTCGATTGAGTCTAGGGTTCCAAGTCCAGGATTTCCTTCGCTGGGCACAGGACGGGCGAGGAGGATCTCCACCGCCGGTGGCATGATGGGTCGTGGTCTGCCGCCCTCCAAGAAAGGGCCCCCTACCACCGCTGGGGCCTCGGCTTCTGCCGGAACTGGTCGTGGTGCTCTGCCGGCAAATGCTACCGCGGCGGGCGCGGCTGGTCATGCAGCGCTGCCAGCCGCTGGTGCTGGTGGTGTTGGCCGCGGAGCCATACCGGTTGGTGGGGGTGGACGGGGCGGCCTAATTCCTCCAAGGCAGGTGGCCGCGGGATCGGGGGCAACGGCGGTGCAACCCAGAGCCGGGTCTGGTCGGGGCGCCCAAGCTTCAAGTGTGCTGCCGACGACCCAAGCGTCCAAAACCAACGTGCATCAGCCGAAGGACACGGCGCAGCCACCAGCAGCCAAGGCGCTGGCCCTGGGAAGGGGTCGCGGAGTGCAAGGGCGTCATGGATACACTGGTTATAGCAGAGATGGTCAGAACTACAACCGATACGGTCAGTGGGGAGATGGCGGATATGATGCTTACAGTGAGGGACTGCACCGTGGCTCTTCATCCGGTGGCGGCCGTGGTTATAACCGATACAATGCTGAGGATGCTGGACATTTTCAAGGTCCACCCGGTAATTTTGTTGAAGGTGTCACCGGACCCAGGGATCGATTCCGAGGTGGCTATCGTCGCGGTGGGAGAGGGAGACGACCACCACCGCCTCGACACTATCCACCGCCACCGCCACCTGCTGCGGATATGGCCTCGGAGGAGGAGCTCGAGCATTCAGCTGATGGGGTGGGGACACATCCATGTTGCCCGCGGCGGCAGTGGCCGCGGTTCGGGCTCTAGCAGTAGTGCATGTCTACTGGAGGTGCTAAGTCTAGGGATGGTACGTCTGATAAAGGTCCGGAGAAAGCGGAGGGCGAAAAGCTCTCTAAGTGGGCAATTAAGAAGAAAAAGTTACCTTGCTATAGTTGTGGTGAACCGGGTCATTTCGTGGCAGAGTGTACGAATGAGCTGTGTGATTATTGTCTTCGCTCCCAACATGTGACCGGGGAATGTCCGCTTCTTTCCGGTCCTAAGCCTGGCATTAAC
This sequence comes from Triticum dicoccoides, assembly GCF_002162155.2. Taxonomy (NCBI): domain Eukaryota; kingdom Viridiplantae; phylum Streptophyta; class Magnoliopsida; order Poales; family Poaceae; genus Triticum; species Triticum dicoccoides. Next base: position 82,908,217 of record NC_041391.1, read on the forward strand.
ATTTTTGGGGTATGTTGTAAGGAGTTGATGTTTTTTGAGACACCGGAGGTGGAGCCTCTACCACAGATGGTTGAGAGTTCCTTTCCGGCAGTTATCAAAGTTACTAATGGACAGTTGATCGAGGCTCACATAGTCAGACAGCTACGTGAGTTGGTGCCGGGTAATTATCAGTGGCACCTGGAGCAGTTAGAAGGACAGTCTTATAAGGTTGATTTTCCCACTAAAGAGGATCAGATGCATTTTCTTAAGTGGGGTCTATGCAGAGTTACGAGCACAAACATTGTTATCGCTTTCGACGAGTGGAAGCAAGAGGAACCTGAGGGTACACCTTTGGAGAAGGTGTGGGTTCATTTCTATGGCGTGCCACCTAAATATGTAAAACATTTTCTGATTGCTTGGAGCTTGGGTGTTCTGATTGGTAAGACAGAAAAGGTTGGCATGCCATTCACACGCGCACATAACGCTGCGAGGCTATTGGTCAGTGTTGCGAGTGTTGACCATATACCAGATGTAGCCAGATGGACACATGCTGGAGTCACTTATGTCTTAGAGCTTGAGATCGAGGATACTGCAGTTTCCGAGGAGGGGGATGGGACACAAGACATGGATACGACCAAGGGTGGTGGCGCACCCGGGAACCAGGAGAAGGGGCCCGATGATACACTGCCGGAGTCGGACAAAGGGCCCGCTACACAGCCAGATAAGGTAGACAGATCTACCAAACAAGGGCCCCCGTCCACTACTCCGATGAACACGCTTTGCTTCGGTTCATTTGCATCGGGGTCCGCTCCTAGCCGGTTGTGGAGCACCAGGGTCGAGGCAGACGACCCGAAAGAGCTTGAGTTGCCACCAGTGCCAAGTCTAGTCGGTGATGTGACGATCGCGGAGCCTACTCCTGGTGCGAGGGTGGTTTCTGTTGGGGTGGCCGCGGATTGTGGGGGCCATGGGCAGGACCCCATCACACCCAGATACCAGAGCCCGTTTTGTCATCGGCGGGAGGGGCGCTTGGACAGGAGGTCTATGGCGTCATTCCTACTTCGACGTCTTCGATCGAGTTGGGGGTGAGGTGCGGGAAGGAGTCCCGTGCTATAACCCCCCATAGGACCACACCATCCTCAGTGGCGAGCCGGGGGTGAGATGCGGGGAGGAGTCCCGTGTCATAACCCCTACGCAGTATCGTGCTGAGCAGGGTGGCCGTGGGACGACGGTCCCCGCGGGTGATAAGGGGGGCGGGATCAGCGAGCAGGCGTCTCCACGGTCCTCCTCCCCCTTGACACTCGCAGCGGAGATTCACTCCACCACGCCCTACCCTACTTCACCGACGATAAGGGAGGGGCGTGGGAGTGCTGACCGCACCTTGTGCGAGAGGACCACGGAGGAGCTCATCGCTTTTGGCGGGATTGCGGATCCGGTGTCGGCTGGCAGGCGTGTCAGCAACCGGATCTAGGGACAGCCGGATGCGGACGACCTGCAGCTAGCGCGTGCCAACAGGGCCGCCATGCTTCGACATGCCGAGACTATTGCAGGTACGTCCTTTGATATTAGTTGTTCAATTTTACACTTCTCTGAGAATGATATTGTTGATAAGGCAAATGACTTAGGCATTTCTTTGGGATCAAATGAAACCGAGGTCGTCAAATCCGTTAATGATCTTTTAGATATGGAAGCGGAGAGGGCTTCTGAGATCATTCGTAATCTTGCCTCTATCCAACCTGTGAATGACAATGACATGAATAATTTAGGAATTAATGATCTTGCAAATATCTGTAATACTCTCTTGCCTAGTGTCGAGGCTGAAGACGAGGAGGATGTTGAGAACACAGATACGGTAGAGCCTCTCTTGATGGAGGAGGTAGTGTCTGTCATGGATAATTCTATCATCCCGCAGGGTGTTGAGGAGAAGCCCAAATGACCCAGGAAGCGGAAAATCTATCCTACTTCGGCAGTACACAGAAGTGCTAGAGTTAAACTTAAGAAAAAAATTCATGATGACTTATGAAAGGACTCTTTTGTAATAGCAGAGGTCCAGCAGACTTGGCTAAACAAAGATTCTTAGCAGAGACAACATTAGAGCACCACTTAGATTTTGTTGCACTTTTGGAAACTGAACGAGATAATTTCACCTCCCAATTCCTTCAAACCCTTTCCAGTGGTATAGATTTTGATTGGCACATTTTACCGCCTAGAGGAAGATCCGACGGGATTTTACTAGGAGTACAGTGTGAGACGTTAGAGGTGCTTAATGTGGTGCAGGGAGCCTTTTCGGTTAAATTCAGGGTGAGATCAAAATTGGATGGGTTCCGATGGTCGCTAGTTGCAGTATATGGGGCAGCGCAACCTGAATTTAAACCCGATTTTCTTGCCGATCTAGTGCGGATTTGTAGAGATGAAAATCTGCCAGTGCTAGTCGGGGGTGATTTTAATATCATTCGGAGAAGAGAAGAAAAGAATAATGACAATTTCGATGGACGTTGGTCTATGATGTTTAACATGATTATCGAGAGCCTCAATTTGAGAGAAATTGAGCTCACCGGTAGACAGTTTACATGGGCCAACTCGTTACCTGTTTCGACTTATGAAAAGCTGGATAGGGTACTTGCTAGTGTGGAGTGGGAGCAAAAATATCCGTTGGTGTCGGTCCATGCGATGCATAGAGGGATCTCAGATCATACACCACTCTTTTTAGATTCGGGTGAGGCTACCCATGTTGCAAACAAAAACATCTTCTCCTTCGAGCAAAGCTGGTTTAAGCGAGAAGGATTTATGGAGATGATTGCACGCAAATGGGCTAAGCCAGTTACAGGAAGCACACATGTCGAGAGATGGCAGAATAAGATTAGACACCTCCGACAATTTCTGAGAGGATGAGCCAGGAATGAGAGTGGGATTTATAAGCAGAAAAAAGAACGTCTAACTCAACTCATTGAGACAACAGATGTAAAGGCTGAAACTACGCTTCTTTCTATTAATGAGCATCGAACCAAGTCCGAGGCTGAGCAAGGCCTACGTGCTCTCTTGAGAGAGGAGGAACTCAAGTGGGCATTGCGTGCGAAAACGCTTAAGGTTGTCCAAGGGGACGACAACACACAGTTCTTCCATATGGTTGCAAATGGTAAACATAGGAAGAAGAAGATCATACAGCTTGAACAGGACGAGGGAACAATAGTGGGGCATGAGAATCTGAAAGCATATATTTCCAACTATTATAAAGGCCTTTTTGGACCACCGAATACTTCGACGGTGTCTCTTGATGAGTCTGTGATTGATGATATACCTCAATTACAGACAGCGGAGCACGATGTTCTCTCTGCACCATTTACTGAAAAAGAAGTTCATCTGGCCATTACTCAGATGAAGCCGAATAAAGCACCGGGACCAGATGGGTTTCCAGCTGAATTCTATAAGAAATGTTGGCATATCATTAAAGATGATCTTATGCCTATGTTTCACGATTTTTTCGATGGCCATTTAGAGTTGTTTCACCTCAACTTTGGTACGATAACGTTATAACCGAAGAAGAATGAGGCGGTCCGGATAGAACAATTCCAACCCATCTGCCTGCTGAATGTGAGGTTTAAAATCTTCACAAAGGTAGGAACCAATAGATTAACACAAATTGCTCACTCAGTGGTTCAGCCTAGTCAGACAGCTTTCATGCCTGGACGACACATACTCGAAGGAGTGGTCGTCCTACATGAAACACTTCATGAGATTCACTCGAAGAAACTAGATGGGGTTATCTTAAAAGTGGATTTTGAGAAGGCTTATGATAAAGTCAAATGGCCTTTTCTTCAGCAGGCAATGCGTATGAAGGGTTTTAGTGAAACTTGGAGGCACCAGGTGGATACTTAAGTCTAGAAAGGTAGTGTCAGAATTAAGGTGAACGATGATATCGGTCACTACTTCCAGACGCATAAGGGGTTGCGACAAGGGGATTCCATGTCACCTCTTCTGTTCAATATTGTGGCAGATATGTTTGCCGTCATTATTGGCAGGGCCAAGCATCATGGCCATGTAGAGGGTCTAGTTCCTCATCTGGTTGGTGGGGGGTGTCCATTCTACAATATGCTGATGACACTATTATTTTCATGGAATATGACATGGCTAAAGCACGTAACATGAAACTTATCTTATGTTTATTCGAACAATTGTCTGGATTAAAAATCAATTTTCATAAGAGCGAGGTGTTCTGTTTTGGGAAAGCCAAAGACGAGGAACATACTTACAGACAATTGTTTGGATGCGAACTAGGTGCTTTACCATTCAGTTACTTGGGTATTTCGATTCATCACCGTAAACTATCCAATAAGGAATGGAAGTGTATTGAAGAACGAATTGAAAAAAAAACTCAGCTGCTGGAAGGGCAAGTTGATGTCATATGGAGGTCGACAAGTTTTGATTAACTCAGTATTGACTAGCATGCCAATGTTTTTACTTCGTTCTTTGAAATTCCGAAAGGAGTCCGAAAGCGACTTAATTTTTTTAGATCTCGTTTCTTTTGGCAGTCTGATGAGGCCAAGAGAAAATACCGTCTCGCCAGATGGGATATCCTTTGTCGACCTAAAGACCAAGGGGGGCTCGGTATTGAGAACTTGGAAATTAAGAATAAATGCCTTATGAGTAAATGGTTGTACAGGTTAGAGACAGAGCCGGAGGGCATGTAGGCTCAAATCCTGCGCAATAAGTATTTGCACTCGAAAACGCTAGCCCAGGTAACCATCAGACCGACTGATTCACCGTTCTGGAAGGGACTTATGAGAACAAAGGATATGTTCTTTCGTAGGGTCAAATTCTTGATTGGCAACGGGATGTCAACAAGATTTTGGGAGGATACGTGGCTAGGAGAGACACCTCTGGCCTTACAATATCCTACCCTTTACAATATTGTTCAACGTAAGGAAGATTACGTAGGTATCGTCCTTCAAACTATTCCCTTGAACATCCAGTTCAGACGTACATTAGTGGGTGAGAGATGGACATCCTGGATGCACTTGGTTCGGAGATTGATTGAAGTTTCACTCTCCGACGTGCCGGACTCCACACATTGGAAGTTAACTAAAAATGGGATATTTACGGTGAAATCTTTTTATACGGATCTATTAATTCCTGCCCCATCCAAAGGTCAATTCATATATGAAAGGTTAAGGTTCCTTTGCGGATTAAAATTTTCATGTGGTTTGTCCACAAGCAAGTAATACTAACAAAGGGCAACTTACTTATGAGGCGATGGGTAGGTAACTCGCAGTGTTGTTTTTGTACTAAGGATGAGACAATACAACATTTATTTATCGAATGCCCACTTGCCAAGTTACTTTGGAGAACGATTCATGTAGCTTTTAATATCAATCCTCCAGTAGATATTGCGTCTTTGTTTGGGACGTGGTTAGCTGGGGTTGAACATACCACGGCAGCTCGTATTCGGATTGGAATATGTGCGCTATTATGGGCTATATGGAACTGCAGAAATGATATGATTTTTAACAGACTACACAACTTAACTTTTTTGCAGGTTATCTTCAGAGCTACAACATGGATCCGTATGTGGTCCTTACTCACTCCTACGGACTCCAGGGAGCCTTTGGTTACTAGGTGCAACCAATGGGAGATGGTGGCTCGGGTTATATTCAACCGGTTCGGATGGCATTCGCATAACAGGATGGGAGTCTAGAGAGCTTGTCCTTATTATCAACGTACCGGTTGTCTTTGTCCGCTTGTATTTTTCAGTTCTATGTGCTTTGTTTTTGCTCCGTTTGCGAGCTGTAAGACCTTTGTGTTGATACTTTCTGGATTTTTAATAAAAGGGCCGCATGCATCATCATCATGCAGAGGCCGGGGGTATACCTCCATTTCTAAAAAAACAGCCAAGATACCACCAAAATGATAGGCAGGGTCGGGTTATGGAGTGTAAGACAATATGTTTGGGGGAACCGGCACAACCCTCCAGGGGTGGCCTATCACATATATATAATGAAGGGGTATAACGTTACAACATACATACACATATACGGAAACTATACAATCTAACACCCTCCCTCAATCTTAGCCACTTCCTAAAGAATCTAGAAGGGTAAGATTGCGCCGACAAGTTTCAAACTGTGGTAGAGGCAAGGGCTTGGTGAAGATGTCCGCAAGTTGATCCTTGGAAGAGATGAACTTGATCTGTAGTTGCTTCTGAGATACACGTTCCCGTACAAAATGGTAACTTCAATGTGTTTCGTTCGAGCATGGAATACCGGATTAGCAGACAGGTATGTAGCGCCGATGTTGTCACACCAAAGAATAGGAGACTGTGATTGAGATATACCCAATTCCTGAAGCAAAGACTGTATCCAGATTATTTCTGCAGTTGCATTAGCCACAACTTTATACTCAGCTTCAGTACTGCTACGTGAAACAATAGCTTGTTTCCGAGCACTCCAGGCGATCAAGGTAGAACCAAAGAACACAGCATAGCCCCCCATGGATCGCCTGTCATCCGGACTGCCGGCCCAGTCCGCATCAGAATAAGCCGAGATAACCCCAGAGGAGTTCGGTCGAATGTGCAACCCATAGGACAATGTGAAGCGAATATAGCGCAAAATGCGCTTTACCGCAGACCAATGAGTGTCACGAGGTGCCTGAAGATACTGACAAACTCTGTTGACAGCAAAAGAAATATCCGGACGTGTGATCGTCAAGTACTGAAGCCCACCAACAATACTCCTATACTGTGTTGCATCAGCAGAAGTCAAAAGCTCACCATCCACAACAGTGATCCTATCAGTGGTAGACATAGGTGTAGTAGTCGGTTTGCACTTAAGTATCCCAGCCCGCTGCAACAAATCCAAAGCGTACTTCTTCTGCATCATAACAAGACCATCAGAACCGGAAGCAACTTCCACGCCAAGGAAGTAGTGAAGGTTTCCAAGATCTTTGACCGCAAAGTCAGCACCAAGAGACCGAACAAGAGCAGCAGCAGCCACCGGAGAGGAACTGACAAGTATAATATCATCTACATAGACCAGCAAATACATAGTAACTTCGGGCATTTGTAGAAGAAACAATGAAGAGTCAGCAGCCGACGATGCAAAACCGTGAGCACGAAGAGCTGTCGCAAGACGAGCATGCCAAGCACGAGGAGCCTGCTTCAGACCATAGAGTGCTTTGGTGAGACGACACAAATAATCAGGATGATCAGGGTCAGAAAAACCAGGGGGCTGCCGCATATAGACCTCCTCCTCCAGTACACCATGAAGGAAAGCATTCTGCACATCAAGCTGACGAAGAGACCAACCCCGAGTAACTGCAAGAGAGAGAAGAAGCCTGATAGTAGTAGGTTTAACCACTGGACTGAAAGTGTCTTCATAGTCAAGACCATAACACTGCCGAAAACCGCGGGCAACCAGCCGCGCCTTGTAGCGCTCAATAGACCCATCAGAATGCTTCTTCACTTTGAAAACCCATTTAGAATCAATGACATTGACACGGGGGGGGGGGGTGGCGGAACAAGAGTCCAGGTCTTGTTACGAAGAAGAGCATGGTACTCCTGCTCCATGGCCTCTCTCCAATGAGGTATACTCAGCGCAGCTTGATACGTACGAGGCTCAGAGGCCGGATCCGCACGAGCAGCAGCTAAACAGGCAGCCAACCAAGCAACAGTACCATCATGTCACTGCTTGGGTTGAAAAACACCACTGCGACTCCGCGTATGTGGTCGTTGAGGAGGTGCGGGAACCACATGAGCTGGAGATGGCAACGCCGAAGGTGACGGTGATGGAGACGCCCCAGCCGGCGACGGAGACGCCTCAGTCAGCACAGGCGAGAGAGCGCCTGATCCGGGCGAGCTCGATCCAGACGAGACCGGCGTGGCCGGCTGAGGTGGCGAGCCCGGCGAGGCAGGCCGCGGTGGTGAGGCCGACCCAGAGGCCAGGAGCGGCGAGGCCGGCCCAGAGGCCAGAAGCGGCGAGGCCGGCCCAGGGACCAGAGACGCCGAGGCGGGCAGGGGCACCGAGGCGGGCGGCCCAGAAGCCGAAGGCACCGACGCAGGCGGCCCAGAGGCCAAAGGCGCCGGTCCAGAAACCCAGGGCGCCGAGGCGCACGGCGTCGCTGGGTGCTCGGTCGTACGTGCATGAGCACAAGGACCGAGGCCATGCAAGGGCTGATCACCGTGATCCACTGGTGAGACCAACGGGGAAGGATGGCGCCTCCAAAATCTCCAAACGAGCTCCGCGTCCAGTGCCTGCACCATGGTTAGGCAACAATAGAGGAGAATATGCAACATCATCAAATTGGTCAGAGGCAACAGAGGATGAATGCAGAGATGGTGGTTCAGCAGTGGACACAGGAAGTTTGGCAAAGGGAAAAACATGCTCATCAAACACGACATCCCGAGATATATAGACACGATTTGTGGGAACATGAAGACATTTATAACCTTTATGAAGAGAGCTATAGCCAAGAAAGACACACTTCTTGGAGCGGAACTCAAGCTTGCGCTTGTTATATGGACGAAGATGCGGCCAGCAAGCACACCCAAAGACCTTGAAAAGGGTATAATCAGGTTATTCATTAAGGAGAACCTCAATGGGAGTCTTCATGTTTAAAACACGAGTGGGAGTATGGTTTATGAGAAAGCATGCAGTGGTGAAGGCATCACTCCAAAACCAAAACGGAACAGATGCATGGGCCAAAAGAGTAAGACCAGCTTCAACAATGTGACGATGCTTACGTTCTACTGAACCATTCTGCTGATGTGTATGTGGACATGCTAAACGATGAGCTATCCCAAGCGACTGGAAGAAGGAGTTGAGGTTGCGATACTCACCACCCCAGTCCGACTGAACATGAACAATTTTGTGCTTGAGAAGGCGTTCAACATATTTTTGGAACTGAACAAAAATGTCAAACACATCAGATTTACGTTTGATAAGATAAAGCCAGGTAAAGCGACTGTAAGCATCAACGAAACTGATATAATAATTATGACCACTGACAGAAGTCTGAGCAGGACCCCATACATCTGAAAACACAAGTTCTAAAGGATGTTTCACCTCACGACTGGACTCCGAAAAAGGAAGTTGATGACTCTTCCCCTGCTGACAAGCATCACACACTGCTACATCTTTATTGCTAGACACACTAGGAAGCTCATGACGATGCAAAACATGCCGGACAATAGGTGTGGCCGGGTGACCAAGACGAGCATGCCACTGTGACGGAGATACCCGAACTCCACTGAAGACGCGAGCGACGCCAGGATGCTCCAGACGATAGACGCCCTGGCAGAGCCGCCCACTAAGAAGAATGTCCCTCGTGCCCCGATCCTTAATAAAAAGATCAAAAGGGTGAAATTCATAAAGCACATTATTATCACGCGTGAGTTTAGGAACTGAAAGAAGATTACGTGTCACAGATGGAACTCAAAGAACATTGCGAAGCTGAAGACTCCTATTGGCATGTCTAGTGAGAAGCGATGCTTGACCAATATGAGAGATGTGCATACCTGCTCCATTGGCGGTGTGGATCTTGTCGGAGCCATGATAGGGTTCACGAGTGTGAAGCTTCCCCATCTCACTTGTCAGGTGCTCCGTCGCCCCAGAGTCCATGTACCAGTGTGGATCGATGGAGTAGGACTGAGTGTGTCCCTGTTGCTTCTGCGGCGCTGGACGATCAGCCATGGCGACCTGACGGGCAAGGTTGCGTGTATCTTTGCCGTCATTGCCAAGACCAAGAAAACTCCGCTGGAAGCGCTTGTGACACTTGGAAGCCCAGTGCCCATCACGGCCACAAAGCTGACACACACGCTGGCCGCCAGCCCCCGGTAATGTCGCAGTAGGAGGGGGGGCCGAGGCGGGCGGTGGTGGCAGCCCCGAAGGAGCCCGGGATGATGAAGAAGAGCGGCCACCCTTGGTGGCAGCGTTGGCCGAGAGGGAGTCGTTGCCCCTGGAGCGACGCGTCTCGACCCGTTGCTCGGTGAGAAGGAGGCGGGAAAAGACCTCGTGTGCCAGCATGGGTGTCGAGTTGCCCCGCTCGTTGATGATCTCGACTAAGGCATCATACTCCTCATCAAGACCATTGACAATAAACGAGTTGAACTCGGAGTCGGTGAGGGGCTGTCCAATGGAGGCCAATGTGTCGGCGAGGCCCTTGACCTTGTTGTAGAACTCAGTGGCAGTGGAGTCAAGCTTCTGACACTCGCCAAGCTGACGACGGAGTGCAGAGACACGGGCCTGAGACTGCGCCGCAAAGGTGCGCTCAAGGATGGTCCAGGCCTCATGAGACGTTTTCGCGAAAACAACAAGCCCGGCGACAGCCGGCGAGAGCGACCCCTGGATGGAGGAGAGGTTCGCCTGGTCCTGCCCTGTCCAGACGCGGTGGGCCGAATTGTAGACCGGACCGTGCACGCTGTCCACCAGT
>NC_041391.1:82918910-82932757 GCF_002162155.2 Triticum dicoccoides
AAGAGAGCCGTCGACGTAGCCGAGCAGATAGTGGCTCCCCAATAGCGGGAGAACCTGCGCACGCCAGAAGATGTAGTTGTCGGCGGAGAACTTGATGGTGATGAGATGGCCAAAGTGAAACGGAGGCGGTGGTGACAATCCCACCGAGGGGGCTGCCTGGGGCGCAAGCGCCATGGAGGCAGACGGGGTCACCGAAGACGGCGGAGGGCCAGACAGCGCCGCGGCCGGGGCGTACGCCGCAAGACCCGCCATCGGGTCGGTCTCGGGCGCTGCCGGCACGAGCGGCGGGATGCCGTCCGCGGGGACGGTGGTGGACGTCGTTGCCGCGGTGTGAACCGCGAGCTCTCGTCCGAGGGTTGAGGGCGCCGGCGGGGTCGAGTAGACGGAGCCGATGCTCCGGGTCCCGAGCGGGGCCGGGACAGCGACGGCATCCAGAGAGAGGTTCGGTAGGGCCGCGAGGGAGGCCGGCAGTAGCCCCGCGGCGGTGGAACCGAACGTGGCGGCGCTCGACATGGCGGCGGCGAGATCGGTGGCGCGGTGGCGGTGAAGACGGCGGCGGCGGCGGTGCGGGTTTTAGGGTTTTGGAGCGGAAGCGATCTTAACCTAGCGTGATACCATGTAAGACAATAGGTTTGGGGGAACCGGCACAACCCTCCAGGGAACATATATATAATGGCCTATCACATATATATAATGAAGGGGTACAACATTACAACATACGTACACATATACGGAAACTATACAATCTAACATGGAGATTAGTGGAGGTTGAGCTCTCCCTCATGTATGACATGCTGTACACCAAGGCAAGTGTCATCCACACATGGTTCGGCTACTTGGTACGTATTATTTCGTCACTTGCTGCTTTTTATGTTCGTCGACAAGGATCATTGCTGCTTTTTATGTTCGTCGACAAGGAAGCCCACCGCAGAGCTGATGTTGATATCACCTACATACTGTATGGTGGTGCCTTGTTCATGGAGACACTGCATGGAGATCACGTCGCTGTTGAACGCCCTAGGCTCCTCTTGGACATTTGTCTTCCGAAGTACCACGAGATGCCACTGGCTTCAATACGCAGCTCTGTGCAATCAAAGATGGGACCGGCTTAGGCGTGCTGTTGCATATCTTCACCATCTTGTCAGGGTAGGAGGAGATAGCCGGTACAGCTCAAGGAGGTGGTCGCATAGCATGGGACAGTACAATATGTTGCACCTTTGCACTGGTTCTGACAGTGCACTCACGAGGCCTCTTCTTGGCAGTTTGGCCAAGGTTGTGGGACTGGGATTAACGGAGCTTTGGAACAAGGAGTATTACTCATGGGATATTAACATGACGGCCCATGTAAAGGTTTGTATATCTGAACATATTAAGAATTTATACAGTGATGGGGGTGTGAACTCACTAGGCATGCTCAAGAACAAGTGGGGTGAGGAACCACTGGTTCGCAGGGGTTTGTTTGGAGGGATATTACAAGACTCCCTGGGTGTTGATTTCCAAGAGTGCATCATCATCTGGCACATCGGCAGCGCTATTTTCCTGGCCAAGAGCCAACAAGCCAAAGAAGAGGACGCATTGCTGGATGTGGAGGCCATCAAGGCGATATCAAAACTACATGATGTTCCTTCTCATGAAACAGCCAGACACACTACCAGGCCGCTCCCAAAACAGGTTGTATGAACTAACCTGTACAAAGCTGGTGAAGACCAGGCGATCGACTCATAGGCGGCAAAACATGAACCTATGTGCTACGCTCAAGAATCTGTTCAGCCTACATGATGACCCCGATTCCAATTCCAGGGTCACTGATAGAGAGGAGCTTGCAAAAGAGCTATATGATGACTATGAGGGCAAAAGCTTCAGCTACGGTGCTCCTCGTCTCCCCCTTGTAGCTGAACTTGCTAAAGAATGGAGAAGGAAGGCAGCATGGTTAACTCGGTGCGACTTGTCCTTGACGTGTGGATGCATATTCATTTTTACGCAGCCAGCAACTGCAGCAGGAAGTTCTATGCGGAGAAGCTGAACAATGGTGGTGAGTTGACAACCATCGTGACTCGTGTGGCTTGTGGCAGAACACTTATACCAACTACTCCCTTCGTTCCTAAATATTTGTCTTTCTATACATTTCAAATGGACTATCATGTACGGATGTATGTAGACATTTTTAGAGTGTAGATTCACTCATTTTGTTCTGTATGTAGTCACTTGTTGAAATGACTAGAAAGACAAGTATTTAGAAACGGAGGGAGTATTTGTCAAGAGCCTGATCAAAAGGATGAAAAAAGGATAATGATTTAGCATGAGAAGGCATCAGCCGCCCAGGGAGATGATGAACTCATGATAATTATAACGTATAGAACTATTGTCTCTGTATCCTCGAAGCCATATAAATTGTATGTTGCTCCGCTTATTGAATAAAGATCTTGATTCATTTTATTGACTACCAACTATTGCACCACATGGCACGTGTAGTTAGCAACCTAAAAACAAAAAGTGTGCCAACTCTTGTACCACTTCTTTTACGGCTAGCAGGTTTTTGTTGCTCAAACTGAACTTATCTCCTTACTGGGAGGAATGGTTATTGAAAAATTATCTCCTAAGTGGTTGAGCTTGCTCCATTCCTCTAATTAGCCAGATGGCAGCCTTTTGCAAATATATTGGCTCGTGGAGTAAATAGCATAAAACTACTACTTTACAGGTTAAGGTTTCAAAAAACTACCAAATTTAATTTTTTTCACTGATAACTACCAAGTCGGGGGTTGGCCGTTTCAAAAAACCCCAAATCCTCTTTCTTAAAAAATTAAATATGTTTATGACAGGTCAGGCCCGCCACTAAACACACCGTTTGGTTGACCGTTTGTTTGACCGTTAACTGACTTGTAGGGGCCACATGTCAGCGCCTCATCCACAGATTTTTCACGGATTAGCCCCTACAAAGATTTTAAAAAAGCAATCGGGTCCCTCGAATCATTTTCTAAAAGCAATCGGGTCCTTGGACTGTCGCCGCCGCGCCTCCATGGGCTACCCGTGGTCGCCGTTGCGCCTCCATGGGGCTCCGTCCGTGGTTGCTGCTGCACGCCGCCATGGGTGGTCGCCACCGCGCGCCGCCGCCATGGGGTTCCACCCGCGATCACCACGCGCCATGGGGCTTCGCCTGTGGTCGTCGCCGCGTGCCGTGGGGCTCTGCCCGCGGTCGCCGCGCGCGCCATGAGGGCTTGTGTGCAGGCCACCGCTGCCACCACCAGCCAGAGCAGCTCGACCCTGCCCTCCTCCGCGCCGAGGACGGCCATGCCGCCACCACCTCCAGCCGGGGCCACTGGACCGAGCTGGTCGAGCTGCTCCACCCACCTGGAGCCAGCGCGAGCAAGAGGGAAGGGAGAGAGGTTGCGTGTTGGGGAGCTCCGCGGCTGCGCGCGCTGTACGACGAAGGGCGACGGAAAGGAGCTCCGTGGCGGCGCCATGGCTGCTGGCCGGCGAGCTCCACGCAACAGCTGATGGCCGGCGAGCAAGGTGCGGGCGCCCGCTCCTCTCGATCTGGAGCACAGCCACGGAAAGGACCTGATTGCCTTTTTAATTTGTTTGTAGGGACCTGATTGCTTTTCTTAAATATTTACAGGGGCCTGATTGATTTTGTAAGAAACACTGACATGTCGGTCCCACATGTCAAATAACGGTCAAACAAACGGTCAAACAGCCGGTTCGTTTAGGTGCGGGTCCGACATGTCATAAACATGTTTAATTTTTAAACAACGGTCATTTGGGTTTTTTTGAAACAGCCGACCACCCACTTGGTAGTTATCTGAGAAAAATTAAAAACCGGTAGTTTTTTGGAACCCTAACCTCTAAAGTAGTAGTTTTATGCTATTTACTCTGGCTTGTGACACTGTAAATAGTGTTGTATGTTCTCATCCAGTCCAAAGACAAAACTGTTCATCCAATAATCATCGGGCGAAGCTGGATTGTCCCTTGCCCTAAGGTTCATCAGGTCGTCAAATTTAAGAATGTGCTTATTCACACTAGAGGTCTGCGTTGAGTGAAAAGCCGGCACATATGGATGTTTCTGCAAATTTGCCCCCAACATTGAACATATAAACCTTGCTAGAGTACCCGCTCACCTGAGGCACTCGCTTCACACTTGCAATCTCGTTCACTCGATCGGCCTCGCTGGAGGTTTTTCACCACGCTGTCAAAAATCCCACGGGTTGTTTCTTTCCACGCTGCTCTTTCTTGCTTAAGCGCATGACCGGTGGGCCTTCATCTCTCGCGGGCCTGGGTTGGCAGTGTGCGTGTTGTGTGTACGTTGCCTGCGCCTTGGGTGAAAAAAATATTAACCGCGTCAATCTGGACGACTCCTCATCAATCCCTCGTCCTCCCTCCCCATTCCCCACCAATCCCCTCGTTCTCCTCCCCACCAATCCCCCGTCCTCAGGTTCCAGCCTGCATCCAACCCTAGCCATGCCCTCGCCGCCACCTCTCCTTCCCCCGTTCATCCTCTCCAGCTGCCGCCACCATCCCTGTCTCTCCTCTTCTTTCATCGTCGCCATCATCAGGAGTGTCCACCCAGTGGATCTGGTGGTCAGTGCGGGATGCAACTTGGCAGGAGGAGCAGGTGATGGCAGATGCGTCAGGAGAGGAGGCTATGGTCATGGCGGCCGGCCGGCACGCGGTGGCGCGAGCCCGCAGGGTCGCGGTCGAGCGGGGCGTGAGGAGAGCGAGGAGAAGGAGGGGAAGAGTGGGAGGCGAGGGGGCAGCGATGCTCCGGCGAGTTGGCTCGCCGGCCATGCAGTGCTGGCCGTGGAGGAGGAAGGCTCCTGTGGGCTGTGGCTAGGGAATCCTTCTCCCCCTCCAGTCCGCACACCACTGTATGTATCTTCGCTTCTGGTTGCACGTATCCTCGTGAGCTCCTTCTTCCTCCGGCTCCCTCCCTCTCCTCCCACTCCCCCTATGTAATTTTCATTTGTTTGTGGTACTTGCACGTCCAAGGACCTGGCGTTATCTTCTTCATTCTTATTTCATTTTTTTGTAAGATTTCATAGCTTTGTGAGGTGATTTAGTCAGCTATGTGTGTGTTAAAAATGAGTTGTGATTGCAAGAATATGATAGCAGATGTTTTTAGCATGAACAAGATCTATACTGTGCATATTGGCTAATGTCATCATCTCCTGTGACCTCGCCACTGGTGATGCTTATCTGAAATATTTGGGGTTTATTTAGGGGAAAAAAATAGTGGTACTTAATTTATTGACATCGGTAAGCACCGCTCGTATATGATCTACACGTTTGAGGTAGTTCTTCAACGGATTGCTATGTTGTGGGTCGAAGGGAGAGCCATTGGATAGCGAACCCATCGAAACGGTAGTTTCACTATGGTATTAGGCGATGGAATGCTTTTTGGGATGAGGACACTAACATGAATGGTCTTATTTGCAGGGTCAATGGTGTGTGCAAGGATGGAAAGAGGATGACGAAGATGTCTTCAAGAAGCTTGATGAGATCGAGTTCCCTGAGTATGTAGAGCCCCTATGGTCTCCACTGGGAGGTAACTGTTGTTGTCTCCCTGTCTCCTCCATTCTGTTACAGTCTGTTGTTCTTGCTCAGTTGTGTCCATCAAGCATGTGCTCTTTCAGTTTAGTCAATGCATGGATAAATAACTCTATGCGACAGTGCAAACGAATGGTGCATTGGTTAGTGCTTTAGATTGTTGGTGAGAATCTGAGGAGTTGCTGGAGCTGCTTTTACCAAAATGCCCAGACCACATCATTGATCAACTGGCTGCACTACACTACAACACAAATAGCTTCAAATCCTGGAGTCTGAAGCCCTATTCTTTGCTTTTAATTTTGGGCTTCCTATTGTTCACGGTTAATAATTATCTTTCTAGCATCGGCTCTTTGCTTTTTTACCTTTCATATCATTTTCTTTTTCATAAGAGATCACATTGAATTTGTCTCTAGAGTACATTACTTCTAATACATACATGAGTTCTGTTTTAGCATTAATGGAAATGTTTTTCTCCTAAATATATACTCCCTCCGTCTAGGTGAGTAAGTCATTTTAGATTGTGCACCGTGACCAAGGAGGAGGAGAAAACGAGAGAACTTAATGTTCATTTTCTAATTAATAGCATTGCATACAATGAACTAACCAATGCATGTCGTGTTTGGTAGTCTCAAGTCATTAAAAGCATGCACACCCCACATCTCTTATTGGTTGATATGTCAAGAAACAAGAAACGAGGTAGAATTTAATGCATCGTGCCTAAGTGTTTTGGGATTATTTGGTTTTCGTAAGATAACTTACACACCTAGACGGAGGGAGTAGGCTATTTGGGTGCCTGAATTTTATTAGCGAGAAGTTCTGGAGATGACAGATTGGGCAATGCTTTGCATCTGCTTTGTATTTGCAGCCAATAATATATTATTGGTTATAACCAGAAGGTCCGTTGTTAATGATTTTTCATGCCTAGCATTTTAGTCAAGGGAAGTCCACTGGTTTATTTCACTAAAACTTTTGTTGTTTTACATTTTTAGGATAGGATGCAAATTTAATGTACTTATCTTTCTCAGATTTATGAAAGACTTGCTGTTCAAAGATATGAAAGTGGCATATGTATGGATATCTCTTCGGGTAGGACCCTCTTTAAATTTGGCGTTGGCACGGTGAGATCGATGGGTCTACCGTGTACCTCCTTCACTCGATATCGTCTTCCATGCTTGTGGAAGTCTCAGGTTATTTTAGTTTACCCCATGTAAATTTCTGTGATATAAAATCTTCTGAAACAATGTGCTACAATTGTTATTATTGAACTATGTTACTTTGTTTCTTTTGTTAAGTAGGAAATCATGAATCGAACAAGGAGGGAGGATGACAGTGTTTGATCTTCGGCCATTTCTTGACTCTGAAACCCAGGTTAGGATTGTCCCCTGCTAATTTAATCATGCACTTTTTTTTGCTCTATTATATGTGGATATGGCCTCCAGTCATTTAGTCGGGCTTCTTGATTTGCTTGGATTCTGTACAAGTTGAGCCACTAAGCCATTAGTTTATTTGCATAACTTGTATCTGATTCTTTTGAACAAGATCATTCTTATGAGTTAGGACGGTAGCATGCGTTTTGGCTAACAAGCTGGTTTTTTTATTATTACTTGGTCAGTATTCTATTTGGCACTTGGTCCAACTCTGAATTACATACGCAGACCTTTTGGATGGTTGGCTTGGTTGTCCGGATCAGCTTTATGTGGGGAAACCATATTCCAACCTTAAAATTGATAAAATTGAAGTAGAAATGTATTCTTTGGCTCTTTGGGTTGCTTCTCTTTCTACAACTTTCTTACTGAAGGAACAGAACAGAAGGCCTTACTGTTACGGCAACGGTATTTGATTAAGTATATCATCATCATCATGCTGCTAAATTCAGTCTTGAACTTTAATTGTTTGTTATACGGTATAGAATAGTGAAGTCAAACAGTTAATTCAGCACTGCTCCTCCACGTTAGAATTAACCATTGGGGTCTTTTGATAGAGGTGATTTTATTTAGATAATTAGTCTAGGGAGTAACATTTTGATCGATAAGGCACATATTTATTTGCTTTTCCATTCAGGGATACACTAAAGTAACCATCATTATCAGTGAAAAGTAGGCATACAAAACATGAAGATTTTGCCTTGGATGTATGCTCACTTAGCTGTCGCTTATTTATTTCAAGGAAGTTATTCGTCGAGCTTTCTTATGCTTCCAGTTTCTCAATATAAAATTTAATACAATATATTAATATGTGAGGATGTGAGAGAAGAAGAAAAGAGGGGCTGTCAGGTCGGATTTATGTGCTATATTCGTTTTAATTTATTGAGCAATATTCCGCCGGCATTCTTAAGAGCTGAAACTGAACCATAATTCCAGGTTTAGGGGCGCAACAATTTAGTTTAGACATCGAATATCCGGCTGTTTTACATAGCTAGCTGCAGCTAATGCGAAGCCTTTACCTTCGGGAACTACTTGTTACTGTGTGCCCTGACTAAACTGAACTAGATCACTTGTATATCTCTGAACTAAAATACACCCAAGTTCCTATTTCTGCTAGAACTGAATATATATGGTTGCCTTGTGATTTTCTTCTCTTATGATGTGTGCAATCTCCAATCAATATCTTTTTTGCATTTCATAACTGTATCTCTTCTGCTCAATTTTCATGCTACATTTCGTCTCTACAGTCAACCTGAACAGAACTGATCCAAAGGAATTGTACTACATACAAGGTGTCTCTGAACATCGTTTTAAAGATAGTGTTGCCTTGTGAGAGCAACATTCTTTCTGTTTCATGGTTCAATAGAGGTCTCAAAGTGTACTAAAACACTAGGTTGCAGTATAATGTCAGCTGATTGCAACATCCTGAGTTACTTTAGAAGTTTTCATCTGGAAACTTGATTTTCTTTTGACATTCATTGCACATGTATTCTGATTTGTGCACAAGGAGGCTCACAAATTTGTGTCCATCTTTTTCATAGTAATCATATGGCTTGCATATTTTATCACACTGATCATAGTCACGAAGATCAGACTGATAATATTTGGTAGAGAAGATCAGAAGAAACATTTATATCATATTTTTGTATGCTTTTTCTGTAGAAAAGGTACCATGGGTTGATTGTGTTGAATCCCATTACTTGAAAGTATAACTTCTGGGCCTGGATTCTAAGCTCTAAGGCGTCGCTTCGCCTTATGCCTTAGCGCTTAGGCAGTGAGGCGCCCCCCAGCGCCTCGCCTCACCTTACCGCCTTAAAAACATAGCCCATTACTATATGAAGTATTTGACTGCTATTCCTAAGAACTGCTCCTGGACACAGTGCTCTATGTTGATATGTCTTACATCTTATTGTGTCGCCTATCTGTATAGTTACTCGGATCTTACATTTTTGTATTTTTGTCAATGCAGGTGTGTTCTTCCTACTATAAAGCAACATGGATTTCTTTAAATTAAATTGTGCATATTGTGGAAAATAAATCTTGTGTGTCTATAGTCATGTTCATGTATGTTCTGAACTGAGACAAATATTCTTCGTTGTCTATGCGTTTTCCTTCTCTTAATGATGATAGTGCAGCTCTCCATCTTATTAATTCCTTACCCATTCACTTGAAATATTGCCTAAATATTATTATTTTTGTAGTTGGTTTAGCAGCCTGACTTAGATCTTCTACATTGCCCATAGAGAATCTTCAAAAGTGTAGTCATATATGTCACTTGATAAATTCCAGGACATTAATCTATAATGCTCCTATGCGTTTCAGCTGTCACCAATCCATGGTGAAATAAACAGGAGAATATATGCTTGCAGAAGTTGTCAAGAGGCTTCATTTAACCATCAAAGACCATGAGAGACCTACCAATCCAGTGATAGAGATGGACACAATCTCTCCATGTGGAAGAACAATGTATCAATTGCCAACAAAACCAAACATTTCATCCTATCTTACCATGTAGTACTAACTTAACTGCAATGTATCATTTGTGTCAAAAACTATTTGAATCATGTATTTGGCTATCTATGATATCAAACCTTTGTGTTCTTTCAAATATCAAATACACTCGAAAGCAAGGCCATTATATGATAAAAAACTACGTGCACTCCTAAGTTCATCAAAATAATTGTTTTCACTTCATAGTTTAAATTGGGCTTTCACCTTAACTACACAGCAAACAATCCAAAAAAATTCTATATTGATTCATAGCACTTTGATAAACAAGTACACATCAAAACCGTATGCTAAAAAAGGCAAAGGGATCTCTTTTAGTTCTTGGTTCAAGTTTGTCTTGCGCGCCAAATGGCGCGACAGGTCATCTAGTATCTACAAAACCTATACCAAGGTAAAGTGGAAGCAACTATTTGAGTGCCCAGTTAAAAAAAACTATTTGAGTGCCTCTCCCCCACTCAATTGCAGGGCCCTTGAGGTAGGTCGCCGATATCTTAGTTCTATGTGCAAGAGGAGTTCTGGCAGCATCAAAATACAGATCCAGAGTCTGAATCCATGAGTCAATATTGTTTCCATCAAATTCAGGCATATTCAGTTTGCCTACTTCCACTTAAGTTTGAGGTCTTCTTCTGTCATACAGTTGCTCTATTTGCCCTTGATTGCCTCTTCTGTTGTTGCAGTCCACTTGTTCCTGCGGGTTTGGAGCTATAGTTGTAGTTCTAGATTCAGAAGCATCTGGTGGTTGTTTGAATTGGGCAAAATTGGGTTGTCTGCAAGGATGTTTGTTGGTGTTATCTAGGTGAAGTTCTCTTCAAGTTTGCACATCATATAGAACTGCAGAGCCAAAATAGGTAGGTGCTTGTGGGTTCCTTGGGTTGTGAAAGTGTGGGTCAGAGAGGCATTCAGAACAGTTAAGAGTTGTTTGCATCTGGAAAAAAAATATTAACATGCTGGTTGAACTAACAAAATTCCTTTGTCCTACTCTTTGTATGTCTTTAGTGTCCTAACACCTACCTGCTGGGACTCAAGTTCCAGGTTGCTTGACCGATTCTTAAATTTTAAGCATTTGAAACAAAAGGTTTTAAAAAAATTGTACAAGTACTGGCATCCAAATCTTAGCCGCTCACCGAGTAAACTTCCCAAGCACCTCAAAGGGAGAAGAAAACATACACTAGTAGCGAACAAATACAAATTTAACTCATGCAGCAACGCCCATCTTTCTATCGGTACAAATTCAAATCACGCATGACCGTTTAATTGAGAAAAAACCCAATCAGACCAGCTAATTTACAGTCAGCATGCCCCCATGGGCTCCATCCACAACACAATCCAATAACAATCTAACTCAACACGGAAAGCATACGACGGATCGGTACCTCACTGGGATGGTCTCCAGTTGTTTATCCACTCCGTCAACGTGCTCACGTTCCTGCTGATATCCTCGACGCTGTCGCTTCGCAGTGGCATCACTATATCCTCCTTGTAACTCTCCCTCGCCTCCTCCAGGAGCACCTGGAAGATCTCGCACTCTATGTTGTTTGTGAGCTTGGCCCCCATGTAGCCTCTGTGAACAAAACAAAAACGTGTCAGAGATAAGTGTGGCATGGCATATCAGTTTCGCTTGCTCCAAGAGGGCGGCCACTCTTGAGTTCGAATTGGATATAAAGATTACCTGCTAGTCAAGCGATCATGCAGAATTGAATTGTCGGTCTGAAGCACGACCACAAGGTCAAACCAACGTTCTGGAAAGAAATCACATCCATGATAATCTACTAGTACACCGCCTTCTTCCATCCTGTCCTCCAGCTCATCACAAACCTGCAACCACGGATACAGGAATCATTAAGTATGTACCGAACCAATAATAGATATGAGATATACTGTCAATATCAATGTGGAAAAATGAAGTGTTCACACCCTTTTTCTTCAAATACAACAGGATAGTGCTGGTCAAATTTGGGTTCAGATGGCACATCAGCCAAACTGACAAAACACAACACAAGAGATATGTTTTGTTCCTCAACTTGTAGCAATCATTTGGCAAAACACTATTCCTTTTTATCTCATATCAGTATTCTGCATCTTCAGTGTGAGGAATTAATGACAAGTGTGAGCTTCTCAAGTGTGCATCCGATCAATTAGATAGCAGATGTAGCAATACAGTTTGAAGTCCTGAACAACATCATACATTTTCTGGAACCTGAGCTTGTGCAGTAAGGAAAAACAACTGTTTGCACAAACATATGATTTGTGTGTGCTTCTGTTACTACCGAAGACTGTACTACAGTAATCCAAATGCTTTTTTTCGACCCTCTCTCCCCCAGATATATGCGCCACTGCAGCTCCCTCCCTGCCCTAGGTAAGATTCTCTCCCTTCAGTTGTGTTGTTGGCTTTGCTGTGGCTGGAAGCTGAAGGATATGTTACTCCACCCTGCAGATCAAAGCACTGCCACCACTCCCTGCCTGGCCCAGATTAGAGCACAGCCAGGCTCAGTTCTCAGCCATCTCAATATCCTCCCATGCGATAGGTGACCTTTTCATAGCCATGGTGAGTTTGAGGCTTTGTCCTTGTTTACTGAAATTGGTCTGCTCGCTGTCTAATGACTAATGCTGTATGTGCCTCACACTATTTTAGAATGTGCCGGCAAATGATCTAGGCAACAAACAGGCCTTTGTGGAACCATGTAAGCATCATCGATGGAGATGGAAGTATTGTACTCAGGAATACATACATAGGAAACTACAACAGAGTTGAAGGGACGCGGCTAATCTGCACCCGAGCTCATATGCTCCCGCATGAACAGTAAAATCGAAGAAAAATCGAAAAAATTCAAAAAATTCCAAATTTTTTTTGAGAGAAACATTGACAAAAGTTCTAAGTGCCTGCAAAAATTCGTCATGAAATCACATTCCTAGAAGGCGTGGCAAAAGAACAAAAATAGTACTCTGAAAAAGCTACTTTCAAACGCATTTTGAAGCACTGAATTTGTTTTTTTTTGCCACGCCTTACAGGAATGTGATTTCATGATGAATTTTTGCAGGCACTTAGAACTTTTGTCAATGTTTATCTCAAAAAAAAATTGGAATTTTTTGAATTTTTTTCGATTTTCCTGTTCATGCGGGAGCATATGAGCTCGGGTGCAGAATGGACTTTTTTGAGTTGAAGCTTCATTTGCTCAAGATACCTAAGAAGGGACAAGATTGTGCCCAAATTGACCGATCCTAATCTTTGACAGCTTCATATTGAAGTTGCAACAGCTCAAGCAGACTAGGATCACCATGTTTCTATCACCTCATCAGTATTCCTAAATAGTCCTATTTTCATACATAATCATCAAATTCTACTATGGTTTTAGTATATTTAACATGTACTCCCTCTGTAAACTAATATAAGAGCATTTAGATCACTATTTTAGTGTTCTAAACGCTCTTATATTAATTTACGGAGGGAGTATCTCCGTATATGCGTTTTTAACAAAATTGAAGCTCTGATGTGGTCAGTGAGCCAGCTGACTTTGTGATAAACTCTGATGTGTGGTGGGCGATTCAGCTGCACCAAGTGGTTAATGAAACCGACGATTTCACGCTCAAGAAGAGGAAAATAAAAAGCCCTGCAGACGAATCAGATGCAAGTGTACTAATTAGGATTTGGGGGGAGGACGTGTGCTGAATACCAGGTCCTCGTTGATGACGTGGCAGTCGAGGTCCTCGTCCCAGCCGTCGTGGAGGCCCTTCTCGCGGACCAGGTCGCCGATGTTGACGTGGGCGACGGCCGCGGCGTCGGCGAGGAGGGAGCACGTCGTCGTCTTCCCCGTCCCCGGTGTCCCGGTCACCAGCACGTTGGGCCGCGCGCGGGCGCTCGCTCTCCTCCCCGCCATCTTTGGGAGTGGAGCTGAGCAGTCGGCGATAACGAGGCCGGAGCGAGCGACGCTGGCACAGGGGGCGGCGGCGCAGTCGGAGATAGGAGGGAGAGGGCGAGGGCGAGGCGGCTGGGAAGGGAGAAGGGGAAAGCTTAGATGGGCTAGCATAGCTTCTCCTCTTGGGCCTTCAGGATTCTTTGGGCATCCGGCCCATCCACCGAGCCGAATCGAACCTTCCCCAGCATTCCATCCCCTTCCCTCCCGGGACCGGAGGAGACGTCTTCCACCCGAGATGCTCCTCCTCCGCCCCCCACGCCGCGCCGCTCCTCTCCTCCCCGCCGTCCACCGCGTCGCCATGTCCTCCACCCCAGCCTCCCCCTCCGCGACGCCATCCTCGTCACCGGCGGCAGAGTACCACTGCCGCACCAAGCACAGCCTGACGGCCGGCTACGCGCGCGGCCCGGGCCGCCTCGACTGGGCCAACCAGCCCAACCCCTTCCTCCGCTTCTCCCCTTCC
>NC_041391.1:82932931-82938248 GCF_002162155.2 Triticum dicoccoides
GCCCCGCCCCCGCCGCCGCGGCCGCTCTCGCTCGACTCCCTCTCCGACCTCCTCTTCCACTCGCTCGCCCTCTCAGCCTGGAAGTCCGCCGGCGGGTCCACCTGGTCCCTCCGCGTCAACCCCAGCAGCGGCAACCTCCACCCCACCGAGGCCCACGTCCTGTTCGAGGACCCGCGGGCGCCCGGCCGGCTCGTCCTCTCCCACTACGCGCCCCGCGACCACCTCCTCGAGGCCCGCGCCACCCTGCCCGCCGGGGACCGCTCGGCGCTCCTGCCGCCGCGGGCCACCGCCGTGCTCGCGCTCTCGTCCGTCTTCTGGCGGGAGGCCTGGAAGTACGGCGAGCGGGCGCTGCGGTACTGCAACCACGACGTGGGCCACGCGCTGGCCGCGGTCGCCTTGGCCGCGGCCACTCTCGGGTGGGATGCGCGGTTGCTCGACGGCTTGTCCGATCAGGACCTTGGGAGGCTAGTGGGGGTGGACAAAGGGTGCCCTGCCCCTGCTCCTCCGGACAAAATCAAAATGGTGAGTGGCAAGAAGGGACCGGCGCCATGGGTGGAGAGGCAACACCCAGATTGTGCTCTCCTGTTGTTCCCTGCGGGCTCAGAAGAGACGGAGGTGGACTATGGGAGGATGAGTGATGCTCTGAGGGAATTCGATGAGTTGGAGTGGGTTGGCAAGGCGAATGCGCTCAGCAAGGACCATGTGGTGTGGGATGTCATTTACAAGACGGCAGAGGCAGTCAAGAAACACCAACCTATGCCTGGGGAGCGCTTCTCGGTGAGCCCGTGGAACATGAGCTCCAAATTGTCTGAAGGGCTGTATAAGGATCTCACGGCACAGGAGGTGGTGCGGCGGCGGAGGAGTGCGGTTGACATGGACGGGACGCACGTCATGGGGAAGGAAGAATTCTATCAGATACTGCTGCATTGCTTGCCTTCAGGCGAGGTTAGCCCGGGGGAGCGACAGGGACCACAGAGCGCTCTACCATTTCGCGTGTTGCCGTGGGATGCAGAGGTGCACGCCGCACTGTTTGTGCACCGCGTCTCAGGGCTGCCCAAGGGGCTGTATTTCTTGGTTAGGAACGAGGAGCATTTCGATACATTGCGACATGCTATGAGACAGGACTTCGAGTGGGCTCGACCAGATGGATGCCCTGATGGCCTCCCACTGTATAGGCTTATGAAAGGGGATTGCCAGAGGTTGGCAATGCAGATATCATGTATGCAGGTATATGATCAAATACACCAACTGTTATTGCTTATGACTTCTTTTAACGCAAACAATTACTTATATCTTTGTGGCTGCTTAACAATCTTTTCATTGATTTATAGTGAATGGCCTTTACCATGCTCAAACTGTATGTAGAGGCTACCTTCTGTTTGGCGAAGAACATTGTTTGGGTTCCTGCTGCTTTTGTTTCTCAATCATGATGATCAATCGGGTCCCTGTGTGGTCGAAGTTCAGAATCCTAATCACCCACCTGTAGATGCGGTGCCGCCTTTTGCATGTTTAGCTTTAGGTTATGATACAAGTTGAAGTAGCATGAGGCTGCTTTTGTTTTTGGCTTTGTTCCATCATCCTTTGATAGGGGAACCCGGCTACCAAGTTGGGATGTTGCATGGAATATTTTTTCTGGCAGTAATTATTTAGTAGAGTTCATGTGAACACTTGAAGTATTAGTTTTATAGTTTATCATGGAACGGGAGGTGACATGCTCTGGGCCTTTGTTATGATGCATTCCTGATTCTTGATGCAGGATATTGCCTCACATGGATGTTTTAGCCTTGGGATGATTGCTCGATTTGAACCTGTGCTGGATGACAAAGGTGAATGGATGTATCCTCGTTTATTCTGGGAGACTGGTGTTCTTGGTCAAGTTCTCTACCTTGAGGCGCATGCTGTAGGGATATCTGCCACGGGGATTGGTTGCTACTTTGATGATGCTAGTAAGATGATACAGTATTTTCAAAAGACCAGTTAGTAATTGAACTTTATGTATGCTCCCTCAACTATATATGGTAAATAAATCTTACTAGCTGTGTTTGGCAAGTAATCTTCATTTGCTGGTACCCAACTTTTCTCTCTGAACAACCGATTTAGAACATACCATTGTGCTGAACAGTTACGCCTCGTGGTTCAAACTTGAAACCAAGCTATAAAGCTGCATTTGTTGTGTTCACGCTTGCAGATCATTTAGTAAGCTTAAGCTAAAGATATAATTGTACTGTCAAGAGGTGGAATGGCTAAGCCTCTTATGGTCCTTTTGCTGAATACTTTGTAAATGCCGCATTAAAGTGCGGGAAATTATTGTGCGGGCGTACAAGGTTCCCCCTTACAATTAAAAATCATCACAATGTGTTCTTGTGCATGGATCAGGGAAACCTTGATGCTTTATTGGTTTTGGTCACTTAAATGTTACATGTATATGCTTTAATCTTGAATAACAGATCATATAGTTCTAGAGTTATACTATTTCCTCCTTTGTTAATTGAGGTAATGACCTTGGATCTTACTGGCTAGCAGTATGAGGTGGTGGGCTGGCCAACCAGGGTTCCTCACATCAGTTCTATTAAGTTTAGTCCCTAGTTCCTACTAGGACCAACACTTTTTTTTATATATGTTGTTTGACTTGTTTCTACATGATTCAGTTTGTAGCAAGTACAAATTTATCAGTATTACGTTTTGAGGTTCGGAAATCGTGAACTACCTATTGGTACCCTTGGAACTTGGAAGATCTTGTTTCCAAAAACTTAACTGCTTAACTCATTTCAGTTTTTCATTATTCTTTGGTAGCTGTAGGTATTACCTGTAATTTAAGTTCCTGACAAAATATCTAATTAATTTCGTACATACATTTGTTGTGCAGTTCATGAGGTTCTTGGTTTGAAAGACCTGGAGTTCCAAAGCTTGTACCATTTTACGGTGGGTGCCCCTGTGGTTGACAGGCGGATCACGAGTCTCCCTGCGTACCCAGGGCCAGGGATTGATGCATGATTCCTATTTTCTAGCTCAGCCCACGGATCAACATCTGAATGCCTGGATGAAGTACAACTTGTGTTCTTGTATAGGAAAGGAGCCGAGTGAAGGGAACTTATGACGGTAGCACAGGTCTATTAGGATCTTGGTGCATCATCAGATCGTGGTATGTTATGTATAATCATGCGAGCATAAGAAACAGAAGGGTTGCTCAGAGATATGTAGAGGGCATGCTTGGTTGGCTGCCGAATTTTGGCTAGTAACAACTGTGAGTTTCTCCTGGGACGGGCATCCCGATTTTTTTTTCTGGAATCTCAAAGTAAATCGGTTATCAATACACCAAGCAACTCCACATGGATATCTAAATTCAAAATCTCGGGTCACTTGTTTGCCCGTTGGGATGATATTCATAGAAGTGTAATGTTTATGACCTTTCTGGTGTAAGAGCACATACAGCAAGAGAACCCTCTGAATTCTAGAAAGATGATGCCCATTAACATTCAGTAAATTCTCTCTCTGAATTCTGGAAGATGATGCCCATTAACATTCAGTAAACTCAACGGGATTGCTAACGACTGCAGCAAGCGTGATTTAGCACAAAATCAATACTGTCTACTGCAGCAATCTTGAACCATTGTTCCTGTCAATCTTGATTACTAACTACTGCAACAATCTTGAATTCTGAATCGAGAAAATCAATGCTAACTACTGCCGCACAAAATGCTACAGCTTCTGTAAAAAGGAAAGGCTATAGTGTGTGGCTGCTTGGTATCTTCCTGCCTGCTACAAAAGGGAGAGAGTGGAGGAACACCATCTCCATCGAGGATCCCTGCAGGGCAGTGGGCGGTCACAGTGTGAAAGATGGCGGTGGCGGCGCCGTCTACCCCACCATCAGGGACGCCGAGCAGGCGGGGCGCGCCTATATCTCGCCTTCAGCAAGTCTGGCTTTGGACTCGCTGAAGAGGCGAGCGAGCTGTGCCAGCCCACGAGCACGGGAGCCACAACCTCTTTTTCCTTTTGTTTTTGTGTTTTCTGTTTTCTTTTTTTACTTTTGTTAATACTTTAAAACATTATATATATATATATATATATATATATATATATATTACAGAAAACACTCTTAAAAAAACTTAAAAATAATGAACAAGTATTTCAAAAAAGTTCAACAAGTATTTAAAAAATATTAAACAAGTATTTGAAAAAAAAATAAACATGTATTTTAAAAAATGTTGATTATGTATGTAAAAATGTCGAACAAATATTTAAAAAGATGTTGAATAAGTATATGAAAAATTGTTGATCATGTATATAAAAATGTTAACAAATATTTGAAAAATGTTAAATAAGTATTTAAAAAAAATGTTGATCATGTATATTAAAATGTTGAACGAGTATTTGAAAATGTTGATCATGTATATAAAAATGTTGAACAAGTATTTGAAAAATGTTGAATGAGTATATAAAAATGTTGAACAAGTATTGAAAAAATGTTGATTTTGTATATAAGAATGTAGAATGAAAAACAAAAACGAAGAAAGAAAAACCAAAAAATGGAAAACAAAAAGGAAAAAAATAAACCAAAGGAAAAGGAAAATGAAAAAAAATTGAAGAAACAAATGAGAAAATCAAAGATAAAAAACAAAAAAAAGGAGAAAAAACGGCTTGACTCGCTTCAAGTAGGACGCGTCCCCTTTACCTAACGTGAAGAGTAGTGCGGCGTGGTGGCTACGTGCGCTTGCTTCTTCCTGGAGAACGAGGGACCCCTTTTTCTTTAACTAAACGTGAAGTGGGCCGGTCCAAATACTGTGCCGCATTCAACGAGAGATCCGTTCCACCTCGCTGAATGCAATAAATAGTTGTCGCGGAGCAAGCAAGCGCCGATGAGGGCTGCAGCTGCAGCTTAAAGGCTGACACCGGGTGGGTAAGACAGCGTGACAGCTTGAGCCCACTAAAGACGACGTGGTCAGCCCAGAAGCGTGTTGTGGGCCTGATATGTTGGGCGTCCTAGCGGGGTGTCCTGCGCCACTTGCATCCTGAGTTGCAATAAAAGATATGGTATAAACATAATTATAAAGTGATTGGGGACCGTTCAATTGGTTAGCATGGTGGAAAATCTTACACTTGAAATTAGGTTACCGGTAAGAAGATTATTTTTATGGAAAGTCATCATTATGATAGATTATTAAATGAAAAGAAAAAACAGATACACCATCTTTTTTAGAACTACAATGTCAAGAAAATCGATGGATCCACTTGCCACGCATTCAATCAGTAGCGGGGCATCGGGCCAAATTGTTGGAGGGACAAATGGGCTACGGGTGGCCATGGCAAGATTTGGGCT
>NC_041391.1:82938590-82967826 GCF_002162155.2 Triticum dicoccoides
TAGGCATATTAGTATCTTTAGAACAAAGATTGATATTAGAAGGACAAAATTGTGACAAAAAAATGAACACTCCTCTTAGACTGTGGTCCCACATATATCTGGTAGAATTGCCTCATGATGCATAACCTTGACAGCCTGTTTGTTTGGGGGAGTTGGAGATGGGGAATGGGAGTTTAAGGTCTATGGGAGTTAAATTCCTTTGATTGGCTCATAGACATGGGAGTTAAGATGGGAAGAGGAAGGGAAATTAAGAGGTCCAACCCCTGTCGGCATGGCCGACACCGGCGCGGTGGCGCCTGTGGGTGCCTCCTGACCTTTCGGGAAGGCGTCGGGGCTACCCTTCCTCTCGCCTCATCGTGTACCGGGGGAAACCCTTGGCAGCAGCGTCGTCATCGTCGTGATCCTTCTTGGAGGTGTTGATAGGTGCCGGCGCTTCGGAGTCTTGGAGTCTAGTGGAAGAGCCTGGTGGGTGCTGCGATCGCGAGGCTTCTTCGCTTTTGTTGATCCGCCGTTGTCGGCATTTGTTTCTTTTGCTTTTTTCTGTCGTTTTTTTTTGGGCGCGTCTGTGCTACTTCCGCCCCATCACCTTTCCTGTATGGTTCGATTGGTTGCTTTGTATATAAAATGGGGGGAAACTCTTTTTCGGTAAGAGGTCCAACTCCCTCAAATCTCTTTCCTGGGAGGACCAGGTAATTAAGCGTGGGAGTGGGAATCGACTAAAAGGAAAAAACAACGTTTGCTCACGTCCTGTTGTTTAACGGCTGATGAAGTGCTCATTTTTCTTATCCATACTTCCGTATCGTCAACAATTCTCACTCCTGTGCTCACGACCATAAACCAAACGAAGGAAAATAACTTCCTATAGAATACCCACCGATAATTAGCACCACATACCAAACATGGGGTTGAGACTAATAATCTACTTCCCAAGTCTAATTTCTTCACGAACTCCCCCACATATACTCTCATGCCCAAACCCTCGAGCTGCCAAACACGCTGTGATGACTTCTATATAGTTTGATTCCACCATGATTTTTGTTGCAGCCCGCTTGCCCTGCAAGTACTAAACCATCGAGAAGAGCACGAGCTTTGGCTGCCGCAACATCATCCATGAAGGTTATCGCGTGACAACTAAGCCGACAGAATAGCCGAGTTGATCTCTAATGAGATCGCCTAATCCTATTTATTATGAGCACACATCAAATGAAGCATCTATGTTTAGCTCAACGAATCCCATAAGAAAATTAGGATTATAGTTTGGCCAAAAAGGACTCATGAGGTGCCTAATACAGCATGCACCCTATGATTTTGGACGCCGATAAGTGCCACACGTGTGGGCGTTAAGAAGTTCGCCCATACATTTTGTGTGGTGTATAAGAGGAACAACTCACACACCTACGTGTGGGTAAAACAAGTAATGCTCACACATTTCTTTTTTTTTCCTCCCGATCCCTCTGACACGTGTGCGTGTGGGCGAAGTTGATAACGCCCACACGCACGTATGTCAGGCCTCGTACCTCCTGGTCCCGCACGCCATGCGTGACAGTCACCGTGCGCCCGCAGTTGCCATGGTCCAGACCCTCGTCCATGTTCGTTTAACTGCAGTTGCCGTGTCGCTGAACTACGGTTGCCATGTCGGACAACTACAGTTGCCATGGTTGCTCAACTGCAGTTGCCATGTATGGTCTGGTCTAATGTAGTTGCCATGATTTCAAAACTTTAAGAGTTGCCACATACTAACACCAGGCAGTTGAGACAGTTGCCATGTGCTTACAAGCATGTTAGGACAGTTGCCATGTAAAAGGAAGAGTTGCCATCGGCTTACGTGCGTGTTAGGGCAATTGCCATGTACGTGCACATTAGGATAGTTGCCATGTACCATGCAAAAACAAATGACAACTTGATAAATGAGAGTTGCCATCTGCTTACGTGCACACTAGCCAGTTGCCGTGTACCCTGCAAAACACATGGCAACTCGGGTAAAAAAGAGAGTTGCCACCTTCTTATAAAGCACACTAGGGGCAGTTGCCATGTGCACTGCAAAACACATGGCAACTAGCAGCTTGGGTGTGGGGAGAGGAGACGGGCGTGTGGGCGAGATGGCAAATGCCCACACACCAGCCCTTGTGCATGCGTGCAAAGTGGCGTGTGGGCGAACTGTATCTTGCCCACACACCAGCCCCTCCTGTGTGGTGAAACAGCTGTGTGGGCGACCGGATGAACACCCACACACCAGGCCAGTCCTACGTGGCACTAAAAACATGCCAAGATTCGTGCGCTTACGAACGGACGCGGATCCACGCGTGTGGGCGAACGCCCACACGTATGGGCGTTAACATTTCTGATGACTTTTAGATTTTCCAAAAAAAAACCACATCCACCATAACACTCGAGAAGCACTTCCCGTAGAAAAAAGTCCAAAACAAACCTTAGACTTGTAGACGAAAACTAAATCGAACTCTAAACTTGTAACCCCAGAAATTAGTACACCAAACTTTTTGATCTCGGTCTATTTTAAATCTTAGGGTGTTTCCAAACAGGGATTGTTGACATGGCAGAACAAATCCGGCATTGTTGGCTGCGGACGCAATTGGCCGGCCCATCAGCCGTGAAGTGAGGAATTTTTTTTTACTTTTCCATAAGGCGCGACGTCAAAATACCCAAAAAAGAGACCATCGGGCGAACCGAACTTGAGACTTTAAGTAGTCGATCTCCAATTTCTAGCCACCAGGATGTATGGTTGTTGGTGTAATAATTAGAAGCCCGAACATAATTAATCACAGACAGCAGCCTAGAGAATTGAAAACATTTCTTAAGAGCAAACAAATTTTCAAAACGTAAATAATTTTTGAAATCTCCAAACATTTCCTAAAGTGCAAACACTTTCTAAAGTTCTGAAGTTTTTTGAAAAAAAAATATGTTTTTGAAAATACAATCAGTTTTTAAAAAGCGAACACTCTTTGAAACATAAACTTTTTTAAAATGGGAAACAATTTTTTAATGTGGAACAAAATTTGCACAAACTTTCAAAGGAATTATTTTTCAAAATTTTGTTCATAGATTTAAGAAATGTTCATACATTTCATAAATTGTGTAGAAGTTAAAATAATGTTCGTGTTTTCTATTTTTGCTCACAATTTGAAAACCAATTTGTGTTTTTCAAAAAAAGTTTGGAATTTTCATTTTCTGTTTACATTTTAAAAAAATGTTCGTGATTTGCAAAGTTGTTTACATTTGTCAAAAGATACAGAACTCCAAAAGGTGTTCACATGTTCCGAACAATGTTTACATATACGAAAAATGTATTTGGCAATCATGTGGCAGATTGCGAAACTGCCACACGCATCCAGCGCCTTCAGTTCCCTCCCGATCTCCTTCCTTCCCCGCACGTCCTCTCGATTTCTTTCCTTTCCCGGACGCCTCCCGATCTCCTTCCTTTCCCGCACGACCTCCCCGATTTCTTTCCTTTCCCGCACGCCCTCCCCGATTTTATCGGGCACACCCGCTCGTGCCTTCCTAATTTTCGTAATCGTCAATTATGGCCCACGCGCCTTCCCGATTTTCAGCAAAAATAATGCTTGGACTAGGATTTGATCTCTGTTCTGCAGGTAATCAACAAAGGGAGCTAACCACCTCACCTATGACACTATTTGTTGAACAAGCTAAGGGAAATACTGTTTTTGACATGTTCGTGGTAAATTTGATCATTGGGAATAAATTTGTTGAACCCTCCCCCCGGTAATTTCTGTAAATAGCACGATAACATTCACGCCATAGACCTGATAATTTAGATACAAACATCGTGGTAACTTTAACCATTGGGAAAGACAAATGTGAAAATATACCCGATAATTTATGTGTAAATAGATGGTAATATACGCAACGCACATCAGATAACCGAGGTAGAAACACCATGGTAACTTTGACTGTAGGGATCTTTTTTTTGGAGAAGATACTCCGGCATCTTCTGTGTAAATAGCATGGTAGTATACCTCCCTCCCCTGGCATTTTTATGTGTAAATAGCATGAAAACATATGCACTGCGATAACTAAACACCATGATAAGTTTTTGACCCGTGGGGGAGGGGGATTTGCTAAAACATACCCCTGATAAATTTTGTGTAAATAGCATGATATTTTAAGCACTACGGGCTTGATAGGTTACCTAGAATCACCATGATAACTTTTTGTCCCGGGAAAAAGTTGTTCAAAACATCCTCAGTATTTTTTGTGTAAATAACATGATAATATAAGCACCGCATAATCGATAACTTGCAATATAAACATGATGATAACTTTTTTATCGAAGGAAACTAAGTTGTTAAAAACATACGCTCGCCTCGCGCGTGGGCCTCTTGGATGAACAGAACGCATGGCGTGCCACGAGAAAGTCACATAATGTTTAGTGTTATGAGGGGCACACGTGCTATAGGCGTGATAAGTTATGCAAAAAATTCGTGGTAATTTTTGACCTATGGAAAAACCTATCGAAATACACCCAGGTTTTTAGGTGCAAGTACCATGATAATATACGAACTGTAGACCCGATAACTCATGTACAATCTCTCATGATAACTTTGACCGGGGGAGGTTGATGTACATATACCTTGATAACTTATGTGTAAGTACCACGGTATTTTACACATTGAAGACCTTATAACTTGTGTACAAAACACAGTGGTAACTTTGAAGGGATGTAGTTGTTGAAGCATAGATACCTGGTACATTCTATGTAAATAGCACGGTAAGTTATGCAACACAGGCCTGATAACTTGCATACAAATACTATGGTAACTTTGTCCTGAGGAGAAATCATGTGGTAGACGTGAAGAAGTGACAATTTTCTCAGGGGTTGGCGCCCGAGATGTGCGGGAGAAGCAGGTTTCTCGAGCGAGCCTACAGGATCATTTGGGAGGAGGCGAGGTCAAAGGACGAGGAATCGTGTGGTACTTTAAAATGAAAAAAGTAGAAGTGTGACAGTTTTGCTTATATGGCACACATGTGCCAAATGTCACAGTCCTTACATATATGAACGCTCCTGTCTGTTCTTGTTGAAGTCGTGCTATCTACCGTCATGAAAAGCGTTCAGGGCAAGTGGCTAGCTGCGATCACTCTCAGTGCAGTCACTCTGGGTTAGCGCATTTTATTTTGTCGCCCAGTTATTTTCCATCGTGAGTTATAGAAGACAAGTGACTATGTGCAGTTTAAAACACGTTTATTGTCATTACAAAAATATTTAAAAATTATTATCCTTACGAAAATGAAAACAAAGAAACAAAAAAAAGGAAAAATAAAACAAGCAAAAAAGAAAAGAAAAATTAGAGCAGCGCGCATGATTGCGGTAATGGGCCAGCCCGATTTCATCCTAATGTCCACCCAGCCGGTCAACAATCCTAGGGTTTGACTTGCCACATCAGTGATCCAGCTAAACACCCTCAATGTTCAAAATAGACCGAGATCAGAAAGTTCGGTGTGCTGATTTTCAGGATTATAAGTTCAGGGTACGATTTACCTTTCGTCTACGAGTTCAAGGTTTATTTTGGACTTTTTCCCCTCCCGCATCAGTGAGTAAGGCGAGATGAGCAGCTTCCGCCGCCCTCCCCACTCACTGCCGGCGGCGGCACTGCTGGACGATGAAGACCTGCTGTCCGAGATCCTCCTCCGCCTCCCCCCTCAGCCCTCCTCCCTCCCGCGTGCCTCGCTCGTCAGCAAGCGTTGGTGCTGCCTCGTCTCTGACTCCCGATTCCTCTGTCGCTTCCGCCGCTATCACCGCCGCAACCCTCCCTCCTCGGGTTCTTCTTTGAGGAACTGACGCTTCCCCGCGGGATCTCCTTCCTACCAACTCTGGAGCCCCCCAATCGTGTCCCCGTCGGGCGCTTATCTCTGCAGTTCGACGACAACTTCAGGCTCCTCAACTGCCGCCATGGCCTCGTGCTCATCGTGCTTGGGAAGCACAACCAGGCCTTGGTGTGGGACCCTTTCAACGGTGACCAGCACTGCGTTGCCGCCCCCAAGCTTCTACATGGTGGCGCCGACCCAGGTCAGAGGTGCAGTGCTTCGGCCTCACGGAGACGTCCACCACGTCCAAGTTGTCTTGATAGGCACATACCAAGAACAACATAAACCAGGGCCTGCGTTTACTCCTCGGAGAACAATGAATGGGGTAATCTAGTCTCAACAGCGCTCCCACCCGAGGATTCTATTTACAGCTTTCGCACCATTGTAGCACCTACAGCCCACCACCACAGTAGCGCTGCTACATCACCACACCCCCCATGTAGTGCTAGTATGCGGGAAACCAACGATGTGCGGCGCTGAACCCCATCCAGCGGGATTTTTGCTTCAGCCGACGATGATGGTGGTTGGCGGGTGATGGCGGTGGCGGAGAATAAGTTGCTATTTTCTTGATTTGTTTTTGCTGGAACCATGTTTGAGTTTTGCTGGAAACTGCTTGCATTTTTGCTGCAACAAGGAGATGATAGTGCTCGGCGGCGGCCATATGGCCGGCATGAATTGTTTTTGCTGGAACCATCAATCTTTTTTGCTGGAACCAACCTTTGCTTTTTCTACATTGGAGAAGACTATTATTTGGGAACGTAGCATAAAATAAAAAATTTCCTACGTTCACCAAGATCAATCTATGAATTCATCTAGCAACGAGAGAGAGGAGTGCATCTACATACAGTTGTAGATCGCGAGCGGAAGCGTTCAAGAGAACGGGGTTGAGGGAGTCATACACGTCGTGATCCAAATCACCGGAGATCCTAGCGCTGAACGGACGGCACCTCCGCGTTCAACACACGTATGGTCAGCGTGACGTCTCCTCCTTTTTGATCCAACAAGGGGAAGAAGAGGTTGATGAAGATCCAGCAGCACGACGGCGTGGTGGTGTATGCAGCAGGGATTCGGCAGGGCTTCGCCAAGCGTCTGCGGAAGGGAGAGGTGTAGCAAGGGGGAAGGGAGGCGCCAGGTATCAGGGTGCGGCTGCCCTCCCACCCCCCTCTTTATATAGAGACCCCAGGGGGGGCGCCGGCCCTAGGAGATGGGATCTCCTAGGGGGGGGGCGACCAAGGGGGGAAACTTGCCCCCCAAGGCAAGTGGAGGCGCCCCCTCCCCTAGGGTTCCCAACCCTAGGCGCAGAGGGGGGCCCAGGGGGGTGTTCCCCTCCCACTTCAGCCCATGGGGCCCTCTAGGATGGGTGGCCCCACCTGGTGGACCCCCGGGACCCTTCCGGTGGTCCCGATACAATACCTGTGACCCCTGAAACTTTCCCGATGGCCGAAACTCGACTTCCCATATATAATTCATTACCTCCGGACCATTCCGGAACTCCTTGTGACGTCCGAGATCTCATCCGGGACTCCAAACAAATTTCGGTTTGCTGCTTACTCATATCTCTACAACCCTAGCGTCACCGAACCTTAAGTGTGTAGACCCTACGGGTTCGGGAGACACGTAGACATGACCGAGACTGCTCTCCGGTCAATAACCAACAGCGGGATCTGGATACCCATGTTGGCTCCCACATGCTCCTCGATGATCTCATCGGATGAACCACGATGTCGAGGATTCAAGCAACCCCGTATACAATTCCCTTTGTCAATCGGTATGTTACTTGCCCGAGATTTGATCGTCGGTATCGCAATACCTCGTTCAATCTCGTTACCAGCAAGTCACTTTACTCGTACCGTAATGCATGATCCCGTGACCAGACACTTGGTCACTTTGAGCTCATTATGATGATGCATTACCGAGTGAGCCCAGAGATACCTCTCTGTCATACGGAGTGACAAATCCCAGTCTCGATCCGTGTCAACCCAACAGACACTTTCGGAGATACCCGTAGTATACCTTTATAGTCACCCATTTATGTTGTGACGTTTGGTACAACCAAAGCACTCCTACGGTATCCGGGAGTTACACGATCTCATGGTCTAAGGAAAATATACTTGACATTGGAAAAGCTCTAGCAAAATGAACTACACAATCTTGTGCTATGCTTAGGATTGGGTCTTGTCCATCACATCATTCTCCTAATGATGTGATCCCGTTATCAATGACATCCAATGTCCATAGTCAGGAAACCATGACTATCTATTGATCAATGAGCTAGTCAACTAGAGGCTCACTAGGGACACGTTGTCGTCTATGTATTCACACGTGTATTATGATTTCCGGATAGTACAATTATAGCATGAATAAAAGACAATTATCACGAACAAGGAAATATAATAATAATCCTTTTATTATTGCCTCTAGGGCATATTTCCAACAGTCTCCCACTTGCACTAGAGTCAATAATCTAGTTACATTGTGATGAATCGAACACCCATAGAGTTCTGGTGTTGATCATGTTTTGCTCATGGAAGAGGTTTAGTCAACGGATTTGCGACATTCAGATCCGTATGTACTTTGCAAATATCTATGTCTCCATCTTGAACATTTTCACGGATGGAGTTGAAACGACGCTTGATGTGCCTGGTCTTCTTGTGAAACCTGGGCTCCTTGGCAAGGGCAATAGCTCCAGTGTTGTCACAGAAGAGAGTGATTGGCCCCGACGCATTGGGTATGACTCCTAGGTCGGTAATGAAGTCCTTCATCCAT
This sequence comes from Triticum dicoccoides, assembly GCF_002162155.2. Lineage (NCBI taxonomy): Eukaryota > Viridiplantae > Streptophyta > Magnoliopsida > Poales > Poaceae > Triticum > Triticum dicoccoides. The sequence goes on from NC_041391.1 coordinate 82,947,195, forward strand.
ATTGCTTCATGCGCTGCCTCCGAGGCTGCCATGTATTCCGCTTCACATGTAGATCCCGCCACGACGCTCTGCTTGCAACTGCACCAGCTTACTGCTCCACGATTCAACATATACACGTATCCGGTTTGTGACTTAGAGTCATCCAGATCTGTGTCGAAGCTAGCATCGACGTAACCCTTTACGACGGGCTCTTCGTCACCTCCATAAACGAGAAACATGTCCTTTGTCCTTTTCAGGTACTTAAGGATATTCTTGACCGCTGTCCAGTGTTCCTTGCCGGGATTACTTTGGTACCTTCCTACCAAACTTACTGCAAGGTTTACATCAGGTCTGGTACACAGCATGGCATACATAATAGATCCTATGGCTGAGGCATAGGGGATGACACTCATCTCTTCTTTATCTTCTGCCGTGGTAGGGCATTGAGCCGAGCGCAATCTCACACCTTGCAATACAGGCAAGAACCCTTTCTTGGACTGATCCATATTGAACTTCTTCAATATCTTATCAAGGTATGTGCTTTGTGAAAGACCTATGAGGCGTCTCGATCTATCCCTATAGATCTTGATGCCTAATATGTAAGCAGCTTCTCCAAGGTCCTTCATTGAAAAACACTTATTCAAGTAGGCCTTAATGCTGTCCAAGAGTTCTATATCATTTCCCATCAAAAGTATGTCATCTACATATAATATGAGAAATGCTACAGAGCTCCCACTCACTTTCTTGTAAACGCAGGCTTCTCCATAAGTCTGCATAAACCCAAACGCTTTGATCATCTCATCAAAGCGAATATTCCAACTCCGAGATGCTTGCACCAGCCCATAAATGGATCGCTAGAGCTTGCATACCTTGTTAGCATTCTTAGGATCGACAAAACCTTCCGGCTGCATCATATACAGTTCTTCCTTAAGATAGCCATTAAGGAATGCCGTTTTGACGTCCATCTGCCATATCTCATAATCATAGTATGCGGCAATTGCTAACATGATTCAGACGGACTTCAGCTTCACTACGGGAGAGGAAGTCTCGTCGTAGTAAACCCCTTGAACTTGCCGATAACCCTTAGCGACAAGTCGAGCTTTATAGATGGTAACATTACCATCCGCGTCCATCTTCTTCTTAAAGATCCATTTGTTTTCTATCGCTCGCCGATCATCGGGCAAGTCTGTCAAAGTCCATACTTTGTTTTCATACATGGATTCTATCTCAGATTGCATGGCTTCAAGCCATTTGTTGGAATCTGGGCCCGCCATCGCTTCTTCATAGTTCGAAGGTTCACCGTTGTCTAACAACATGATTTCCAGGACAGGGTTGCCATACCACTCTGGTGTGGAACGTGTCCTTGTGGACCTCTGAAGTTCAGTAGCAACTTGATCCGAAGTACCTTGATCATCATCATTAATTTCCTCTCCAGTCAGTGTAGGCACCACAGGAACATTTTCCTGAGCTGCACTACTTTCCGGTTCAAGAGATAGTACTTCATAGAGTTCTACTTTCCTCCCACTTAATCCTGTCAAGAGAAACTCTTTTTCTAGAAAGGATCCGTTCTTGGCAACAAAGATCTTGCCTTCGGATCTAAGGTAGAAGGTATACCCAATGGTTTCCTTAGGGTATCCTATGAAGACGCATTTTTCCAACTTGGGTTCGAGCTTTTCAGGTTGAAGTTTCTTGACATAAGCATCGCATCCCCAAACTTTTAGAAACGACAGCTTAGGTTTCTTCCCAAACCATAATTCATACAGTGTCGTCTCAACGGATTTAGACGGAGCCCTATTTAAAGTGAATGTAGCTGTCTCTAGAGCGTATCCCCAAAATGATAGTGGTAAATCGGTAAGAGACATCATAGATCGCACCATATCCAATAGAGTGTGATTACGATGTTCGAACACACCATTACGCTGAGGTGTTCCACGCAGCGTGAGTTGTGAAACGATTCCACATTTTCTTAAGTGCGTACCAAATTCGTGACTTAAATATTCTCCTCCACGATCTGATCGTAAGAATTTTATCTTTCGGTCACGTTGATTCTCTACTTCATTCTGAAATTCCTTGAACTTTTCAAAGGTCTCAGACTTGTGTTTCATCAAGTAGACATACCCATATCTACTTAAGTCATCAGTGAGAGTGAGAACATAACGATATCCTCCGCGAGCCTCAACGCTCATTGGACCACACACATCAGTATGTATGATTTCCAATAAGTTGGTTGCTCGCTCCATTGTTCCGGAGAACGGAATCTTGGTCATTTTGGCCATGAGGCATGGTTCACATGTGTCAAATGATTCATAATCGAGAGACTCTAAAAGTCCATCAGCATGGAGCTTCTTCATGCGCTTGACACTAATGTGACCAAGGCGGCAGTGCCACAAGTATGTGGGACTATCATTATCAACTTTACATCTTTTGGTATTCACACTATGAATATGTGTAACATTACGTTCGAGATTCATTAAGAATAAACCATTGACCATCGGGGCATGACCATAAAACATATCTCTCATATAAATAGAACAACCATTATTCTCGGATTTAAATGAGTAGCCATCTCATATTAAACGAGATCCAGATACAATGTTCATGCTCAAACTTGGCACTAAATAACATTTATTGAGGTTTAAAACTAATCCCGTGGGTAAATGTAGAGGTAGCGTGCCGACGACGATCACATCGACCTTGGAACCATTCTCGACGCGCATCGTCACCTCGTCCTTCGCCAGTCCCCGCTTATTCCGCACCTCCTGCTGTGAGTTACAAATATGAGCAAGGGCACCGGTATCAAATACCCAGGAGTTACTACGAGTACTGGTAAGGTACACATCAATTACATGTATATCACATATACCTTTAGTGTTGCCAGCCTTCTTGTCCGCTAAGTATTTGGGGCAGTTTCGCTTCCAGTGACCCTTTCCTTTGTAATAAAAGCACTCAGTTTCAGGCTTGGGTCCATTCTTTGACTTCTTCCCGGCAACTGGCTTACCGGGCGCAGCTACATCTTTGCCGTCCTTCTTGAAGTTCTTCTTACCCTTGCCCTTTGTCGGTGTCAAAACGGGCGGATCTCGGGTAGGGGGTCCCGAACTGTGCGTCTAGGCGGATGGTAACAGGAGACGAGGGACACGATGTTTTTACCCAGGTTCGGGCCCTCTTGATGGAGGTAAAACCCTGCGTCCTGCTTGATTAATATTGATGATGTGGGTTACAAGAGTAGATCTACCACGAGATCAAGGAGGCTAAACCCTAGAAGCTAGCCTATGGTATGATTGTTGTTCTTCCTATGGACTAAGGCCATCCAGTTTATATAGACACCGGAGAGGGCTAGGGTTACACAGAGTCTGTTACAATGGTAGGAGATCTACATATCCGTATCGCCAAGCTTGCCTTCCACGCCAAGGAAAGTCCCATCTGGACACGGGACAGAGTCTTCAATCTTGTATCTTCATAGTCTTGGAGTCCGGCCGATGATGGTAGTTCGGCTATCCGGACACCCCCTAGTCCGGGACTCCCTCAGTAGCCCCCGAACCAGGCTTCAATAACGACGAATCCGGCGCGTATGTTGTCTTCGGCGTTTGCAAGGCGGGTTCTCCTTCATGCTCCATGTGTTTGCTGGATAGTGTCCGGTTGCTTCATAAATGCTGCGCTCCTTGGCTTCCGCATCCAATAATGGTCTTCTTCCACGCGTCGCACGAATGCGAAAAGCCAGGGTATTTTTATGTTTTACCCCCTAGCCGTGCAAATAAGCTGCCTGTAAGAGAGGCGAGGATCCAGATCCAAATCACATCATCCTCCTTCCGCAAGCCCTCATCGAGGCGCATCTGACACCAAACCCATTCCAACATGGACAGTCGACGCGGCTCCTCTTCTCGCGCTCCCAGCCCTAAGCCAGGAGATTGGAGGAGATGCTTAGTCCCGCACAGTGAGTTAGTGACGCTCCAAGCAGAGGGATATCTTCCCCTGGCCTTCATGGTTCCGGTTCGAGCCGGACTGGCCACCTATAAAGGTGGGAAGCAGGCGGAGAGCGTGCCCAATCCCTCCAAAGGAGAGCGGGTGTGCTTCGTCCCCTATTTAATAAGGGGACTCAGATTTCCTATACATCCGTTTCTCCGGGGGCTCCTGGAGTTCTACGGACTCCAGCTTCATCACCTTACACCCGCCTCCATTTTGCACATCGCGGGCTTCGTAGCTTTGTGTGAGCTGTTCTTGGGCATTGAGCCCCATTTTGCGCTGTGGAAGAGGCTTTTTTGCCTCGTACCCCACTCTCACGAGGGGTCGATATATCAAGTGGGCGGAGCCGAAATATGGCGCATCGCCGGGACCGGATACCTGTCCGGGACCCCGAAGAAGACGTCCGAAGATTGGCCTTCGGAGTGGTTTTATATGGAGGATGCTCCGCTGCCGGATCCAGTCCGGATCGGCCTTCCGGAGTTCATTAACGCTCCCCTGAAGAAACGCCTAAGTTGGCGCCCACGGAGCCCTCGACGAGAAGATGATAGTAGCGTCCATTACTTGATGGGCCGGATACGGCTGCTAGCCCATTCCGGATTAACCATGATCGGAGTCATGGCCACATGCATTACGCGTGGGGTGCAGCCGCTCCAATATAGGGGCCACCCCATGTGGGACTTCAACGGAGACGACGACGCCACCCGTCACGGCCGCAAGGGACCTGGCTCGGCCGACGATCTGGTGAAGATCATGTCCGGCTTGTACAAGGGGGAGAAGGAGGACTTCCTCCACACGAATCCTCTGAACGGATTTTCCATGAACAACCCTCGGAGCTGGGTAAGCGGTCGCGTGCATATCTAAACCGTGCCTTTAAAGTCAATTGTCTTATTGTATGGTTTTGACACAGGAACTGCGTCGGGACATGGAGGGCATAAAAAGCCCAGCCCCACAACCCAAAGACCCAGAAAGGTCCCTTGATCCGGCCTCCGAAGAGGATCCGGACTTAGAGGTGGAACTGATCGACGGGGTGTACCACCAGCTCAGCATAGATAATGCTTTAGTCGCCATTATGGCTGACTACCCCGGTTTGTGTCCGGCTTCCCCGGTGAGTACGACCGAAGTCCTAGCGCCATTACTTTTTTAATGCTTAGTTCTGACCACCGTGCATCAATGGTGTTTGACAGGAAGCGCCTTTACGGCAGGAAGTCGAGCCCGCGGCGACCGGCCAACAAGGGTCAGTCTGGCCCAGCAGGCGGAAGAGGAGTGCGACGCGAACTGAAACGTCGCCGCAACGGTACGAAGCACCGCTATTTTTTAAGGGAAGGATTCCCAAGAGGTATATTAATGCTCATAACTTTTCCAGAAAGAGCGCTCGCCGGACAGTGTCCGGAGAGGTTGCCAATCAAGCCTCCGCCAGCCATGCTCCAACGCATGGCCCGGAAGGGGAGGCGAATACAAGGCATGAGTCGGACGCTCCTCCAACGGAGGATGCCGACAGGCTGTCCGCCACCCGGTCTGAGGTGGAGAGCGCCATGAATCACAGGCGTCGCCGGACAGTTCTTTGTGACGCGTGTTTCTCCCCGGAGGCATTAAATGCCTTTGAGACGGGAAACGCGCACCTCCGTGCCGCTCAAGATGGGTTAACCAGAGCCACAGAGCAGTATGTGAAAGACATACGTGTAAGTAATTTTAATAGTTATATATGCCAGTAGCCCCCAAGACTTAAAATGGTTAAAATAACTGATTTAAGGATCAATTTTTATGCAGGATCTTATGGAGAAGAATACCCATCTGTCCCAGGAGCTCCAAGAGTGCAAGGCCCAACTTGAGGCCGCACTGGCCGCCACAAGGGGAGCCACAGAGACCCCCGTTGGTGAGACTTACTTTGAAAAGATAACTAATTAACAAAGTGCGGCGTGAATCTGACAATAATACCGCAGAGGGCGCCGGACTAGATCCGGACAAGCAACATCTACTGCGACAGCTAAAGGCTGGCGAGAGGGTGCTTATGAAGGTGCAGCAGGAGAGAAACAAGCTCCAAGATGCCCACACCCAGCTAGGCGAAGAGCTGAAAGGTGTTCGGGCCCAGCTGTCTGGCTCCTTGAAGGAGAATCAGCGACTTCGTCGCGGCATTTATAGTAAGTGCTTGAGCAAATTCCTTTGAAAAGAAGAATTCGGCAAGGAAGTCGTTTGACAAAAATATGTCTTTAGGTGTGCTCACAGGTCGCCCTGCAGAGGAAATGCCTGGGTCAACAGGTGACCAACTTCCCGAGCTGGTTCAATTGTTCGAACGTGTTCGGCAGGCGGTAAGTGGCGTCGTTCAGGCTTTATGGCCATCCGTCTCCCTACCCGAGGGCCTTGGTGAGCTTGCTGAGAAGCTCCAGGGAGCACGGCGACGCCTCCATTTGTGGAAGATATCGGCCTGCCGTCAGGGTGCCAGGGAGGCCTGGGCCATGGTGAAGACGCGCTACCCGAAGGCTGACCCAAACCACATGGCCGAGGTCAGACCTGCGGGGCCTGATGGGAAGGAGATCCCTGTGAGCTCGATGTATGGCCAAGTAGAACTGGCCGCGAAATATTCCCAACAGGACTGTAAATTAGACAGCCTGTTAGATGGGATTGAGGAGGAGTACAATCAGTCAGTTTGACGATGTAATTTGAAATGACATATAAGATGCCTTCTAGCCGAATTGTAGATCATTTGTCTTTGCGGACCGTTTCGCTTCAACCTCGGGACCCAACAGTCCAGAGTGTGTCCGAATACCCCTACGGTTATAAAAGAACTAGGGCATGCATGGAGACAAGGCGTCGGGGTCATAATTGCTTTATCAGACAAGTGCCCAACTAGTTATGTTATATTACATGGTTAGTAAGAAACATCTTCCAGGGAGAATAGTTCCGTTAAGGGTTCCTTTCCCTGGGAGGCATGCCCTAAGGTGCAATGCCGGACTGCGAAAATAGCAGAAAAAGCATCTGGGGGCTTATAAATAAGTAAGTAATAAATCACATTTCAAGTCACCGACCGAATATTCTCTTAAGAACGCTAGCTTTCGGCTTCACCCAGTCTGAGGTACACATCCGGCTGACCCGGCAGTAACAATCGCAGAGGTGCTCCCTTTACCTCCTAGCCGAACAATCGGGAACGTAGGGGTAAGCACAGGAGCCAGGCAACCCAGCTTGGCCAAAACTTAAGTCATATCGATGCATATAATGGTGAATAAAAGGTACATGCGGAAGTATGACACATGTATTGGGCGTGGAGCCCATATTAATAAGCTTCTGGTAAAGAAGCCCCCAGGTATAATGAGTGCTAGGAGCACATCAAGTGTGTGCAAACAAAGCGCAAATCAGCCTATAAAAAGGTATTGAAAAAAGTGGGAAGAAGGAGGGGGACAAGAGACAGTAAAAAATATAAAAAGGTGGACGGGGGAGTGAGACGAACTCTGAGTCCGGTGTTTTAGGCGTAGAATCTTCGGAGACGGCCTGCGTTCCATGGGTTCGGCTCGAGTCGGTTGTCAGATGCTTTACATAGATGGTATGCCCCACCGGTCAGGACTTGGTCGATGATGAAGGGACCTTCCCACTTGGGCTTAAGTTTGTCCTTTTTCTTGTCCGGCAGGCGTAGGACGAGTTCGCCGACATTGTAAGTTTTGGCCCGTACTTCTTTGCTTTGATATCTTCGAGCCTGCTGCTGATAGAATGCGGAACGAGCCTTTGCCACGTCCCGCTCCTCCTCTAAGGCATCCAAACTGTCCTGCTGATCCAACTCGGCTTCTCTTTCTTCGTACATGCGCACACGAGGTGAGTCATGAATTATATCGCAAGGCAGAACTGCCTCTGCACCGTACACCATGAAAAATGGTGTGAATCCAGTAGTTCGGTTTGGCGTGGTCCGCAGCCCCCAGAGTACGGAGTCGAGCTCCTCTACCCAGTGCGTGTTAGATTCCTTGAGGGACCGCACTAGTCTGGGTTTGATGCCGCTCATGATTAGACCATTTGCTTGCTCGACTTGGTCGTTAGTTTGGGGGTGATAGACTGAAGCATAATCGAGCTTGATGCCCATGTTTTTGCACCAGAGTTTAATCTCGTCGGCAGTAAAGTTCGTGTCATTATTAGTGATGATGCTGTGGGGAACGCCAAAATGGTGTACTACCCCGGATAGGAAGTCTATCACTGGTCCGGATTCTGCCGTTTTAACCGGCTTGGCCTCAATCCATTTGGTGAATTTGTCCACCATGACCAATAAGTATTTGTGCTTGTGGGTTCCCCCTTTAAGGGGTCTGACCATGTTAAGCCCCCAGACCGCGAACGACCAGGTAATGGGTATAGTTTTGAGGGTGGTGGGTGGCATGTGGCTCTGATTAGCAAAGAGCTGGCAACCGACACATCGTTGGACTAAGTCCTGAGCATCTGCCCGGGCTGTCGGCCAATAAAATCCTGTACGGAAGGCCTTGCCTACGAGTGCCCGGGCTGCGGCGTGGTGCCCGCCGAGTCCGGCGTGAATTTCAGCCAGGAGATTTCGCCCCTCCTCTTCGGAGATACACCTTTGAAGGACTCCGGTTGTGCTTTTCTTATAAAGTTCTCCCTCATGGACCTTGTAGGCTTTAGATCGCCGAACTATGCAGCGGGCCTCATTTTGGTCTTCGGGAAGTTCCTGTCGAATTAAGTAGGCTAGGAATGGTTCTGTCCACGGGGCAATTACTGCCATTATTTCGTGAGCTGAAGGTGTTATTTCGTTGGCTGAGCCGCCGATTGTGTCAGAATGGTCTGAGTTCGGTGATGCAGCTGGCTCCGGATTGTTATTTCCGAACTCCTCTTCCCATAACACGGATGGCTTGAAGAGCTGTTCCAGGAAGATGTTTGGAGGGACGGCGTCTCGTTTCGCGCCGATGCGTGCTAACACGTCTGCTGCCTGGTTATTATCCCGGGCTACATGGTGGAATTCGAGTCCTTCGAACCGAGCTGACATTTTTAGGACGGCGTTGCGGTAAGCTGCCATTTTTGGATCTTTGGCATCAAAGTCTCCATTTACTTGGGATATTGCGAGGTTTGAATCCCCGCGCACCTCTAGGCGTTGAATGCCCATGGAGATTGCCATCCGGAGGCCATGAAGAAGGGCCTCGTATTCGGCTGCATTATTGGAGTCCATGTACATTATTTGAAGTACGTATTGGATTGTGTCTCCAGTTGGGGACGTCAGGACGACGCCAGCCCCCAAGCCAGCCAACATTTTGGATCCGTCGAAATGCATGATCCAATTGGAGTATGCGCCGTACTCTTTAGGGAGTTCGACTTCGGTCCATTCGGCGACGAAGTCAGCCAGAACCTGCGATTTTATAGCTCGCCGTGGTTTATAGGTTATGTCAAATGGTAAGAGCTCAATAGCCCATTTTGCAATCCTGCCCGTTGCATCGCGATTGTTTATAATATCGTTGAGAGGTACGTCGGAGGCCACCGTTATGGAACACTCTTGAAAGTAGTGTCGCAGCTTCCGGGATGCCATGAACACCGCATATGCTATCTTTTGATAATGTGGGTACCGGGACTTGCATGGAGTTAGAACAGTGGATACGTAGTACACTGGTTTTTGAAGAGGGAATCTGTGCCCTTCTGTCTCTCACTTGACGAGGAGTACCGCGCTGACAACTTGATGTGTTGCTGCGATATATAATAACATAGGTTCGCCCAGGTTGGGCGCGGCCAGGACCGGATTTGTTGCCAGTATGGCCTTTATTTCTTCGAGTCCGGCTGTGGCAGCATCCATCCATTCAAAATGTTCGGTGCGCTGGAGGAGGCGGTAGAGGGGCAGAGCCTTTTCTCCCAAACGGGAGATGAAGCGACTTAAGGCCGCTACGTATCCGGTTAGTTTTTGTATTTGCTTGAGGTCTTTTGGAATATCCAATTGTGACAGAGCTCGGATTTTGGCCGGGTTTTCTTCAATTCCTCTACCGGATACGATGAAGCCCAAGAGCTTTCCGGCTGGTACGCCGAAGACGCATTTTTCTGGATTGAGCTTAATGTCATATGCTCGGAGGTTGTCGAATGTCACCCTCAAGTCTTCTACTAGAGTTTCGACATGTTTGGTCTTGACGACCACATCGTCTACGTATGCCTCTACTGTTTTGCCTATCTAGGTAGCCAGACATGTTTGAATCATGCGCTGATATGTTGCGCCGGTGTTTTTGAGTCCGAAGGGCATTGTGTTGAAGCAGAATGGCCCATATGGAGTAATGAATGCCGTTGCGGCTTGGTCTTTCTCCGCCATCTTGATTTGATGGTATCCGGAGTATGCGTCGAGGAAGCACAATGAATCGTGCCCTCCGGTAGCATCGATGATTTGGTTGATGCGAGGGAGGGGGAAAGGGTCCTTTGGACATGCCTTGTTAAGGTCTTTAAAATCGACGCAGAGGCGCCAGGATTTGTCCTTTTTTGGTACCATTACTAGATTGGCTAGCCAGTCCGGATGTTTTATATCTCTGATGAATCCGGCTTCTAAGAGTTTGGCTAGCTCTTCTCCCATTGCCTGTCTTTTGGGTTCGGAAAATCACCGAAGAGCTTGTTTGACCGGCTTGAATCCTTTTAGGATGTTTAGGCTGTGCTCTGCCAGCCTGCGTGGGATTCCTGGCATGTCTGAAGGGTGCCAGGCAAAAATGTCCCAATTTTCTCGAAGGAATTCTCGTAGTGCGGCTTCGACATCAGGACTTAATTGTGCCCCAATGGAGGCCGTCTTTGTGGGGTCCGTTGGATGGACCTGAAATTTGACTATTTTGTCTGCTGGTTTAAAAGAGGTGGACTTGGATCTCTTATCGAGTATCACATCGTCCCTATCCACCGTGGAGCGCAGCGCAGTTAGTTCCTCTGCCGCTAGGGCTTCGGACAATGCCTCTAGGGCTAGTGCGGCTGTCTTATTTTCAGCGCGGAGTGCTGTATCTGGATCACTGGCAAGAGTGATTATCCCATTGGGTCCGGGCATTTTGAGCTTCATGTACCCGTAGTGGGGTATAGCTTGGAAGATTGTGAATGCCTCTCGCCCTAACAAAGCGTGATATCCGCTGCCGAATGGGGCCACTTGGAACGTGACCTCCTCGGACCTGTAATTGTCCGGTGAGCCGAACACTACATCTAGTGTGATTTTTCCTGTGCAGCGTACTTCTCGACTAGGGATTATCCCTCTGAAGGTTGTGCTGCTTCGTTCGATGCGGCTCCAGTCAATATCCATTTTTTGAAGGGTTTCCTCGTAGATGAGGTTTATTCCGCTGCCGCCATCCATGAGTACCTTGGTAAGGCGAAAGCCGTCCACTATCGGACTGAGGACCAATGCGGCTGGTGCTCTAGCTATTCGGAATTTAGGTTCGTCGCTGGCATTGAAGGTGATAGCCGTGTCACTCCATGGATTTGCTGCTGCTACTTGGTAGACTTCGGCGAGGCCGCGGATTGTTCGTTTTCGCATGTTATTTGATGCGAAAGTCTCGAAGACTGTTAATACCGTACCGGTACTGCTGGGCTATTTGCCCGGGGCTAAAAAGCCTTCGCCACTTTTGGCCACCTGCCGTAGTATCCAACATGCTCGAAGGCTGTGTGTTGGAGTGGCGCCCTCCGCACTATGGATTTTGCAGGGTCCGTTCAGCCAGCCCTCCAGTATGGTTCCATGCCCTTTAGGGGGTCTTTGCTTTTTGGTTTTTAACCCAGGTGCTTGAGTATGGCGCACCCTTTTACTTCGGACCAGGGTTGTGGTCAAGGCCGGACTGTCCCAAAACCTAGTTTTGGTGTTCCTGGCACTCCCTACCGCACAATATTTTTGTACGATAGCCGCTAGGTCGATGAAGTGTGTAACTTCGCGATGACTTATGGCGTTCATGATTCCCTTGTCCGTGCAATTGTTGCAGAAAGTTGAAATTGCGCTTTCTTCGCAGCAGTCCTTTATCCTGTTCATAACCAGGAGGAATCTGGCCCAGTCATGATGTACTGTTTCATCGGGCTCTTGCCGTATTCGATATAGATCGCTTATGTTTGGGTGGGCGGGTGGAATCAAGTTCGGAACCCCGCCCAATCTGAGGCTCAAAGGCCAAGAAGTTTCCGGATTTGGAAGCTTGACTTGCTGGATGCTTTCCAACGAATCTAGTCTGATGCCTGACTCTAAGTTCAGTATTTGATTAGCGTCCGTCCCTTCGTGGGAATCTGGCTTGGAGGGATCGGGAATCCGGACATAGTTGGTTTTCAATGTAGAAGAAGGGTTGCCGCATTGTTCCTCTACCACGGCAACATGGTGGGTGGCCTGAGGAGAGTTAATCTTTCTCAGATCGGGTTTAAGCCCAATCTGATCGTAGTCTGTAGTGACTCCCAGGGCGGCAATGCAATCCAAGAGCTCGTTTACAGAGGAGAGCTCAATCGGATCTAACTGCTCGGCCAATTCCGGGCTGACGTGAAGATCGCTTTTGATGACCTGAGAGGTCATCATCGGAGCGGTGGCCGAACAGGCGGTCATAAGAAAACCACCTAGCCGGATAGTTTGTCCGGCGGCCAAAGCTCTCCTGACGATGGTGCCGTCTTTAAAGACGGGAGAAGGCATCCTTCCTGATCGCGACGGCACAGAGGAACTCTCAATGAAAGCACCAATGTCGGTGTCAAAACCGGCGGATCTCGGGTAGGGGGTCCCGAACTGTGCGTCTAGGCGGATGGTAACAGGAGACGAGGGACATGATGTTTTTACCCAGGTTCGGGCCCTCTTGATGGAGGTAAAACCCTACGTCCTGCTTGATTAATATTGATGATGTGGGTTACAAGAGTAGATCTACCACGAGATCAAGGAGGCTAAACCCTAGAAGCTAGCCTATGGTATGATTGTTGTTCGTCCTATGGACTAAGGCCATCCGGTTTATATAGACACCGGAGAGGGCTAGGGTTACACAGAGTTGGTTACAATGGTAGGAGATCTACATATCCGTATCGCCAAGCTTGCCTTCCACGCCAAGGAAAGTCCCATCCGGACACGGGATGAAGTCTTCAATCTTGTATCTTCATAGTCTTGGAGTCCGGCCGATGATGGTAGTTCGGCTATCCGGACACCCCCTAGTCCGGGACTCCCTCACCCTTCTTGAACTTAGTGGTTTTATTGTCCATCAACACTTGATGTTCCTTCTTGATTTCTACCTCTGCTGACTTGAACATTGAAAATAATTCAGGAATAGTTTTTACCATCCCCTGCATATTGTAGTTCATCACAAAGCTCTTGTAGCTCGATGGGAGTGACTGAAGGATTCTGTCAATGACCGCCTCGTCCGGGAGGTTAATGTCTAGCTGGGACAGGCAGTTGTGCAACCCAGACATTTTGAGTATGTGCTCACTGACAACTATTTTCCTCCATCTTACAACTATAGAACTTGTCAGAGACTTCATATCTCTCGACCCGGGCATGAGCTTGGAAAACCATTTTCAGCTCCTCGAACATCTCATATGCTCCATGTTGCTCAAAACGCTTTTGGAGCCCCGGTTCTAAGCTGTAAAGCATGCCGCACTGAACGAGGGAGTAATCATCAGCACGTGACTGCCAAGCGTTCATAGCGTCTTGGTTCTCTGGGATGGGTGCTTCACCTAGCGGTCCTTCTAGGACATATGCTTTCTTGGGAGCTATGAGGATGATCCTCAGGTTCTGGACCCAGTCCATATAGTTGCTGCCATCATCTTTCAGCTTGGTTTTCTCTAGGAACGCGTTGAAGTTCATGTTGACATGAGCGTTGGCCATTTGATCTACAAGACATTTTTGCAAAGATTTTAGACTAAGTTCATGATAATTAAGTTCATCTAATCAAATTATTTAATGAACTCCCACTCAGATTTGACATCCCTCTAGTCATCTAAGTGTTACATGATCTGAGTCGACTAGGCCGTGTCCGATCATCACGTGAGACGGACTAGTTATCATCGGTGAACATCTCCATGTTGATCGTATCTTCCATACGACTCATGTTCGACCTTTCGGTCTCTGTGTTCTGAGGCCATGTCAGTACATGCTAGGCTCGTGAAGTTAACCTAAGTGTTTTTGCATGTGTAAAACTGTCTTACACCCGTTGTATGTGAATGTAGGAATCTATCACACCCAATCATCACATGGTGCTTCGAAATGACGAACTTTAGCAACGACGCACAGTTAGGGGGAACACTTTCTTGAAATTATTATGAGGGATCATCTTATTTACTACCGTCGTTCTAAGTAAACAAGATGCATAAACATAATAAGCATCACATGCAATTAAATAGTAGTGACATGATATGGCCAATATCATATAGCTCCTTTGATCTCCATCTTTGGGGCTCCATGATCATCTTCGTCACCGGCATGACACCATGATCTTCATCATCATGATCTCCATCATCGTGTCTCCATGAAGTTGCTCGCCAACTATTACTTCTACTACTATGGCTAACGGTTTGGCAATAAAGTAAAGTAATTACATGGCATTAAATCATTGACACGCAGGTCATACAATAATTAAGACAACTCCTATGGCTCCTGCCGGTTGTCATACTCATCGACATGTAAGTCGTGATTCCTATTACAAGAACATGATCTCATACATCACAATATATCATTCATCATTCATCACAACTTTTGGCCATATCACATCACAAAGCAATTGCTGCAAAAACAAGTTAGATGTCCTCTAATTGTTGTTGCATCTTTTACGTGGCTGCAATAGGGTTCTAGCAAGAACGTTTTCTTACCTACGAATAACCACAACGTGATTTGTCAACTTCTATTTACCCTTCATAAGGACCCTTTTCATCGAATCTGCTCCAACTAAAGTGGGAGAGACAAACACCCGCTAGCCACCTTATGCAACTAGTGCATGTCAGTCGGTGGAACCTGTCTCACGTAAGCGTACGTGTAAGGTCGGTCCGGGCCGCTTCATCCCACAATACCGCTGAAGCAACATAAGACTAGTAGTGGCAAGAAAGTTGACAACATCTACGCCCACAACAGATTTGTGTTCTACTTGTGCAATAGAGAACTACGCATAGACCTAGCTCATGATGCCACTGTTGGGGAACGTAGCATAAAATAAAAAATTTCCTACATTCACCAAGATCAATCTATGAGTTCATCTAGCAACAAGAGAGAGGAGTGCATCTACATACCCTTGTAGATCGCGAGCGGAAGCGTTCAAGAGAACGGGGTTGAGGGAGTCGTACTCGTCGTGATCCAAATCACCGGAGATCCTAGCGCCGAACGGACGGCACCTCCGCGTTTAACACACGTACGGTCAGCGTGACGTCTCCTCCTTCTTGATCCAGCAAGGGGGAAGGAGAGGTTGATGAAGATCTAGCAGCACGACGGCATGGTGGTGGATGCAGCAGGGATTCGGCAGGGCTTCGCCAAGCGTCTGCGGAAGGGAGAGGTGTAGCAAGGGGGAAGGGAGGCGCCAGGTGTCAGGGTGCGGCTGCCCTCCCACCCCCCTCTTTATATAGGGACCCCAGGGGGGCGCCGGCCCTAGGAGATGGGATCTCCTAGGGGGGCAGTGGCCAAGGGGGAAAACTTGCGCCCCAAGGCAAGTGGAGGCGCCCCCTCCCGTAGGGTTCCCAACCCTAGGCGCAGAGGGGGGGCCCAGGGGGGCGCACCAGCCCACCAGGGGCTGGTTCCCCTCCCACTTCAGCCCATGGGGCCCTCCGGGATGGTTGGCCCCACCCGGTAGACCCCCGGGACCCTTCCGGTGGTCCCGGTACAATACCGGTGACCCCCGAAACTTTCCCGATGGCCGAAACTCGACTTCCCCTATATAATTCTTTACCTACGGACCATTCCGGAACTCCTCGTGACGTCCGGGATCTCATCCGGGACTCCGAACAACTTTCGGTTTACTCCATACTAATATTTGTACAACCCTAGCGTCACCAAACCTTAAGTGTGTAGACCCTACGGGTTCGGGAGACACGTAGACATGACCGAGACTGCTCTTCGGTCACTAACCAACAACGGGATCTGGATACCCATGTTGGCTCCCACATGCTCCTCGATGATCTCATCGGATGAACCACGATGTCGAGGATTCAAGCAACCCCGTATACAATTCCCTTTGTCAATCGGTATGTTACTTGCCCGAGATTCGATCGTCGGTATCCCAATACCTCGTTCAATCTCGTTACCGACAAGTCACTTTACTCGTACTGTTATGCATAATCCCGTGACCAGACACTTGGTCACTTTGAGCTCATTATGATGATGCATTACTGAGTGGGCCCAGAGATACCTCTCTATCACACGGAGTGACAAATCCCAGTCTCGATCCGTGTCAACCCAACAGACACTTTTGGAGATACCCGTAGTATACCTTTATAGTCACCCATTTACGTTGTGACGTTTGGTACACCCAAAGCACTCCTACGGTATCCGGGAGTTACACGATCTCATGGTCTAAGGAAAAGATACTTGACATTGGAAAAGCTCTAGCAAAATGAACTACACGATCTTGTGCTATGCTTAGGATTGGGTCTTGTCCATCACATCATTCTCCTAATGATTTGATCCCGTTATCAATGACATCCAATGTCCATAGTCAGGAAACCATGACTATATGTTGATTAATGAGCTAGTCAACTAGAGGCTCACTAGGGACACGTTGTGGTCTATGTATTCACACGTGTATTACGATTTCCGGATAATACAATTATAGCATGAATAAAAGACAATTATCACGAACAAGGAAATATAATAATAATCCTTTTATTATTGCCTCTAGGGCATATTTCCAACAACTATGTGATCGGAATGAACTGCATCCAGCGATTTTTTTGGCTACATCCGTCATCAATTTTTGTTGGAACCAGCACGAGTGTCGGCTACGACCGTCGCACGGCGGAGCTACAACCAGGGGGAAATGCTACAACCGGTGCTTCAATTTGCTGTTGTCGGCATCTTTTTTTGCTAGAACAGTCGAAAGTAGGCGCGGTGGAGTGATAACCCACTAGTATAGGGGATCGCAACAGTTTTTGAGGGTAGAGTATTCAACCCAAATTTATTGATTCGACACAATGGGAGCCAAAGAATATTCTCAAGTATTAGCAGCTGAGTTGTCAATTCAACCACACCTGAAAGACTTAATATCTGCAGCAAAGTATTTAGTAGCAAAGTAGTATGGAAGTAACGGTAACGGTGGCAAAAGTAACAGTAGCAGTTTTGTAGTAATCGTAACGGTGGCAACGGAGAAGTAACTAAGCAAAGATATATATCTGAAAAGCTAGTAGGCAATGGATCATTGATGGATAATTATGTCGGATGCGATTCCTCATGCACCAGTTATAACATAGAGTGACACAGAACTAGCTCCAGTTCATCAATATAATGTAGGCATGTATTCCGAATATAGTCATACATGCTTATGGAAAAGAACTTGCATGACATCTTTTGTCCTACCCTCCCGTGGCAGCGGGGTCCTATTGGAAACTAAGGGATATTAAGGCCTCCTTTTAATAGAGTACCGGACCAAAGCATTAACACTTAGTGAATACATGAACTCCTCAAACTACGGTCATCGCCGAGAGTGGTCCCGATTATTGTCATTTCGGGGTTGCCGGATCATAACACATAGTAGGTGACTATTGACTTGCAAGATAGGATCAAGAACTCACATATATTTATGAAAAAATAATAGGTTCAGATCTAAAATCATGGCACTCGAGCCCTAGTGACAAGCATTAAGCATGGCAAAGTCATAGCAACATCAATCTTAGAACATAATGGATACTAGGGATCAAACCCTAACAAAACTAACCCGATTACATGGTAAATCTCATCCAACCCATCACCGTCCAGCAAGCCTACGCATGGCGGTGAGCATCATGAAATTGGTGATGGAGGATGGTTGATGATGACGATGGCGACGGATTCCCCTCTCCAGAGCCCCGAACGGACTCCAGATCAGCCCTCCCAAGGAAGATTAGGGCTTGGCGGCGGCTCCGTATCGTAAAACGCGATGAATCCTTCTCTCTGATTTTTTTCTCTCTCTGAAAGTGAATATATGGAGTTGGGGTTGAGGTCGGTAGAGTCCTAGGGGGCTCACGAGGCAGGGGGTGCGCCCTAGGGGGGGCGCCGTGCACCCTCGTGGACAGGGTGTGGGCCCTTGATGTTGATTCTTTCGTCAATATTTTTTATTAATTCCGAAATGTGTCTCCGTGGATTTTTAGGTCATTCCGAGAACTTTTATTTCTGCACAAAAATAACACCATGGCAGTTCTGCTGAAAACAGCGTCAGCCCGGGTTAGTTCCATTCAAATCATGCAAGTTAGAGTCCAAAACAAGGGCAAAAGTGTTTGGAAAAGTAGATACGTTGGAGACGTATCAACTCCCCCAAGCTTAAACCTTTGCTTGTCCTCAAGCAATTCAGTTGACAAACTGAAAGTGATTAAGAAAAACTTTTACAAACTCTGTTTGATCTTGTTGTTGCAAATATGTAAAGCCAACATTCAAGTTTTCAGCAAAGATTATGAACTAACCATATTCACAATAACATTTAGGTCTCACATTTACACATATCAATGGCATAATGAACTAGCGAGCAATAATAATAAATCTCGGATGACAACACTTTCTCAAAACAATCATAATATGATACAACAAGATGGTATCTTGCTAGCCCTTTTTGGGACCACAAAACATAAATTCAGAGCACCCCTGAAGATCAAGGACTCACTAGACATTGTAATTCATGGTAAAAAGAGATCCAGTCATACTCAATGTAGATTAATATCAATGCATGCAAATGACAGTGGTGCTCTCCAACTGGTGCTTTTTAACAAGAGGATGATGACTCAACATAAAAGTAAATAGATAGGCCCTTCGCAGAGGGAAGCAGGGATTTGCAGAGGTGCCAGAGCTCGAGTTTTGAAACAGAGATAAATAATATTTTGAGCGGTATACTTTCAATGTCAACATAACAACCAAGAGATCTCGATATCTTCCATGCTACACACATTATAGGCGGTTCCCAAACAGAATGGTAAAGTTTTTACTCCCCCACCACCAACAAACATCAATCCATGGCTTGTCCGAAACAACGGGTGCCTTCCAACTAACAACAATCCTGGGGGAGTTTTGTTTGCAATTATTTTGATTTGATTTGAGAATTGGACTAGGCATCCCGGTTACCGGCCATTTTCTCGTGAGGGATGAGTAGAGTCCACTCATCGTGAGAATAACCCACCTAGCATGGAAGATATAGACAACCTAGTTGATACATGAGCTATTCAAGCATACAAAATAGAATTTCATTTGAAGGTTTAGAGTTTGGTGCATACAAATTTACTTGGAACTGCAGGTAAATACCACATATAGGAAGGTATGGTGGACTCATATGGAATAACTTTGGGTTTACGGAAGTGGATGCACAAGAAGTATTCCCGCTTAGTACAAGTGAAGGTTAGAAAGAGACTAGGAAGCGACCAACTAGAGAGCGACAATAGTCATGAACATGCATTAAGATTAACCAATAATGAGTGCAAGAATGAGTAGGATATAAATCACCATGAACATAAATGTCGTGGAGGCTATGTTGATTTTGTTTCAACTACATGCGTGAACATGTGCCAAGTCAAGCCACTCGAATCATTCAAAGGAGGATACCACCCTATCATACCACATCACAACCGTTTTAATAGCATGTTGGCACACAAGGTAAACCATTATAAACTCCTAACTAATTAAGCATGGCATGAGCAACTATAATCTCTAATTGTCATTGCAAAGATGTTTCATCCATAATAGGCTGAATCAGGAACAGTGGACTAATCATATTTACAAAAACAAGATAGGTCAAGTTCATACCAGCTTCTCTCATCTCAATCAGTCCATCATATATCGTCATTATCGTCTTTCACTTGCACGACCGAACGGTGTGGATAATAATAATTGTGCGCGTGCATTGGACTAAGCTAGAATCTGCAAGCATTTAATACAAAGGAGAAGACAAGGTACTATGGGCTCTTGGTTATATCAACAATAATGCATATGAGATCCACTCAACATTTTCATCGTGGTCTTCTCCTCTCGACCCCCAAAGGAAAGAAAAGAAATAAAACTATTTACACGGGAAAGCTCCCAACAAGCAAAAGAAGAACGAGAACTCTTTTTGGGTTTTCTTTTAATTACTACTACAAGCATGGAAAGTAAACTAGCTAACAACTACAACTATTTTTTTTGTTTTTCTTAAGGTTTTTCAGACACACAAGAAGAAAGCAAGAAAAGAAAATAAACTAGCATGGATAGTACAATGAAAAAGTATGAGCACCGACAACTAGCATGAGTGTGTGAACATGAATGTAATGTCGGTGAGAAATACGTACTCCCCCAAGCTTAGGCTTTTGGCCTAAGTTGGTATATGGCCACTGCTGGCCTGGCGGATATCCAAATTCATAGATGGGGTTGTACTGAGATGCAGCAGCTACTGCCTGAAGAGCTGGAGCTTGGAGACGATCTGCCTCCGCCCTCCTCTCATATTTGTTCGCCTCCTCCCTGGTTATAAAGTATCTCCTTTTTTCCTGAAAGTCAAAGAAAGTAGGAGCAGGGAGAGCAACATGGACAGTATGCTGTCTGTCAAAGATTAGTCGGTACTGGAGGAACTGTTCGTTCCTCTCAAGAAACCGATGGTGAACCATAGCACTATAATCAAGATAAGCAGGGGCAACTTGAAAGGATCGAGAAGAG
>NC_041391.1:82967969-82971493 GCF_002162155.2 Triticum dicoccoides
TTAGACACTAAGTGAGAAAAGTTGCAGTTTTTAATTTCTTTAAGTTGAAGTGGAGTTTTGGCACAAGTTTAACATTCACAATACATATCAGGCAAGCATGCAAAGAGTATATGAGCAGCGGAAAGTAAAGCATGCAATTTGCAAGAATGTAAAGGGATGGGATCGGAGTGTGCAAACGCAATTTGGAGACACAAAGATTTTTGAGATGCGGTTCCGATAGGTGCTGCTATCGTACATCCACGTTGATGGCGACTTCAAACCACGAAGGGTAACGGTTGTGCGAGTCCACGGAGGGCTCCACCCACGAAGTGTCCACAATGAAGCAACCTTGTCTATCCTACCATGGTCATCGCCCACGAAGGACTTGCCTCACTAGGGTAGATCTTCACGAAGTAGGCGATCTCCTTGCCCTTACAAACTCCTTGGTTCAACTCCACAATCTTGTCGGAGGCTCCCAATTGACACCTAGCCAATCTAGGAGACACCACTCTCCAAGAAGTAACAAATGGTGTGTTGTTGATGAACTCCTTGCTCTTGTGCTTCAAACGATAGTCTCCCCAACACTCAACTCTCTCTCACAGGATTGGGATTTGGTGGAAAGAAGATTTGAGTGCAAGGCAACTTGGGGAAGGCTAGATATCAAGATTCATATGGTAGGAATGGAATATCTTGACCACAACACAAGTGTAGGTGGTTCTCTCTCAGAAAATGTAGGTTGGAAGTGTAGGTATGTTCTGATGCTCTCTCCACGAATGAAGAGTGGGTGGAGGGGTATATATAGCCTCCACACAAAATCTAACCGTTACACACAACTTACCAATCTCGGTGGGACCGAATCGTGAAACTCGGTCGGACCGATCTAGCAAATAATGTGACCGTTAGGATTTTCGATGGGACCGACATGTCAACTCGGTGGGACCGATGTGGTTAGGGTTAGGGCATAACGTAATCTCGGTGAGACTGATTACACAAACTCGGTGGGACTGATTTTGGTAACAGGATAACCAGAGAGTTGGTCAGGAAAACTCGGTGGGACCGATTCGCTCATCTCGGTTGGACCTATATGTTACGAAGAGGAACAGAGAGTTTGCATTGTAACCTCGGTAGGACCGATTACACAAACTCGGTGGGACCGATTTTGGTAATGGATACATACAGAGAGATTACAATCCCATCTCAGTGAGACCGAGATCCCAATCAGTGAGATTGATTTGATTAGGGTTTGTGGCAGTGGCTATGACATCTGAACTCGGTGGCGCCGGATAGAAAGAATCGGTGGGCTGAGTTTGACTTTTGGTTTGGGTCATATGTGGATATGAGAAAGTAGTTGAGGGCTTTGGAGCATATCACTAAGCACTTTGAGCAAGCAAGCCATTAAGCAACACCTCATCCCCTCTTAATAGTCACTAGTGCAGAACCGGGCAATAGCACCGGTTCGTAAGGCCCTTTAGTGCCGGTTACATAACCGGCACTAAATTTTGGTCACTAAAGCCCCCCCCCTTTAGTACCGGTTCAGCACGAACCGGTGCTAAAGGGCAACCACGTGGCACGAGCCAGCTCCGGGGGCCTGGAGCCCTTTAGTACCGGTTGGTAAGACCAACCGGTACTATAAGGTTTGGGGGGTTTTTAGTTTTATGAATTCTTTTTCATTTAATTTTGTGTTTCCATTTTAATTCTTTTTCATTTGCTGGTATTCTACGATACTACACATTGTACACGTTATGCATATATATATATATATAATATATATATATAAATAGAATTTCTAGTAGAACCAATCATCGAGTTCAACATGATTGTCATGATATTATAAGCATTCATATATAACACCACAAAAGCAAATCACTTAAGTTCAGAACGAAGAACACGGACATGAAAGGACTAGCTAAATCACTCCTGCTAGCTACTCTCTCTCTGGTAAAATAGCATAGAACATGTATAGCTCTCCTGATTGATCATACTGGAGCATGCCAATGAACCTGTCTCCTAATCGTGGCTGCGCTTCTCATTGCTGCCCCCTAGTACTTCTCTGCGATCATTAACAATTTTCCTCCAATCTTTCACTATTAAGCATTCATCGCTTCTAGAAATCTTGAATGCATTCATGTGCAATGCAGGAGATCTTGGCCGTAAGCTAACAATTGACATCTGACCTTTAGTCTCGATCCCCTGAGGCACAACTGTCATCGGGAGTCCCTGTTGAAGAACATCATATAGTACTTAATTAATATACTTAGTAATGAAAAGTTTAGCAAAAAAATATGTATGCAAAATATGCACTGAGGACAAATAGTAAATATCTTACCATCATTCCTAAATAGATGTGACCGTAGTTCAATACCATCACTATTGGTCGCACGTTTTGAGTACTAACATTTCTAAGTGCAGGAAGAAAATTTGTCTTGACAGTATGAAGATCCTCAAGCCATGAAACATAATGACTTATCTCCTCGCAGTTTAGTTCAGCGCTGGGACAGTAGTAGGTCCTGTCTACCAAGCGCCGGACATGTTTGGTTGAATGGAGATAAGCTGTCAATAGAAATTAGTCGTCAGTTATTTTTGAATAAGCAATATCAAAGACAAAAATATAGTTGAGAAGAACTCGCATAATGGTAGAATTGGAGGCGTCTGCACATCGACCCATATGTCTCTATTACCTTCAATATCATCTTCCGGACGAATATCAAAGGTGATAACCATACCAGGCTCAAATGCATAAGCCTTGCATAGTGCTTGCCAAGTTTTGCATTCAAAATAGGTGTACGTGTGTGCATTGTATACTTTGACGTTGAAAGTATAACCATCATGCTCAGTTTTCAGGTAAGCTCTCTTTACCTCCATAGTTTCCATATCTTTGAAACCTATCTTATCCAAGACAAAAATTCTTGCATGGCAGGGGATGCGCTAGTAGAATAGTAAAAATTAAAAATTATAAGTCAGGAAAATGAAGCATATATAAGTCATGCTTAATTACGAAAACAGACTTGTCGTTGTGACTTACTGTATCGAATTCGAAGGTCTCATCCAGCTTGATGCTGAATCGCCTACCATCAACAAGGAAATTTCTGTCGCATTGGCCGCGCTGGTCTTCACAGTATTCGCACATAATGAAATTTTTTCCGTCGTCAGACGACATTTCCTATGTTCATATTAGGCGAAACATTAAACACTTACTAATTCAATTAATTCAACTACTTCTATTAATTCAACTAAGCATTTACTAAAAATAAACTAGTTATATTAATTCAATTAGTTCAACTAAGCATTTACTAAAAATAAACTAGTTCTATATATTAATTCAACTAGTTCAACTAAACATTTACTAAAAATAAACTAGTTATATTAATTCAACTAGTTCAAAGTAAGCATTTACTAAAAATAAACTAGTTCTATATATTAATTCAACTAGTTCAACTAAACATTTACTAAAAATAAACTAGTTATATTAATTCAACTAGTTCAAAGTAAGCATTTACTAAAAATAAACTAGTTCTATATATTAATTCAACTAGTTCAACTAAACA
>NC_041391.1:82972351-82973521 GCF_002162155.2 Triticum dicoccoides
GCCGGCGGCGGCCGGGGATGGCGACGAGACGGGCGCGGCGGGGGTGGCGACGACGATGGGCGGCGGGGGAGGCGACGACGACGAGCGGCGGGGGCGCGCGGCGACGACGATGACGGGCGGCGGGGGCGGCGAGGGCGACGGCACGGTGGCGCGGCGGCGGCGGCGTCTGCTAGATCGATGTCTCGCGCGAGAAGTGGAACGAAGTGGCGACGATAACTGATTTTTCGTATGTGGAGTATATACAGGGGGAGCCTTTAGTACCGGTTGAAGCCACCAACCGGTACTAAAGGCCAATTTTTGCCAGCCCAAGCGGCGGGAAACGAGGGCCTTTAGTACCGGTTGGTGGCTCCAACCGGTACTAAAGGGCAACACATTAGTACCGGTTGGATCCTCCAACCGGTACTAATGCCCGTGCGCTGCCACCCGCTATGCGCTACGTTTAGTCCCACCTCGCCGAGCGAAGGGCAGCCGCACTGGTTTATAAACCCAGCCGTGGCTGCCCTTTCGAACTCCTCTATATAGCAGGCTTCTGGGCCTAATTAGGGCGCGCTGCCCTGTGAGCCTGCTGGCCCTACTGGGTATGTATTTGCACACCCAAGGTCTGGCAGGCCCATCGGGCAGCGCCCCAACATGTTTTTTATAAATTTTTTTCTTTTCTGCATTATTTACTTTCTTCTATTTATTTTTGAGTAATTTTTTATATAGTTATTTATTTTCTGCTTTATTTTATTCTTCTATTTATTTCTGAATAGTTTTTTTGTTGTATTTAGTTTCTTCGTGAAGTTTTTTCCTTAATATAATTTATTTTCTTCTATTTATTTTTGAGTAATTTGTTTATATAGTTATTCCTTTTCTGCTTTATTTTTTTCTTCTATTTATTTCTGAATAGTATTTATTTTCTTCTATTTATTTTTGAGTAATTTGTTTATATAGTTATTTCTTTTATGTTGTATTCAGTTTCTTTGTGAATATTTTTGCTTTATATAATTTTTTTCCTTTTCTGCATTATTTATTTTCTTCTATTTATTTCTGAGTAGTTTCCTCTTCTTCTTCTTCGTCCTCTTCTTCTTCTTCTTCTTCTTCTTCTTCTTTTCTTCTTCCACCACCTCCTCCTCCTCCTCTTCTTCTTCTTCTTCTTCATCTTCTTCCTCTTCTTCTTCTTCTTCTTCT
>NC_041391.1:82974521-82977345 GCF_002162155.2 Triticum dicoccoides
TGGTATCTGTGAATTGATCCCTTACAACCGTGGTTCCGACCATGATTGTTCTTCCTTGATTCCATTTCTCGGACAAGTTAAAACAATTGTCTTCTATGGATTAATACACCCGTCCAATCTTTACTTTGATCTTGTGTCGAGTATTACCCCCTGGTATCTCAAGATTATCATGGAACTGCATAACTTCTTATGAGTTCTTCATCAAGTGCTACCTTTCCACTGATTCCAATTTTTCACGGGCTCTGAGTTATTATACACTCAAAGACACCGATAACTAAATCGAGTTCGCATTGCGATTCAACAAGTATTTGAACCCATCACTGCTTACAAATTTATTAATCCTTCAAGTCATTCCTAGCCTGATCGGCTATATCATTATCGAGCTAATTTTAACTGCGCTACCCGGTCCTTCTTCCCGGAGCACAATTTTCGACGATGAACTAACCTTACGTCGATCATCATCGTCATATCATTTCGCCTTGAACAACAAGCTTGGTTTCGAGTTTGTGTCGTACCCTTGGTTCCAACAACCTTTCACTTTATCATTACTTTGACTTGATGTCATCACCGATCGATTACATCTTCATGAACTCTCGCGACAAATGTGTCGTGAATATCATCAACATTCTGAGCTCTTCCAAGAGATCTATTGAAATCATGATGAGAAATACCATCCTTGCCCTCGATGATTGGTGTTATCAGCGACAACATTATTGCATTCCCTCCAACACAAAACTTGTTCATGTATTGTGTTGTACCTTGAGTTCCTTGCTATCCAACTTATGTTATATTCTACCGCGGAGTATTACCATCTTTGATGTTAAGAATGTTGTGAGGATTGCTCCACCTCTTAAGAATTCTTGCTATAATGATACTTCTCACCATCACCATTCTTTCTTGGTCCTCGTGTTGATTCCAACCGGGGTACCCACAAGTGAACGGTGTTGTTTGGATTATGCACTTCTAGCAACCCTATTGCTTTGAAGTTAATGATCGATAGTTCATTCTAAGTCCTTCGCTAATTGAATCACCATTCTAACATTGGTCGTGCAACCCAACCCATACTTCGGGCGCACCCTTCAACCAATGTTTAATTGTGTATGTTTTCCTCGAGCATACTTCCTTATATCATTTGATCTGACAAATGTTATCTCCTTGTTCACTTAATGGTGGAAATCCATCTTTTGGGAATCTCGGTGAATTGCCGTTGAGTTCACCAGACACCTCCTTGTCCTCTCCTTGATTTAATGGTGAACTATTGCTTCAGAAACCCGCTCCCATAGTTCATTTCTCGAGAATCTTGCAATGTCATTTCGTCAATTTGTGTTGCACCTTTTCCTCTCGGACCCCCTGAGTCTGAGGTATCATGACACCAGTTGGATATGAATCTCGGTCAATTATGATGGTTGGGACAACTCTCCAAGGGTCATGATGTTGATCCTTTGATGACCCGGTAACATGATGTCATGCCTAGCACCCCCCCCCCCCACGGCTGGAGGACCTATCATTATAGATTCCTTTTCAGCAAGGTTATCCGTTCATCCATGAGGAAATTGTAAGACTTATTCTACAAGTTATTCCTGATGGATCCTTCGTGTTTCCAAAGTCTGATCTTCACCTGAAGACCATGTCAATGCTATCTCGAAGCATGTCAATGGTACTCCGATTTTCAACAAGAACATTTGAAGCACGATGCTAAATTTTATTTATCATTTATCCTAACACCGTTGTATGGGTAATATTATGAGATTCCTCCCCCCTTACCTAAAGAGTTTTCTACATTATATCCTGCCATGGATATCATGCTCTGCTTGTCCTTGGGAAGGATATATCCCTGAAATATGTGTTTAAACACATTTTCCTTTCCATTGTTCTGTTTAATATGATAATCATATTTTACTTTCCATTGGTTTGCTTAACCCTTCTTGTGATCTATATGTAAAACACCTTGGTGTACAACCGTGTCAGTAAGACCCTGTTTCTATTGTTGATGACATTCCGGTAACCACTGATGGATGAGAACTTTGCCTATTGGTCCGCCTCGTTCAACGAGCAGGAAAATGGTTCTCTTCGTCCCTCGCCCTTGGTACCGACGTTGTTGCCGACATAACTGACAGGATATCCTCTGACATGCCTTGCTTACATGATCGTGCAAGACGTTACCTCCCTTCCTACTCTTAACCCACATGGTGGGCCCATAACCCACAGTTCCACAGGATCGAAACCTGACTCTCCTACACCCCCTGTTCCCAAGGTTGTTCCTCACGCATGACCTCGTATGTACTTCACGAGCCACCTTCAGGTCTGATATCGGACACAATACTTATTCCCATTGTTTTGACCCTTTCACGCCCTATTACAGGCATCGAACGATTGCCTGCCCGCTCGAAACTTTCCAGGTTACCTCCTTACTTTGCTCTCGATAATTTCTTAAGATTCGATTCGAGAGTTACTTTCCGCCACCTTCCTCGACGTTGTCGACCCGATAGTCAACCTTGCCGACGTTCATTCTCTCGGAATAACCCCGCCTTATTCTATCGTAAGTACGATGGAGATCCCGAAGAAAGGATGACGAGTTGATCATGGTGATTTGAAGCAGAGAAATGAAGACATCAACGAAAGGGATCAACCTCTTCGAAAGGACAACCAAGACCGAGAAGACTCGTTAGGTTTCTCGCTACCAGCACCTCCCCCCCTACTCTCCTGCTTAAATCTCGGGACGAGATTTCTTGTAGTGGAGGAGAATTGTGATGCCCGGATAATTAAGCTACAGTAATTCTCTGCTAATGGTGCCACGTCACTTCAATTACTGTTGCTACTCTCA
>NC_041391.1:82983271-82984052 GCF_002162155.2 Triticum dicoccoides
TGCACAAACTGGACAATCTCTTAGGAAGTATCAGGGTTTCAGACGAGAACTCATCTGTTACACCTACTATTCAATATTTTAATAACTTATTACAACTCCAGACTTTTTTTGCGTTAAGATGCACAATTCAAATCCACGTCATCAACTTTTAACCCTTTCTTACATAATATGCTCTTTTCGATGCATTTACTTATTTGTTTTCAGAGCTAAATCACCGTGAAAGTGAAAAGCACTACAAAATGAACTCTAAAAAGGTTGAAACTTGGCAAGGTATCATCATTTCACCCGCATAGCATGTGTAAAAAAGTAGAGAGGGTTTCGGCAAAAACTGGTTGCACTTCGTGTACAAACTGGACAATCTCTTAGGAAGTATCAGGGGTTCGTACGAAAACTCATCTGTTACACCGGCTATTCAATATTTTAATAACTTATTACAACTCCGGACTGTTTTTGCGTTGAGATGCACAATTCAAATCCACGTCATCAACTTTCAACCCTTTCTGACATAATTTGCTATTTTTTGTGCATTTACTGATTTGTTTTCAGAGGTAAATCACCGCAAACTGAAAAGCACTACAAACTGAACTCTGAAAAGGTTGAAACTTGGCAAGGTATCATCATTTCACCCGCATAGCATGTGTAAAAAAGTAGAGAGGGTTTCGGCAAAAACTGGGTGCACTTCGTGTACAAACTGGACAATCTCTTAGGAAGTATCAGGGGTTCGTACGAAAACTCATCTGTTACACCGGCTATTCAATATTTTAATAACTTAGTAGAACTC
>NC_041391.1:82984062-82993943 GCF_002162155.2 Triticum dicoccoides
GTTAAGATGCACAATTCAGATCCACGTCATCAACTTTTAACCCTTTCTGACATAATTTGCTATTTTTTGTGCATATACTGATTTGTTTTCAGAGGTAAATCACCGTGAAAGTGAAAAGCACTACAAAATGAACTCTAAAAAGGTTGAAACTTGGCAAGGTATCATCATTTCACCCGCATAGCATGTGTAAAAAAGTAGAGAGGGTTTCGGCAAAAACTGGGTGCACTTCGTGTACAAACTGGACAATCTCTTAGGAAGTATCAGGGGTTCGTACGAAAACTCATCTGTTACACCGGCTATTCAATATTTTAATAACTTAGTAGAACTCTGTACTTTTTTTGCGTTCAGATGTACAATTCAAATCCACGTCATCAACTTTCAACCCTTTCTGACATAATTTGCTATTTTTGATGCATTTACTGATTTTTTTCAGAGCTAAATCACCGTGAAAGTGAAAAGCACTACAAAATGAACTCTGAAAACGTTGAAACTTGGCAAGGTATCATCATTTCACCCGCATTGCATGTGCAAAAAAGTCGAGAGGGTTACGGCAAAAACTGGATGCACTTCATGTACAAACTGGACAATCTCTCAGGAAGTATCAGGGTTTCGTACGAAAACTCATCTGTTACACCGTCTATTCAATATTTTAATAATTAAGTTCAACTCCGTAATTTTTTTGCGTTCAGATGCACAATTAATAACTTAGTACAACTTCGGACTTTTTTGCATTCAGATGCACAATTCAAATCAACGTCATGAACTTTCAACCCTTTCTGACATAATTTGCTATTTTTGATGCATTTACTGATTTGTTTTCAAAGCTAAATTAATCACCGTGAAAGTGAAAAGCACTACAAAATGAACTCTCAAAAGGTCGAAACTTGGCAAGGTATCATTATTTCACCCGCATTGCATGTGCAAAAAAGTAGAGAGGGTTACGGCAAAAAATGGATGCACTTCGTGTACAAACTGGACAATCTCTTAGGAATTATCAGGGTTTCGGACGAAAACTCATCTGTTACATCGGATATTTAATATTTTAATAACTTATTACAACTCCGAACTTTTTTTGCGTTGAGATGCACAATTCAAATCCAAGTCATCAACTTTCAACCATTTCTGACATAATTTGCTCTTTTCGATGCATTTACTGATTTGTTTTCAGAGCTAAATCACCGTGAAAGTGAAAAACACTACAAAATGAACTCTGAAAAGGTTGAAACTTCGCAAGGTATCATCATTTCACCCGCATAGCATGTGCAAAAAAGTAGAGAGGGTTACGGCAAAAACTGGATGCACTTCGTGTACAAACTGGACAATCTCTTAGGAAGTATCATGGTTTCGGACGAAAACTCATCTGTTACACCGGTATTCAATATTTGAATAACTTAGTACAACTCCCGAGTTTTTTTGCGTTCAGATGCACAATTCAAATCAACGTCATCAACTTTCAACCCTTTCTGACATAATTTGCTATTTTTGATGCATTTACTGATTTGTTTTCACAGCTAAATTAATCACCACGAAAGTGAAAAGCATGACAAAATGAACTCTGAAAAGGCTGAAACTTGGCAAGGTATAATCATTTCACCCGCATTGCATGTGCAAAACAGTAGAGAGGGTTACGTCGAAAACTAGATGCACTTCGTGTACAAACTGGACAATCTCTTAGGAAGTATCAGGGTTTCGGACCAAAACTCATCCGTTACACCGGCTATGCAATATTTTAATAACGTAGTACAACTCCGGACTTTTTTTGCGTTGAGATGCACAATTCAAATCAACGTCATCAACTTTCAACCCTTTCTGACATAATTTGCTATTTTTTATGCATTTACTGATTTGTTTTCACAGCTAAATTAATCACCGTGAAATTGAAAAGCACAACAAAATGAACTCTGAAAAGGTTGAAACTTGTCAAGGTATCATCATTTCACCCGCATTGCATGTGCAAAAAAGTAGAGAGGGTTACGGCAAAAACTGGATGCACTTCGTGTAGAAACTGGACAATCTCTTAGGAAGTAATTGGGTTTCAGACGAAAACTCATCTGTTACACCGGTATTCAGTATTTTAATAACTTAGTACAACTCCGGACTTTTTTTGCATTCACATGCACAATTCAAATCAACTTCATCAACTTTCAACCCTTTCTGACATAATTTGCTATTTTCGATGCATTTACTAATTTGTTTTCAGAGCTAAATTAATCACCGTGAAATTGAATAGCACTAAAAAATGAACTCTCAAAAGGTCGAAACTTGAGAAGGTATCATCATTTCACCCGCATTGCATGTGTGAAATAGTAGAGAGGGTTACGGCAAAAACTGGACGCACTTCATGTACAAACTGGACAATCTCTTAGGAAGTATCAAGGTTTTGGACGAAAACTCATCTGTCACCCCGGCTATTCAATATTTTAATAACTTATTACAACTCTGGACTTTTTTTGCGTTGATATGCACAATTCAAATCCAAGTCATCAACTTTCAACCCTTTCTGACATAATTTGCTCTTTTCGATGCATTTATTGATTTGTTTTCAGAGCTAAATCACCGTGAAAGTGAAAAGCACTACAAAATGAACTCTGAAAAGGTTGAAACTTCGCAAGGTATCATCATTTCACCCGCATAGCATGTGCAAAAAAGTAGAGAGGGTTACGGCAAAAACTGGATGCAATTCGTGTACAAACTGGACAATCTCTTAGGAAGTATCAGGGTTTCGTACGAAAACTCATATGTTACACCGGTATTCAATATTTCAATAACATAGTACAACTCCGTAGTTTTTTTGCGTTCAGATGCACAATTAATAACTTAGTACAACTTCGGACTTTTTTGCGTTCAGATGCACAATTCAAATCAACGTCATCAACTTTCAACCCTTTCTGACATAATTTGCTATTTTCGATGCATTTACTGATTTGTTTTCAGAGCTAAATTAATCACCGTGAAATTGAAAAACACTACAAAATGTACTCTGAAAAGGTCAAAACTTGGCAAGGTATCATCATTTCACCCGCATTGCATGTGCAAAAAAGTAGAGAGGGTTACGGCAAAAACTGGATGCACTTTGTGTACAAACTGGACAATCTCTTAGGAAGTATCAGGGTTTCAGACGAGAACTCATCTGTTACACCGGCTATTCAATCTTTTAATAACTTATTACAACTCCAGACTTTTTTTTGCGTTAAGATGCACAATTCAAATCCACGTCATCAACTTTTAACCCTTTCTTACATAATTTGCTCTTTTCGATGCATTTACTTATTTGTTTTCAGAGCTAAATCACCATGAAAGTGAAAAGCACTAAAAAATGAACTCTAAAAAGGTTGAAACTTGGCAAGGTATCATCATTTCACCCGCATACCATGTGCAAAAAAGTAGAGAGGGTTTCGGCAAAAACTGGGTGCACTTCGTGTACAAACTGGACAATCTCTTAGGAAGTATCAGGGTTTCAGACGAAAACTCATCTGTTACACCGGCTATTCAATATTTTAATAACTTATTACAACTCCGGACTTTTTTTGCGTTGAGATGCACAATTCAAATCCACGTCATCAACTTTCAACCCTTTCTAACATAATTTGTGATTTTTTGTGCATTTACTGATTTGTTTTCAGAGCTAAATCACCGCAAAGTGAAAAGCACTACAAAATGAACTCTGAAAAGGTTGAAACTTGGCAACGTATCATCATTTCACCCGCACTGCATGTGCAAAAAAGTAGAGAGGGTTACGGCAAAAACTGGATGCACTTCATGTACAAACTGGACAATCTCTTAGGAAGTATCAGGGTTTCGTACGAAAACTCATCTGTTACACCGGTATTCAATATTTTAATAACTTAGTACAACTCCGGACTTTTTTTGCGTTCAGATGCACAATTAATAACTTAGTACAACTTCGGACTTTTTTGCGTTCAGATGCACAATTCAAATCAACGTCATCAACTTTCAACCCTTTCTGACATAATTTGCTATTTTCGATGCATTTACTGATTTGTTTTCAGAGCTAAATTGATAACCGTGAAATTGAAAAGCACTACAAAATGTACTCTGAAAAGGTCAAAACTCATCTGTTACACCGGCTATTCAATATTTTAATAACTTAGTAGAACTTTGTAGTTTTTTTGCGTTCAGATGTACAATTCAAATCCACGTCATCAACTTTCAACCCTTTCTAACATAATTTGTGAGTTTTTTGCATTTACTTATTTGTTTTCAGAGCTAAATCACCATGAAAGTGAAATGCACTACAAAATTAACTCTAAAAAGGTTGAAACTTGGCAAGGTATCATCATTTCACCCGCATAGCATGTGCAAAAAAGTAGAAAGGGTTTCGGCAAAAACTGGGTGCACTTCGTGTACAAACTGGCAATCTCTTAGGAAGTATCAGGGTTTCGTACGAAAACTCATCTGTTACACCGGCTATTCAATATTTTAATAACTTAGTAGAACTTTGTACTTTTTTTGCGTTCAGATGTACAATTCAAATCCACGTCATCAACTTTCAACCCTTTCTGACATAATTTGCTATTTTTGATGCATTTACTGATTTTTTTCAGAGCTAAATCACCGTGAAAATGAAAAGCACTACAAAATGAACTCTGAAAACGTTGAAACTTGGCAAGGTATCATCATTTCACCCGCATTGCATGTGCAAAAAAGTCGAGAGGGTTACGGCAAAAACTGGATGCACTTCATGTACAAACAGGACAATCTCTTAGGAAGTATCAGGGTTTCGTATGAAAACTCATATGTTACACCGGCTATTCAATATTTTAATAACTTAGTAGAACTCTGTACTTTTTTTGTGTTCAGATGCACAATTCAAGTCCACGTCATCAACTTTCAACCCTTTCTGACATAATTTGCTATTTTTGATGCATTTATTGATTTATTTTCAGAGCTAAATCACCGTGAAAGTGAAATGCACTAAAAAATGAACTGTGAAAAGGTTGAAACTTGGCAAGGTATCATCATTTCACCCGCACAACATGTGCAAAAAAGTAGAGAGAGTTTCGGCAAAAACTGGATGCACTTCGTGTACAAACTGGACAATCTCTTAGGAAGTATCAGGGTTTCAGACGAAAACTCATCTGTTACACCGGCTATTCAATATTTTAATACCTTATTACAACTCCGGACTTTTTTTGCGTTGAGATGCACAATTCAGATCCACGTCATCAACTTTCAACCATTTCTGACATAATTTGCTATTTTTTATGCATATACTGATTTGTTTTCCGAGCTAAATCACCGCAAAGTGAAAAGCACTACAAAATGAACTCTGAAAAGGTTGAAACTTGGCAACGTATCATCATTTCACCCGCACTACATGTGCAAAAAAGTAGAGAGGGTTACGGCAAAAACTGGATGCACTTCCTGTACAAACTGGACAATCTCTTAGGAAGTATCAGGGTTTTGGACGATTACTCATCTGTTACACCGGTATTCAATATTTTAATAACTTAGTACAACTCCGGAGTTTTTTTGCGTTCAGATGCACAATTCAAATCAACATCATCAACTTTCAACCCTTTCTGACATAATTTTCTATTTTTGATGCATTTACTGATTTGTTTTCACAGCTAAATTAATCACCGCGAAAGTGAAAAGTACTACAAAATGAACTCTGAAAAGGTTGAAACTTGGCAAGGTATAATCAATTCACCCGCATTGCATGTGCAAAAAAGTAGAGAGGGTTATGTCAAAAACTGGATGCACTTCGTGTACAAACTGGACAATCTCTTAGGAAGTATCAGGGTTTCGGACCAAAAGACGTCTGTTACACCGGCTATGCAATATTTTAATAACATAGTACAACTCCGGACTATTTTTGCGTTGAGATGCACAATTCAAATCAGCGTCATCAACTTTCAACCCTTTCTGACATAATTTGCTATTTTCGATGCATTTACTGATTTGCTTTCAGAGCTAAATTAATCACCGTGAAATTGAAAAGCACTACAAAATGAACTTTGAAAATGTTGAAACTTGTCAAGGTATCATTATTTCACCTGCATTGCATGTGCAAAAAAGTAGAGAGGGTTACGGCAAAAACTGGATGCACTTCGTGTAGAAACTGGACAATCTCTTAGGAAGTATCAGGGTTTCAGACGAAAACTCATCTGTTATACCGGTATTTAGTATTTTAATAACTTAGTACAACTCCGTACTTTTTTTGCATTCAGATGCACAATCCAAATCAACTTCATCAACTTTCAACCCTTTCTAACATAATTTGCTATTTTTGATGCATTTACTGATTTGTTTTCAGAGCTAAATTAATCACCGCGAAATTGAAAAGCACTAAAAAATGAACTCGCAAAAGGTCGAAACTTGGGAAGGTATCATCATTTCACCCGCATTGCATGTGCAAAATAGTAGAGAGGGTTTCGGCAAAAACTGGACGCACTTCATGTACAAACTGGACAATCTCTTAGGAAGTATCAAGGTTTCGGACGAAAACTCATCTGTCACCCCGGCTATTCAATATTTTAATAACTTATTACAACTCTGGACTTTTTTTGCGTTGATATGCACAATTCAAATCCAAGTCATCAACTTTCAACCCTTT
The DNA here is from genome assembly GCF_002162155.2 of Triticum dicoccoides. Classification (NCBI taxonomy): domain Eukaryota; kingdom Viridiplantae; phylum Streptophyta; class Magnoliopsida; order Poales; family Poaceae; genus Triticum; species Triticum dicoccoides. The sequence continues at coordinate 82,990,643 of NC_041391.1, forward strand.
CTGACATAATTTGCTCTTTTCGATGCATTTACTAATTTATTTTCAGAGCTAAATCACCGTGAAACTGAAACGCACTACAAAATGAACTCTGAAATGGTTGAAACTTCGCAAGGTATCATCATTTCACCCGCATAGCATGTGCAAAAAAGTAGAGAGGGTTACGACAAAAACTGGATGCACTTCGTGTACAAACTGGACAATCTCTTAGGAAGTATCAGGGTTTCAGACGAAAACTCATCTCTTACACCGGCTATTAAATATTTTAATAACTTATTACAACTCCGGACTTTTTTTGCGTTCAGATGCACAATTAATAACTTAGTACAACTTCGGACTTTTTTGCGTTCAGATGCACAATTCAAATCAATGTCATCAACTTTCAACCCTTTCTGACATAATTTGCTATTTTCGATGCATTTACTAATTTGTTTTCAGAGCTAAATTAATCACCGTGAAAGTGAAAAGCACTACAAAATGAACTCTGAAAAGGTCGAAACTTGGCAAGGTACCATCATGTGACGCCCCCATTTCAATCGTACACTAATCATGCACGCAAATGTGTATGATCAAGATCAGGGACTCACGGGAAGATATCACAACACAACTCTAAAACATAAATAAGTCATACAAGCATCATAATACAAGCCAGGGGCCTCGAGGGCTCGAATACAAGTGCTCGATCATAGACGAGTCAGCGGAAGCAACAATATCTGAGTACAGACATAAGTTAAACAAGTTTGCCTTAAGAAGGCTAGCACAAACTGGGATACAGATCGAAAGAGGCGCAGGCCTCCTGCCTGGGATCCTCCTAAACTACTCCAGGTCGTCGTCAGCGGGCAGCACGTAGTAGTAGGCACCTCCGGTGTAGTAGGGGTCGTCGTCGACGGTGGCGTCTGGCTACTGGACTCCAGCATCTGGTTGCGACAACCAGGTAGAAGGGAAAGGGGGAAAAGAGGGAGAAAAGCAACCGTGAGTACTCATCCATAGTACTCGCAAGCAAGGAGCTACACTACATATGCATGGGTATATGTGTAAAGGGCCATATCAGTGGACTGAACTGCAGAATGCCAGAATAAGAGGGGGATAGCTAATCCTGTCGAAGACTACGCTTTTGGCAGCCTCCGTCTTGCAGCATGTAGAAGAGAGTAGATAGAAGTCCTCCAAGTAGCATCTCCAAGTAGCATCTCCAAGTAGCATCGCATAGCATAATCCTACCCGGCGATCCTCTCCTCGTCGCCCTGTAGAAAAGCGATCACCGGGTTGTCTGTGGAACTTGGAAGGGTGTGTTTTATTAAGTATCCGGTTCTAGTTGTCATAAGGTCAAGGTACAACTCCAAGTCGTCCTGTTACCGAAGATCACGGCTATTCGAATAGATTAACTTCCCTGCAGGGGTGCACCACATAACCCAACACGCTTGATCCCATTTGGCCGGACACACTTTCCTGGGTCATGCCCGGCCGCGGAAGATCAACACGTCGCAGCCCCACCTAGGCACAACAGAGAGGCCAGCACGCCGGTCTAAACCTAAGCGCACAGGGTCTGGGCCCATCGCCCATAGCACACCTGCACGTTGCGTACGCGGCCGAAAGCAGACCTAGCCTAGTGGCGTTCCAGTCCAATTCGGCGCGCGCCGCTCCGTCGCTGACGTCTGAAGTGCTTCGGCTGATACCACGACGTCGGGATACCCATAACTACTCCCGCGTAGATGGTTAGTGCGTATAGGCTCGTAGCCGACTCAGATCAAATACCAAGATCTCGTTAAGCGTGTTAAGTATCCGCGAACGCCGAACAGGGCCAGGCCCACCTGTCTCCTAGGTGGTCTCAACCTGCCCTGCCGCTCCGCCACAAAGTAACAGTCGGGGGCCGTCGGGAACCCAGGCCCACCTCTACCGGGATGGAGCCACCTGTCCTTTCAGCCCCCCAACTCCGAACAGTATCACAGGTAATGTAACAGTGTAAAGTATATAGTATATGCCATATAGTATATGCCCGTGATCACCTCCCGAAGTGATCACAGCCCAGTAGTATAGCATGGCAGACGGACAAGAGTGTAGGGCCACTGATGGAACACTAGCATCCTATACTAAGCATTTAGGATTGCGGGTAAGGTATCAATGACTGTAGCAGCAATGACAGGCTATGCATCAGAATAGGATTAACGGAAAGCAGTAACATGCTACACTACTCTAATGCAAGCAGTATAGAGAAGAGTAGGCGATATCTGGTGATCAAAGGGGGGGCTTGCCTGGTTGCTCTGGCAAGAGAGAGGGGTCGTCAACTCCGTAGTCGAACTGGTCAGCAGCAGCGTCGGTCTCGTAGTCTACCGGAGAGAAGAGGGGGAAGAAATAATGAATACGGAGCAAACAAAGCACCACAAAATATATCACGGCAATACGCGGTGTTTGGTGTGCCCTAACGCGGTAGTAGGTGATACCGGTGAAGGGGGGAAAACCCCCGGGAAAGTATTCCCGGTGTTTCGTGTTTTCGGGCAGAGGAGCCGGAGGGGGAAAGTTGCGGGTTCGATAGGTTAGGGGTGTGTGGCGGACGAACGGAACGCGTATCCGGATTCGTCTCGTCGTTCTGAGCAACTTTCATGTAGAAAGTATTTTAATCCGAGTTACGGAGTAAAAGATATGATTTTCTAAAGATTTTATTAATTTCTGGAATTTAATTAATTATTTAATTAATTCGAAAAACAGATTAATGACATCAGCATGATGTCATGCTGACATCAGCAGTCAACAAAGTTGACGTGGTCAACCTGACATGTGGGTCCAGTGGGACCCACCTGTCATTCTCTGTTTAGGTTAATTACAGATTAGTTAATTTAATAACTATTTAATTAACCTAACTAGTTAACTAAATTAATTAAACCGGATTAATTAACTTAATTAATTCATTAGATAATTAATTAATTAATAATTAATTTTATTAAATCATTTTTATTTTTATTAATTATATTTATTTTAATTAATTTAAATTTATTATTATTATTTTTTTAATCCCTCTTTTTTTTCTTTTTTTTAAACGTTCTCAGGGGCTGGGCCCTGGCTGTCATTGGCCCATAGGCCTTAGCGGTTACGGGCGTGCGGGCGGACGGGCGCATGGGCGCTGGCACCCAGCCCGATTGAGCACACGCCCAGATCGACAGGGGGGGCGCCGTCCATAGGCGCGGCGAGGCGGGGCGCCAGAACGGGGCCAGAGTGGGCGCGTGGGCGCCAGCGGCCACAGCGATGTGCGGCCGCAGCGGCGCAGGGGGCCGGAGCGGCGCACCGGTATGGCGCGGCAGCAGGGCCGCCG
>NC_041391.1:82994734-83011985 GCF_002162155.2 Triticum dicoccoides
AGGGTTTTCCCCCTGGTGGGGTTGGTATGAAGGGGAGGGGTTGGGCCGGTCGGTGTGTCCGAATGGGCCAGCCTGTCGGGTCGGCTGGCCCGGGGGTCCTTTTTCTTTTTTTTTGTTTGTTTTCTCTTTTGTATTTTCTTTCTTTTATTTATTTTCTTTTCTGTTTTTAAATCATTTTAAATTACTTAGGCACTTTATAAAAATGGGTTTGTTGCACCATAATTACCTTTGTAATATTTGGTACAAACCAAACATTTTTATTTTAATGTTTGAAAACTTTTATTGTTTGACTTAATTTCAATTTTGAATTTGGATCGGTTCTGAAATAACGCGAGATTATCAACAATACTCGAGGTGACGTGGCATCATTACCAGAGGGTTACTGTAGCTTGATTACCCGGGCGTCACACATCATTTCACCCGCATTGCATGTGCCAAAAAGTAGCGAGGGTTACGGCAAAAACTGGATGCACTTCGTGTACAAACTGGACAATCTCTTAGGAAGTATAAGGGTTTCAGACGAAAACTCATCTGTTACACCGGCTATTTAATATTTTAATAACATATTACAACTCCGGACTTTTTTGCTTTGAGATGCACAATTCAAATCTAAGTCATCCACTTTCAACCTTTTCTAACATAATTTGCTCTTTTCGATGCATTTACTGATTTGTTTTCAGAGCTAAATCACCGTCAAAGTGAAAAACACTACAAAATGAACTCTGAAAAGGTTGAAACTTCGCAAGGTATCATCATTTCACCCGCATAGCATGTGCAAAAAAGAAGAGAGGGTTACGGCAAAAACTGGATGCAGTTCGTGTACAAACTGGACAATCTCTTAGGAAGTATCAGGGTTTCAGACGAAAACTCATCTGTTACACCGACTATTCAATATTTTAATAACTTATTACAACTCCGGACTTTTTTTGCATTGAGATGCACAATTCAAATCCACGTCATCAACTATCAACCCTTTCTGACATAATTTGCTATTTTTTGTGCATTTACTGATTTGTTTTCAGAGCTAAATCACCGCAAAGTGAAAAGCACTACAAAAAGAACTCTGAAAAGGTTGAAACTTGGCAACGTATCACCATTTCACCCGCACTGCATGTGCAAAAAAGTAGAGAGGGTTACGGCAAAAACTGGATGCACTTCGTGTACAAACTGGACAATCTCTTAGGAAGTATCAGGGTTTCGGACGAAAAGTCATCTGTTACACCGGTATTCAATATTTTAATAACTTAGTACAACTCCGGAGGTTTTTTGCGTTCAGATGCACAATTCAAATCAACGTCATCAACTTTCAACCCTTTCTGACATAATTTGCTATTTTTGATGCATTTACTGATTTGTATTCACAGCTAAATTAATCACCGCGAAAGTGAAAAGCACTACAAAATGAACTCTGAAAAGGTTGAAACTTGGCAAGGTATAATCATTTCACCCGCATTGCATGTGCAAAAAAGTAGAGAGGGTTATGTGAAAAACTGGATGCACTTCGTGTACAAACTGGACAATCTCTTAGGAAGTATTAGGGTTTCGGACCAAAACTCGTCTGTTACACCGGCTATGCAATATTTTAATAACATAGTACAACTCCGGACTATTTTTGCGTTGAGATGCACAATTCAAATCAATGTCATCAACTTTCAACCCTTTCTGACATAATTTGCTATTTTCGATGCATTTACTGATTTGTTTTCAGAGCTAAATTAATCACCGTGAAATTGAAAAGCACTACAAAATGAACTCTGAAAATGTTGAAACTTGTCAAGGTATCTTCATTTCACCCGCATTGCATGTGCAAAAAAGTAGAGAGGGTTACGGCAAAAACTGGATGCACTTCGTGTAGAAACTAGACAATCTCTTAGGAAGTATCAGGGTTTCAGACGAAAACTCATCTGTTACACCGGTATTCAGTATTTAATAACTTAGTACAACTCCGGACTTTTTTTGCATTCAGATGCACATTTCAAATCAACTTCATCAACTTTCAACCCTTTCTGACATAATTTGCTATTTTCGATGCATTTACTGATTTGTTTTCGGAGTAAATTAATCACCGCGAAATTGAAAAGCACTAAAAAATGAACTCTCAAAAGGTCGAAACTTGGGAAGGTATCATCATTTCACCCGCATTGCATGTGCAAAATAGTAGAGAGGGTTTCGGCAAAAACTGGACGCACTTCATGTACAAACTGGACAATCTCTTAGGAAGTATCAAGGTTTCGGACGAAAACTCATCTGTCACCCCGGCTATTCCATATTTTAATAACTTATTACAACTCTGGACTTTTTTTGCGTTGATATGCACAATTCAAATCCAAGTCATAAACTTTCAACCCTTTCTGACATAACTTGCTCTTTTCGATGCATTTACTGATTTGTTTTCACAGCTAAATCACCGTGAAAATGAAACGCACTATAAAATGAACTCTGAAAAGGTTGAAACTTCCCAAGGTATCATCATTTCACCCGCATAGCATGTGCAAAAAAGTAGAGAGGGTTACGGCAAAAACTGGATGCACTTCGTGTACAAACTGGACAATCTCTAAGGAAGTATCAGGGTTTCAAACGAAAACTCATCTCTTACACCGGCTATTCAATATTTTAATAACTTATTACAACTCCGGACTTTTTTTGCGTTGAGATGCACAATTCAAATCCACGTCATCAACTTTCAACCCTTTCTAACATAATTTGTGATTTTTTGTGCATTTACTGATTTGTTTTCAGAGCTAAATCACCGTGAAAGTGAAAAGCACTACAAAATGAACTCTGAAAAGGTTGAAACTTGGCATCATCATTTCACCCGCACTGCGTGTGCAAAAAAGTAGAGAGGGTTACGACAAAAAATGGATGCACTTCGTGTATAAACTGGACAATCTCTTAAGAAGTATCAGGGTTTCGGACGAAAACTCATCTGTTACACCGGTATTCAATATTTTAATAACTTAGTACAACTCCGGAGTTTTTTTGCGTTCAGATGCACAATTAATAACTTAGTACAACTTCGGACTTTTTTGCGTTCAGATGCACAATTCAAATCAACGTCATCAACTCTCAACCCTTTCTGACATAATTTGCTATTTTCGATGCATTTACTGATTTGTTTTCAGAGCTAAATTAATCACCGTGAAATTGAAAAGCACTACAAAATGAACTCTGAAAAGGTCGAAACTTGGCAAGGTATCATCATTTCACCCGCATTGCATGTGCAAAAAAGTAGAGAGGGTTACGGCAAAAACTGGATGCACTTCGTGTACAAACTGGACAATCTCTTAGGAAGTATCAGGGTTTCAGACGAAAACTCATCTGTTACACCGGCTATTCAATATTTTAATAACTTATTACAACTCCGGACTTTTTTTGCGTTGAGATGCACCATTCAAATCCACGTCATCAACTTTCAACCCTTTCTAACATAATTTGTGATTTTTTGTGCATTTACTGATTTGTTTTCAGAGCTAAATCACCGTGAAAGTGAAAAGCACTACAAAATGAACTCTAAAAAGGTTGAAACTTGGCAAGGTATCAACATTTCACCCGCATAGCATGTGCAAAAAAGTAGAGAGGGTTTCGGCAAAAACTGAGTGCACTTCGTGTACAAACTGGACAATCTCTTAGGAAGTATCAGGGTTTCGTACGAAAACTCATATGTTACACCGGCTATTCAATATTTTAATAACTTAGTAGAACTGTGTACTTTTTTTGCGTTCAGATGCACAATTCAAGTCCACGTCATCAACTTTCAACCCTTTCTGACATAATTTGCTATTTTTGACGCATTTGCTGATTCATTTTCAGAGCTAAATCACCATGAAAGTGAAAAGCACTACAAAATTAACTCTAAAAAGGTTGAAACTTGGCAAGGTATCATCATTTCACCCGCATAGCATGTGCAAAAAAGTAGAGAGAGTTTCGGCAAAAACTGGGTGCACTTCGTGTACAAACTGAACAATCTCTTAGCATTCATATGCACAATTCAAATCCATGTCATCAACTTTCAACCCTTTCTGACATAATTGGATATTTTTCATGCATTTACTGATTTGTTTTCAGAGCTAAATCACCGTGAAAGTGAAAAGCACTACAAAATGAACTCTGAAAAGGTTGAAACATGGAAAGGAATCATCATTTCACCCGGATTGCATGTGCAAAAAAGTCGAGAGGGTTACGGCAAAAACTGGATGCACTTCATGTACGAACTGGACAATCTCGTAAGAAGTATCAGGGTTTCGTACGAAAACTCATCTGTTACACCGTCTATTCAATACTTTAATAATTTAGTTCAACTCTGTACTTTTTTTGCGTTCAGATGCACAATTAATAACTTAGTACAACTTCAGACTTTTTGGCGTTTAGATGCACAATTCAAATCAATGTCATCAACTTTCAACCCTTTCTGACATAATTTGCTATTTTCGATGCATTTACTGATTTGTTTTCAGAGCTAAATTAATCACCGTGAAAGTGAAAAGCACTACAAAATTAATTCTAAAAAGGTTGAAACTTGGCAAGGTATCTTCATTTCACCCGCATAGCATGTGCAAAAAAGTAGAAAGGGTTTCGGCAAAAACTGGGTGCACTTCGTGTACAAACTGGCAATCTCTTAGGAAGTATCAGGGTTTCGTACGAAAACTCATCTGTTACACCGGCTATTCAATATTTTAATAACTTAGTAGAACTCTGTACTTTTTTTGCGTTCAGATGTACAATTCAAATCCACGTCATCAACTTTCAACCCTTTCTGACATAATTTGCTATTTTTGATGCATTTACTGATTATTTTCAGAGCTAAATCACCGTGAAAGTGAAAAGCACTACAAAATGAACTGTGAAAAGGTTGAAACTTGGCAAGGTATCATCATTTCACCCGCACAACATGTGCAAAAAAGTAGAGAGAGTTTCCGCAAAAACTGGATGCACTTCGTGTACAAACTGGACAATCTCTTAGGAAGTATCAGGGTTTCGGACGAAAACTCATCTGTTACACCAGTATTCAATATTTTAATAACTTAGTACAACTTCGGACTTTTTTGCGTTCAGATGCACAATTCAAATCAACGTCATGAACTTTCAACCCTTTCTTACATAATTTGCTATTTTCGATGCATTAACTAATTTGTTTTCAGAGATAAATTAATCACCGTGAAAGTGAAAACCACTACAAAATGAACTCTCAAAAGGTCGATACTTGGCAAGGTATCATCATTTCACCCGCATTGCATGTGCAAAAAAGTAGAGAGGGTTACGGCAAAAACTGGATGCACTTCGTGTACAAACTGGACAATCTCTTAGGAAGTATCAGGGTTTCGGACAAAAACTCATCTGTTACACCGGCTATTCAATATTTTAATAACTTATTACAACTCCGGACTTTTTTGCGTTGATATCCACAATTCAAATCCACGTCATCAACTTTCAACCCTTTCTAACATAATTTGCTATTTTTGTGCATTTACTGATTTGTTTTCAGAGCTAAATCACCGCAAAGTGAAAAGCACTACAAAATGAACTCTGAAAAGGTTGAAACTTGGCAAGGTATCATCATTTCACCCGCATTTCATGTGCAAAAAAGTAGAGGGGGTTACGGCAAAAACTGGATGCACTTCGTGTACAAACTTGACAATCTCTTAGGAAGTATCAGGGTTTCGGACGAAAACTCATCTGTTACACTGGTATTCAATATTTTAATAACTTAGTACAACTCCGGAGTTTTTTTGCGTTCAGATGCACAATTCAAATCAACGTCATAAACTTTCAACCCTTTCTGACATAATTTGATATTTTTGATGCATTTACTGATTTGTTTTTAGAGCTAAATTAATCACCGCGAAAGTGAAAAGCACTACAAAATGAACACTCAAAAGGTCGAAACTTGGGAAGGTATCATCATTTCACCCGCATTGCATGTGCAAAAAAGTAGAGAGGGTTACGGCAAAAACTGGATGCACTTCATGTACAAACTAGACAATCTCTTAGGAAGTATCGGGGTTTCAGACGAAAACTCATCTGTTACACCGGCTATTCAATATTTAAATAACTTATTACAACTCCGGACATTTTTTGCGTTGAGATGCACAATTCAAATCCATGTCATCAACTTTCAACCCTTTCTGACATAATTTGCTCTTTTCGATGCATTTACTGATTTGTTTTCATAGCTAAATTACCGTGAAAGTGAAAAGCACTACCAAATGAACTCGGAAAAGGTTGAAACTTCGCAAGGTATCATCATTTCACCCGCATAGCATGTGCAAAAAAGTAGAGAGGGTTACAGCAAAAACTGGATGCACTTCGTGTACAAACTGGACAATCTCTTAGGAAGTATGAGTGTTTCGTACGAAAACTCATCTGTTACACCGGCTATTCAATATTTTAATAACTTAGTACAACTCCGTACTTTTTTGCGTTCAGATGCACAATTCAAATCCACGTCATCAACTTTCAACCCTTTCTGACATAATTTGCTATTTTTTTATGCATTTACTGATTTATTTTCAGAGCTAAATCACCGTGAAAGTGAAAAGCACTACAAAACGAACTCTGAAAAGGTTGAAACTTGCCAAGGTATCATCATTTCACCCGCATAGCATGTGCAAAAAAGTAGAGAGAGTTTCGGCAAAAACTGGGTGCACTTCGTGTACAAACTGGACAATCTCGTAGCAAGTATCAGGGTTTCGTACAAAAACTCATCTGTTACACCTGCTATTCAATATTTTAATAACTTAGTAGAACTCCATACTTTTTTGCGTTCAGATGTACAATTCAAATCCACGTCATCAACTTTCAACCCTTTCTAACATAATTTGCTATTTTTGATGCATTTACTGATTTGTTTTCAGAGTTAAATCACCGTCAAACTGAAAAGCACTACAAAATGAACTCTGAAAACGTTGAAACTTGGCAAGGTATCATCATTCCACCCGCATTGCATGTGCAAAGAAGTAGAGAGTGTTATGGCAAAAACTGGATGCAGTTCGTGTACAAACTGGACAATCTCTTAGGAAGTATCAGGGTTTCGGATGAAAACTCATCTGTTACACCATTATTGAATATTTTAATAACTTAGTACAACTTCGGACTTTTGTGCGTTCAGATGCACAATTCAAATCAACGTCATGAAATTTCAACCCTTTCTGACATAATTTGCTATTTTCGATGCATTTACTGATTTGTTTTTAGAGCTAAATTAATCATCGTGAAAGTGAAAAGCACTACAAAATGAACTCTCAAAAAGGTCGAAACTTGGCAAGGTATCATTATTTCACCCGCATTGCATGTGCAAAAAAGTAGAGAGGGTTACGACAAAAACTGGATGCACTTCGTGTACAAAATGGACAATCTGTTTGGAAGTATCAGGGTTTCGGACGAAAACGCATCTGTTACAACGGCTATTCAATATTGTAATAACTTATTACAACTCCAGACTTTTTTTGCATTGAGATGCACAATTCAAATCCAAGTCATCAACTTTCAACCCATTCTGACATAATTTGCTCTTTCGATGCATTTACTGATTATTTTTCAGAGCTAAATCACCGTGAATGTGAAAAGCACAACAAAATGAACTCTGAAAAGATTGAAACTTCGCAAGGTATCATCATTTCACCCGCATAGCATGTGCAAAAAAGTAGAGATGGTTACGTCAAAAACTGGATGCACTTCGTGTACAAACTGGACAATCTCTTAGGAAGTATCAGGGTTTCGGACGAAAACTCATCTGTTACACCGACTATTCAATATTTTAATTACTTATTACAACTCCAGACTTTTGTTGCATTGAGATGCACAATTCAAATCCACGTCATCAACTTTCAACCCTTTCTGACATAATTTGCTATTTTTTGTGCATTTACTGATTTGTTTTCAGAGCTAAATCACCGCAAAGTGAAAAGCACTACAAAATGAACTCTGAAAAGGTTGAAACTTGGCAAGGTATCATCCTTTCACCCGCATTGCATGTGCAAAAAAGTACAGGGGGTTACGGCAAAAACTGGATGCACTTCGTGTACAAACTTGACAATCTCTTAGGAAGTATAAGAGTTTCGGACGAAAACTCATCTGTTACACTGGTATTCAATATTTTAATAACTTAGTACAACTCCGGAGTTTTTTTGCGTTCAGATGCACAATTCAAATCAACGTCATAAACTTTCAACCCTTTCTGACATAATTTGATATTTTTGATGCATTTACTGATTTGTTTTTAGAGCTAAATTAATCAGCGTGAAGGTGAAAAGCACTACAAAATGAACTCTCAAAAAGGTCGAAACTTGGCAAGGTATCATTATTTCACCCGCATTGCATGTGCAAAAAAGTAGAGAGGGTTACGGCAAAACTGGATGCACTTCGTGTACAAACTGGAGAATCTCTTAGGAAGTATCAGGGTTTCGGACGAAAACTCATCTGTTACACCGGCTATTCAATATTTTAATAACTTATTACAACTCCGGACTTTTTTTGCGTTGAGATGCACAATTCAAATCCAAGTGATCGACTTTCAACCCATTTTGACATAATTTGCTCTTTTCGATGCATTTACTGATTTGTTTTCAGAGCTAAATCACCGTGAAAGTGAAAAGCACTACAAAATGAACTCTGAAAATGTCGAAACTTTGCAAGGTATCATCATTTCACCCGCATAGCATGTGCAAAAAGGTAGAGAGGGTTACGGCAAAAACTGGATGCACTTCATGTACAAACTGGACAATCTCTTAGCAAGTATCAGGGTTTCGTACGAAAACTCATCTGTTACACCTGCTATTCATTATTTTAGTAACTTAGCACAACTCCAGACTTTTTTTCCGTTCAGATGCACAATTCAAATCCACGTCATCAACTTTCAACCCTTTTTGACATAATTTGCTATTTTTGATGCATTTACTGATTTATTTTCAGAGCTAAAATCACCGTGAAAGTGAAAAGCACTACAAAATGAACTCTGAAAAGGTTGAAACTTGGCGAGGTATCATCATTTCACCCGCATAGCATGTGCAAAAAAGTAGAGAGGGTTACGGCAAAAACTGGATGCACTTCGTGTACAAACTGGACAATCTCTTAGGAAGTATCAAGGTTCCGTACGAAAACTCATCTGTTACACCGGCTATTCAATATTTTAATAACTTAGTAGAACTCCGTACTTTTTTTGCGTTCAGATGCACAATTCAAATCAACGTCATCAACTTTCAACCCTTTCTGACATAATTTGATATTTTTGATGCATTTACTGATTTGTTTGTAGAGCTAAATTAATCACCGCGAAAGTGAAAAGCACTAGAAAATGAACACTCAAAAGGTCGAAACTTGGGAAGGTATCATCATTTCACCGGCATTGCATGTGCGAAAAAGTAGAGAGGGTTACGGCAAAAACTGGATGCACTTCGTGTACAAACTAGACAATCTCTTAGGAAGTATCAGGGTTTCAGACGAAAACTCATGTGTTACACCGGTATTTAATATTTTAATAACTTAGTACAACTCCGGACTTTTTTTGCGTTGAGATGCACAATTCAAATCCAAGTCAGCAACTTTCAACCCTTTCTAACATAATTTGCTCTTTTCGATGCATTTACTGATTTGTTTTCACAGCTAAATTACCGTGAAAGTAAAAAGCACTACAAAATGAACTCAGAAAAGGTTGAAACTTCGCAAGGTATCATCATTTCACCCGCATAGCATGTGCAAAAAAGTAGATAGGGTTACAGCAAAAACTGGATGCACTTCGTGTACAAACGGGACAATCTCTTAGGAAGTATGAGGGTTTCGTACGAAAACTCATCTGTTACACCGGCTATTCAATATTTTAATAACTTAGTACAACTCCGTAGTTTTTTGCGTTCAGATGCACAATTCAAATCCACGTCATCAACTTTCAACCCTTTCTGACATAATTTGCTATTTTTTTATGCATTTACTGATTTATTTTCAGAGCTAAATCACCGCGAAAGTGAAAAGCACTACAAAACGAACTATGAAAAGGTTGAAACCTTGCAAGGTATCATCATTTCACCCGCATAGCATGTGCAAAAAAGTAGAGAGAGTTTCGGCAAAAACTGGGTGCACTTCGTGTACAAACTGGACAATCTCTTAGCAAGTATCAGGGTTTCGTACGAAAACTCATCTGTTACACCGGCTATTCAATATTTTAATAACTTAGTACAACTCCGGAGTTTTTTGCGTTCAGATGCACAATTAATAACTTAGTACAACTTCGGACTTTTTTGCGTTCAGATGCACAATTCAAATCAACGTCATCAACTCTCAACCCTTTCTGACATAATTTGCTATTTTCGATGCATTTACTGATTTGTTTTCAGAGCTAAATTAATCACCGTGAAATTGAAAAGCACTACAAAATGAACTCTGAAAAGGTTGAAACTTGGCAAGGTATCATCATTTCACCCGCATTGCATGTGCAAAAAAGTAGAGAGGGTTACGGCAAAACTGGATGCACTTCGTGTACAAACGGGACAATCTCTTAGGAAGTATCAGGGTTTCGTACGAAAACTCATCTGTTACACCGGCTATTCAATATTTTAATAACTTATTACAACTCCGGACTTTTTTGCGTTCAGATGCACAATTCAAATCCAAGTGATCAACTTTCAACCCATTCTGACATAATTTGCTATTTTTTTATGCATTTACTGATTTATTTTCAGAGCTAAATCACCGCGAAAGTGAAAAGCACTACAAACCGAACTATGAAAAGGTTGAAACCTTGCAAGGTATCATCATTTCACCCGCATAGCATGTGCAAAAAAGTAGAGAGAGTTTCGGCAAAAACTGGGGGCACTTCGTGTACAAACTGGACAATCTCTTAGCAAGTATCAGGGTTTCGTACGAAAACTCATCTGTTACACCGGCTATTCAATATTTTAATAACTTAGTACAACTCCGTACTTTTTTGCGTTCAGATGCACAATTAAAATCCACGTCATCAACTTTCAACCCTTTCTGACATTATTTGCTATTTTTTTATGCATTTACTGATTTATTTTCAGAGCTAAATCACCGTGAAAGTGAAAAGCACTACAAAACAAACTCTGAAAAGGTTGAAACTTGGCAAGGTGTCATCATTTCACCCGCATAGCATGTGCAAAAAAGTAGAGATAGTTTCGGCAAAAACTGGGTGCACTTCGTGTACAAACTTGACAATCTCTTAGCAAGTATCAGGGTTTCGTACGAAAACTCATCTGTTACACCGGCTATTCAATATTTTAATAACTTAGTAGAACTCCATACTTTTTTGCGTTGAGATGTACAATTCAAATCCACGTCATCAACTTTCAACCCTTTCTGACATAATTTGCTATTTTTGATGCATTTACTGATTTGTTTTCAGAGCTAAATCACCGTGAAAGTGAAAAGCACTACAAAATGAACTCTGAAAACGTTGAAACTTGGCAAGGTATCATCATTCCACCCGCATTGCATGTGCAAAGAAGTAGAGAGTGTTATGCCAAAAACTGGATGCAGTTCGTGTAGAAACTGGACAATCTCTTAGGAAGTATCAGGGTTTCGGATCAAAACTCATCTGTTACACCATTATTCAATATTTTAATAACTTAGTACAACTTCGGACTTTTGTGCGTTCAGATGCACAATTCAAATCAACGTCATGAAATTTCAACCCTTTCTGACATAATTTGCTATTTTCGATGCATTTACTGATTTGTTTTTAGAGCTAAATTAATCACCGTGAAAGTGAAAAGCACTACAAAATGAACTCTCAAAAAGGTCGAAACTTGGCAAGGTATCATTATTTCACCCGCATTGCAGGTGCAAATAAGTAGAGAGGGTTACGACAAAACTGGATGCACTTCGTGTACAAACTGGAGAATCTCTTAGGAAGTATCAGGGTTTCGGACGAAAACTCATCTGTTACACCGGCTATTCAATATTTTAATAACTTAATACAACTCCGGACTTTTTTTGCGTTGAGATGCACAATTCAAATCCAAGTCATCAACTTTCAACCCATTCTGACATAATTTGCTCTTTTCGATGCATTTACTGATTTGTTTTCAGAGCTAAATCACCGTGAAAGTGAAAAGCACTAAAAAATGAACTCTGAAAATGTCGAAACTTTGCAAGGTATCATCATTTCACCCGCATAGCATGTGCAAAAAAGTAGAGAGGGTTACGGCAAAAACTGGATGCACTTCATGTACAAACTAGACAATCTCTTAGGAAGTATCAGGGTTTCGTACGAAAACTCATCTGTTACACATGCTATTCAATATTTTAATAATTAGTACAACTCCGTACTTTTTTTGCGTTCAGATGCACAATTCAAATCCACGTCATCAACTTTCAACCCTTTCTGACATAATTTGCTATTTTTGATGCATTTACTAATTTATTTTCAGAGCTAAAATCACCGTGAAAGTGAAAAGCACTACAAAATGAACTCTGAAAAGGTTGAAACTTGGCGAGGTATCATCATTTCACCCGCATAGCATGTGCAAAAAAGTAGAGAGGGTTACGGCAAAAACTGGATGCACTTCATGTACAAACTGGACAGTCTCTTAGGAAGTATCAGGGTTCCGTACGAAAACTCATCTGTTACACCGGCTATTCAATATTTTAATAACTTAGTAGAACTCCATACTTTTTTGCGTTCAGATGTACAATTCAAATCCACGTCATCAACTTTGAACCCTTTCTGACAAAATTTGCTATTTTTGATGCATTTACTGATTTGTTTTCAGAGCTAAATCGTCGTGAAAGTGAAAAGCACTACAAAATGAACTCTGAAAACGTTGAAACTTGGCAAGGTATCATCATTCCACCCGCATTGCATGTGCAAAGAAGTAGAGAGTGTTATGGCAAAAACTGGATGCAGTTCGTGTAGAAACTGGACAATCTCTTAGGAAGTATCAGGGTTTCGGATGAAAACTCATCTGTTACACCATTATTCAATATTTTAATAACTTAGTACAACTTCGGACTTTTGTGCGTTCAGATGCACAATTCAAATCAACGTCATGAAATTTCAACCCTTTCTGACATAATTTGCTATTTTCGATGCATTTACTGATTTGTTTTTAGAGCTAAATTAATCACCGTGAAAGTGAAAAGCACTACAAAATGAACTCTCAAAAAGGTCGAAACTTGGCAAGGTATCATTATTTCACCCGCATTGCATGTGCAAATAAGTAGAGAGGGTTACGACAAAACTGGATGCACTTCGTGTACAAACTGGAGAATCTCTTAGGAAGTATCAGGGTTTCGGACGAAAACTCATCTGTTACACCGGCTATTCAATATTTTAATAACTTATTACAACTCCGGACTTTTTTTTGCGTTGAGATGCACAATTCAAATCCAAGTCATCAACTTTCAACCCATTCTGACATAATTTGCTCTTTTCGATGCATTTACTGATTTGTTTTCAGAGCTAAATCACCGTGAAAGTGAAAAGCACTACAAAATGAACTCTGAAAATGTCGAAACTTTGCAAGGTATCATCATTTCACCCGCATAGCATGTGCAAAAAAGTAGAGAGGGTTACGGCAAAAACTGGATGCACTTCATGTACAAACTAGACAATCTCTTAGGAAGTATCAGGGTTTCGTACGAAAACTCATCTGTTACACCTGCTATTCAATATTTTAATAATTAGTACAACTCCGTACTTTTTTTGCGTTCAGATGCACAATTCAAATCCACGTCATCAACTTTCAACCCTTTCTGACATAATTTGCTATTTTTGATGCATTTACTAATTTATTATCAGAGCTAAAATCACCGTGAAAGTGAAAAGCACTACAAAATGAACTCTGAAAAGGTTGAAACTTGGCGAGGTATCATCATTTCACCCGCATAGCATGTGCAAAAAAGTAGAGAGGGTTACGGCAAAAACTGGATGCACTTCGTGTACAAACTGGACAATCTCTTAGGAAGTATCAGGGTTCCGTACGAAAACTCATCTGTTACACCGGCTATTCAATATTTTAATAACTTAGTAGAACTCCATACTTTTTTGCATTCAGATGTACAATTCAAATCCACGTCATCAACTTTGAACCCTTTCTGACATAATTTGCTATTTTTGATGCATTTACTGATTTGTTTTCAGAGTTAAATCACCGTGAAAGTGAAAAGCACTACAAAATGAACTCTGAAAACGTTGAAACTTGGCAAGGTATCATCATTCCACCCGCATTGCATGTGCAAAGAAGTAGAGAGTGTTATGGCAAAAACTGGATGCAGTTCGTGTAGAAACTGGACAATCTCTTAGGAAGTATCAGGGTTTCGGATGAAAACTCATCTGTTACACCATTATTCAATATTTTAATAACTTAGTACAACTTCGGACTTTTGTGCGTTCAGATGCACAATTCAAATCAACGTCATGAAATTTCAACCCTTTCTGACATAATTTGCTATTTTCGATGCATTTACTGATTTGTTTTTAGAGCTAAATTAATCACCGTGAAAGTGAAAAGCACTACAAAATGAACTCTCAAAAAGGTCGAAACTTGGCAAGGTATCATTATTTCACCCGCATTGCATGTGCAAAAAAGTAGAGAGGGTTACGGCAAAACTGGATGCACTTCGTGTACAAACTCGAGAATCTCTTAGGAAGTATCAGGGTTTCGGACGAAAACTCATCTGTTACACCGGCTATTCAATATTTTAATAAGTTATTACAACTCCAGACTTTTTTTGCACTGAGATGCACAATTCAAATCCAAGTCATCAACTTTCAACCCATTCTGACATAATTTGCTCTTTCGATGCATTTACTGATTATTTTTCAGAGCTAAATCACCGTGAATGTGAAAAGCACAACAAAATGAACTCTGAAAAGATTGAAACTTCGCAAGGTATCATCATTTCACCCGCATAGCATGTGCAAAAAAGCAGAGAGGGTTACGTCAAAAACTGGATGTACTTCGTGTACAAACTGGACAATCTCTTAGGAAGTATCAGGGTTTCGGATGAAAAATCATCTGTTACACCGACTATTCAATATTTTAATTACTTATTACAACTCCAGACTTTTGTTGCATTGAGATGCACAATTGAAATCCACGTCATCAACTTTCAACCCTTTCTGACATAATTTGCTATTTTTTGTGCATTTACTGATTTGCTTTCAGAGCTAAATCACCGCAAAGTGAAAAGCACTACAAAATGAACTCTGAAAAGGTTGAAACTTGGCAAGGTATCATCATTTCACCCGCATTGCATGTGCAAAAAAGTAGAGGGGGTTACGGCAAAAACTGGATGCACTTCGTGTACAAACTTGACAATCTCTTAGGAAGTATCAGAGTTTCGGACGAAAACTCATCTGTTACACTGGTATTCAATATTTTAATAACTTAGTACAACTCCGGAGTTTTTTTGCGTTCAGATGCACAATTCAAATCAACGTCATAAACTTTCAACCCTTTCTGACATAATTTGATATTTTTGTTGCATTTACTGATTTGTTTTTAGAGCTAAATTAATCAGCGTGAAGGTGAAAAGCACTACAAAACAAACTCTCAAAAAGGTCGAAACTTGGCAAGGTATCATTATTTCACCCGCATTAAATGTGCAAAAAAGTAGAGAGGGTTACAGCAAAACTGGATGCACTTCGTGTACAAACTGGAGAATCTCTTAGGAAGTATCAGGGTTTCGGACGAAAACTCATCTGTTACACCGGCTATTCAATATTTTAATAACTTATTACAACTCCGGACTTTTTTTGCGTTGAGATGCACAATTCAAATCCAAGTGATCAACTTTCAACCCATTTTGACATAATTTGCTCTTTTCGATGCATTTACTGATTTGTTTTGAGAGCTAAATCACCGTGAAAGTGAAAAGCACTACAAAATGAACTCTGAAAATGTCGAAACTTTGCAAGGTATCATCATTTCACCCGCATAGCATGTGCAAAAAGGTAGAGAGGGTTACGGCAAAAACTGGATGCACTTCATGTACAAACTGGACAATCTCTTAGGAAGTATCAGGGTTTTGTACGAAAACTCATCTGTTACACCTGCTATTCAATATTTTAATAACTTAGCACAACTCCATACTTTTTTTGCATTCAGATGCACAATTCAAATCCATGTCATCAACTTTCAACCCTTTTTGACATAATTTGCTATTTTTGATGCATTTACTGATTTATTTTCAGAGCTAAAATCACCGTGAAAGTGAAAAGCACTACAAAATGAACTCTGAAAAGGTTGAAACTTGGCGAGGTATCATCATTTCACCCACATAGCATGTGCAAAAAAGTAGAGAGGGTTACGGCAAAAACTGGATGCACTTCGTGTACAAACTGGACAATCTCTTAGGAAGTATCAAGGTTCCGTACGAAAACTCATCTGTTACACCGGCTATTCAATATTTTAATAACTTAGTAGAACTCCGTACTTTTTTTGCGTTCAGATGCACAATTCAAATCAACGTCATCAACTTTCAACCCTTTCTGACATAATTTGATATTTTTGATGCATTTACTGATTTGTTTTTAGAGCTAAATTACTCACCGCGAAAGTGAATAGCACTACAAAATGAACACTCAAAAGGTCGAAACTTGGGAAGGTATCATCATTTCACCCGCATTGCATGTGCAAAAAAGTAGAGAGGGTTACGGCAAAAACTGGATGCACTTCGTGTACAAACTAGACAATCTCTTAGGAAGTAGCAGGGTTTCAGACGAAAACTCATCTGTTACACCGGTATTTAATATTTTAATAACTTAGTACAACTCCGGACTTTTTTTGCGTTGAGATGCACAATTCAAATATAAGTCATCAACTTTCAACCCTTTCTAACATAATTTGCTCTTTTCGATGCATTTACTGATTTGTTTTCACAGCTAAATTACCGTGAAAGTAAAAAGCACTACAAAATGAACTCGGAAAAGGTTGAAACTTCGCAAGGTATCATCATTTCACCCGCATAGCATGTGCAAAAAAGTAGATAGGGTTACAGCAAAAACTGGATGCACTTCGTGTACAAACTGGACAATCTCTCAGGAAGTATGAGGGTTTCGTACGAAAACTCATCTGTTACACCGGCTATTCAATATTTTAATAACATAGTACAACTCCGTAGTTTTTTGCGTTCAGATGCACAATTCAAATCCACGTCATCAACTTTCAACCCTTTCTGACATAATTTGCTATTTTTTTATGCATTTACTGATTTATTTTCAGAGCTAAATCACCGCGAAAGTGAAAAGCACTACAAAACGAACTCTGAAAAGGTTGAAACTTGGCAAGGTATCATC
>NC_041391.1:83012252-83013913 GCF_002162155.2 Triticum dicoccoides
AAAATGAACTCTGAAAATGTCGAAACTTTGCAAGGTATCATCATTTCACCCGCATAGCATGTGCAAAAAGGTAGAGAGGGTTACGGCAAAAACTGGATGCACTTCATGTACAAACTGGACAATCTCTTAGCAAGTATCAGGGTTTCGTACGAAAACTCATCTGTTACACCTGCTATTCATTATTTTAGTAACTTAGCACAACTCCAGACTTTTTTTCCGTTCAGATGCACAATTCAAATCCACGTCATCAACTTTCAACCCTTTTTGACATAATTTGCTATTTTTGATGCATTTACTGATTTATTTTCAGAGCTAAAATCACCGTGAAAGTGAAAAGCACTACAAAATGAACTCTGAAAAGGTTGAAACTTGGCGAGGTATCATCATTTCACCCGCATAGCATGTGCAAAAAAGTAGAGAGGGTTACGGCAAAAACTGGATGCACTTCGTGTACAAACTGGACAATCTCTTAGGAAGTATCAAGGTTCCGTACGAAAACTCATCTGTTACACCGGCTATCCAATATTTTAATAACTTAGTAGAACTCCGTACTTTTTTTGCGTTCAGATGCACAATTCAAATCAACGTCATCAACTTTCAACCCTTTCTGACATAATTTGATATTTTTGATGCATTTACTGATTTGTTTGTAGAGCTAAATTAATCACCGCGAAAGTGAAAAGCACTACAAAATGAACACTCAAAAGGTCGAAACTTGGGAAGGTATCATCATTTCACCGGCACTGCATGTGCGAAAAAGTAGAGAGGGTTACGGCAAAAACTGGATGCACTTCGTGTACAAACTAGACAATCTCTTAGGAAGTATCAGGGTTTCAGACGAAAACTCATGTGTTACACCGGTATTTAATATTTTAATAACTTAGTACAACTCCGGACTTTTTTTGCGTTGAGATGCACAATTCAAATCCAAGTCATCAACTTTCAACCCTTTCTAACATAATTTGCTCTTTTCGATGCATTTACTGATTTGTTTTCACAGCTAAATTACCGTGAAAGTAAAAAGCACTACAAAATGAACTCGGAAAAGGTTGAAACTTCGCAAGGTATCATCATTTCACCCGCATAGCATGTGCAAAAAAGTAGATAGGGTTACAGCAAAAACTGGATGCACTTCGTGTACAAACTGGACAATCTCTTAGGAAGTATGAGGGTTTCGTACGAAAACTCATCTGTTACACCGGCTATTCAATATTTTAATAACTTAGTACAACTCCGTAGTTTTTTGCGTTCAGATGCACAATTCAAATCCACGTCATCAACTTTCAACCCTTTCTGACATAATTTGCTATTTTTTTATGCATTTACTGATTTATTTTCAGAGCTAAATCACCGCGAAAGTGAAAAGCACTACAAAACGAACTCTGAAAAGGTTGAAACTTGGCAAGGTATCATCATTTCACCCGCATAGCATGTGCAAAAAAGTAGAGAGAGTTTCGGCAAAAACTGGGTGCACTTCGTGTACAAACTGGACAATCTCTTAGCAAGTATCAGGGTTTCGTACGAAAACTCATCTGTTACACCGGCTATTCAATATTTTAATAACTTAGTACAACTCCGTACTTTTTTGCGTTCAGATGCACAATTAAAATCCACGTCATCAACTTTCAACCCTTTCTGACATTATTTGCTATTTTTTTATG
>NC_041391.1:83013923-83022597 GCF_002162155.2 Triticum dicoccoides
GTTTCGGCAAAAACTGGGTGCACTTCGTGTACAAACTGGACAATCTCTTAGCAAGTATCAGGGTTTCGTACGAAAACTCATCTGTTACACCGGCTATTCAATATTTTAATAACTTAGTAGAACTCCATACTTTTTTGCGTTGAGATGTACAATTCAAATCCACGTCATCAACTTTCAACCCTTTCTGACATAATTTGCTATTTTTGATGCATTTACTGATTTGTTTTCAGAGCTAAATCACCGTGAAAGTGAAAAGCACTACAAAATGAACTCTGAAAACGTTGAAACTTGGCAAGGTATCATCATTCCACCCGCATTGCATGTGCAAAGAAGTAGAGAGTGTTATGGCAAAAACTGGATGCGGTTCGTGTAGAAACTGGACAATCTCTTAGGAAGTATCAGGGTTTCGGATGAAAACTCATCTGTTACACCATTATTCAATATTTTAATAACTTAGTACAACTTCGGACTTTTGTGCGTTCAGATGCACAATTCAAATCAACGTCATGAAATTTCAACCCTTTCTGACATAATTTGCTATTTTCGATGCATTTACTAATTTGTTTTTAGAGCTAAATTAATCACCGTGAAAGTGAAAAGCACTACAAAATGAACTCTCAAAAAGGTCGAAACTTGGCAAGGTATCATTATTTCACCCGCATTGCATGTGCAAATAAGTAGAGAGGGTTACGACAAAACTGGATGCACTTCGTGTACAAACTGGAGAATCTCTTAGGAAGTATCAGGGTTTCGGACGAAAACTCATCTGTTACACCGGCTATTCAATATTTTAATAACTTATTACAACTCCGGAATTTTTTTGCGTTGAGATGCACAATTCAAATCCAAGTCATCAACTTTCAACCCATTCTGACATAATTTACTCTTTTCGATGCATTTACTGATTTGTTTTCAGAGCTAAATCACCGTGAAAGTGAAAAGCACTACAAAATGAACTCTGAAAATGTCGAAACTTTGCAAGGTATCATCATTTCACCCGCATAGCATGTGCAAAAAAGTAGAGAGGGTTACGGCAAAAATTGGATGCACTTCATGTACAAACTAGACAATCTCTTAGGAAGTATCAGGGTTTCGTACGAAAACTCATCTGTTACACCTGCTATTCAATATTTTAATAATTAGTACAACTCCGTACTTTTTTTGCGTTCAGATGCACAATTCAAATCCACGTCATCAACTTTCAACCCTTTCTGACATAATTTGCTATTTTTGATGCATTTACTAATTTATTTTCAGAGCTAAAATCACCGTGAAAGTGAAAAGCACTACAAAATGAACTCTGAAAAGGTTGAAACTTGGCGAGGTATCATCATTTCACCCGCATAGCATGTGCAAAAAAGTAGAGAGGGTTACGGCAAAAATTGGATGCACTTCGTGTACAAACTGGACAATCTCTTAGGAAGTATCAGGGTTCCGTACGAAAACTCATCTGTTACACCGGCTATTCAATATTTTAATAACTTAGTAGAACTCCATACTTTTTTGCGTTCAGATGTACAATTCAAATCCACGTCATCAACTTTGAACCCTTTCTGACATAATTTGCTATTTTTGATGCATTTACTGATTTGTTTTCAGAGCTAAATCACCGTGAAAGTGAAAAGCACTACAAAATGAACTCTGAAAACGTTGAAACTTAGCAAGGTATCATCATTCCACCCGCATTGCATGTGCAAAGAAGTAGAGAGTGTTATGGCAAAAACTGGATGCAGTTCGTGTAGAAACTGGACAATCTCTTAGGAAGTATCAGGGTTTCGGATGAAAACTCATCTGTTACACCATTATTCAATATTTTAATAACTTAGTACAACTTCGGACTTTTGTGCGTTCAGATGCACAATTCAAATCAACGTCATGAAATTTCAACCCTTTCTGACATAATTTGCTATTTTCGATGCATTTACTGATTTGTTTTTAGAGCTAAATTAATCACCGTGAAAGTGAAAAGCACTACAAAATGAACTCTCAAAAAGGTCGAAACTTGGCAAGGTATCATTATTTCACCCGCATTGCATGTGCAAATAAGTAGAGAGGGTTACGACAAAACTGGATGCACTTCGTGTACAAACTGGAGAATCTCTTAGGAAGTATCAGGGTTTCGGACGAAAACTCATCTGTTACACCGGCTATTCAATATTTTAATAACTTATTACAACTCCGGAATTTTTTTGCGTTGAGATGCACAATTCAAATCCAAGTCATCAACTTTCAACCCATTCTGACATAATTTGCTCTTTTCGATGCATTTACTGATTTGTTTTCAGAGCTAAATCACCGTGAAAGTGAAAAGCACTACAAAATGAACTCTGAAAATGTCGAAACTTTGCAAGGTATCATCATTTCACCCACATAGCATGTGCAAAAAAGTAGAGAGGGTTACGGCAAAAACTGGATGCACTTCATGTACAAACTAGACAATCTCTTAGGAAGTATCAGGGTTTCGTACGAAAACTCATCTGTTACACCTGCTATTCAATATTTTAATAATTAGTACAACTCCGTACTTTTTTTGCGTTCAGATGCACAATTCAAATCCACGTCATCAACTTTCAACCCTTTCTGACATAATTTGCTATTTTTGATGCATTTACTAATTTATTTTCAGAGCTAAAATCACCGTGAAAGTGAAAAGCACTACAAAATGAACTCTGAAAAGGTTGAAACTTGGCGAGGTATCATCATTTCACCCGCATAGCATGTGCAAAAAAGTAGAGAGGGTTTCGGCAAAAACTGGGTGCACTTCGTGTACAAACTGGACAATCTCTTAGCAAGTATCAGGGTTTCGTACGAAAACTCATCTGTTACACCGGCTATTCAATATTTTAATAACTTAGTAGAACTCCATACTTTTTTGCGTTGAGATGTACAATTCAAATCCACGTCATCAACTTTCAACCCTTTCTGACATAATTTGCTATTTTTGATGCATTTACTGATTTGTTTTCAGAGCTAAATCACCGTGAAAGTGAAAAGCACTACAAAATGAACTCTGAAAACGTTGAAACTTAGCAAGGTATCATCATTCCACCCGCATTGCATGTGCAAAGAAGTAGAGAGTGTTATGGCAAAAACTGGATGCAGTTCGTGTAGAAACTGGACAATCTCTTAGGAAGTATCAGGGTTTCGGATGAAAACTCATCTGTTACACCATTATTCAATATTTTAATAACTTAGTACAACTTCGGACTTTTGTGCGTTCAGATGCACAATTCAAATCAACGTCATGAAATTTCAACCCTTTCTGACATAATTTGCTATTTTCGATGCATTTACTGATTTGTTTTTAGAGCTAAATTAATCACCGTGAAAGTGAAAAGCACTACAAAATGAACTCTCAAAAAGGTCGAAACTTGGCAAGGTATCATTATTTCACCCGCATTGCATGTGCAAATAAGTAGAGAGGGTTACGACAAAACTGGATGCACTTCGTGTACAAACTGGAGAATCTCTTAGGAAGTATCAGGGTTTCGGACGAAAACTCATCTGTTACACCGGCTATTCAATATTTTAATAACTTATTACAACTCCTGAATTTTTTTGCGTTGAGATGCACAATTCAAATCCAAGTCATCAACTTTCAACCCATTCTGACATAATTTGCTCTTTTCGATGCATTTACTGATTTGTTTTCAGAGCTAAATCACCGTGAAAGTGAAAAGCACTACAAAATGAACTCTGAAAATGTCGAAACTTTGCAAGGTATCATCATTTCACCCGCATAGCATGTGCAAAAAAGTAGAGAGGGTTACGGCAAAAACTGGATGCACTTCATGTACAAACTAGACAATCTCTTAGGAATTATCAGGGTTTCGTACGAAAACTCATCTGTTACACCTGCTATTCAATATTTTAATAATTAGTACAACTCCGTACTTTTTTTGCGTTCAGATGCACAATTCAAATCCACGTCATCAACTTTCAACCCTTTCTGACATAATTTGCTATTTTTGATGCATTTACTAATTTATTTTCAGAGCTAAAATCACCGTGAAAGTGAAAAGCACTACAAAATGAACTCTGAAAAGGTTGAAACTTGGCGAGGTATCATCATTTCACCCGCATAGCATGTGCAAAAAAGTAGAGAGGGTTACGGCAAAAACTGGATGCACTTCGTGTACAAACTGGACAATCTCTTAGGAAGTATCAGGGTTCCGTACGAAAACTCATCTGTTACACCGGCTATTCAATATTTTAATAACTTAGTAGAACTCCATACTTTTTTGCGTTCAGATGTACAATTCAAATCCACGTCATCAACTTTGAACCCTTTCTGACATAATTTGTTATTTTTGATGCATTTACTGATTTGTTTTCAGAGCTAAGTCACCGTGAAAGTGAAAAGCACTACAAAATGAACTCTGAAAATGTTAAAACTTGGCAAGGTATCATCATTCCACCCGCATTGCATGTGCAAAAAAGTAGAGAGTGTTACGGCAAAAAACTGGATGCACTTCGTGTACAAACTGGACAATCTCTTAGGAAGTATCATGGTTTCGGATGAAAACTCATCTGTTACACCAGTATTCAATATTTTAATAACTTAGTACAACTTCGGACTTTTTTGCGTTCAGATGCACAATTCAAATCAATGTCATGAACTTTCAACCCTTTCTGACATAATTTGCTATTTTCGATGCATTTACTGATTTCTTTTCAGAGCTAAATTAATCACCGTGAAAGTGAAAAGCACTACAAAATGAACTCTCAAAAGGTCGAAACTTGGCAAGGTATCATTATTTCACCCGCATTGCATGTGAAAAAAAGTAGAGAGGGTTACGGCAAAAACTGGATGCACTTCGTGTACAAAATGGACAATCTGTTAGGAAGTATCAGGGTTTCGGACGAAAACTCATCTGTTACAACGGCTATTCAATATTTTAATAACTTAGTAGAACTCCATACTTTTTTTGCATTGAGATGCACAATTCAAATCCAAGTCATCAACTTTCAACCCATTCTGACATAATTTGCTCTTTTCGATGCATTTACTGATTATTTTTCAGAGCTAAATCACCGTGAAAGTGAAAAGCACAACAAAATGAACTCTGAAAAGATTGAAACTTCGCAAGGTATCATCATTTCACCCGCATAGCATGTGCAAAAAAGTAGAGAGGGTTACGTCAAAAACTGGATGCACTTCGTGTACAAACTGGACAATCTCTTAGGAAGTATCAGAGTTTCAGACGAAAACTCATCTGTTACACAGACTATTCAATATTTTAATTACTTATTACAACTCCGGACTTTTGTTGCATTGAGATGCACAATTCAAATCCACGTCATCAACTTTCAACCCTTTCTGACATAATTTGCTATTTTTTGTGCATTTACTGATTTGTTTTCAGAGCTAAATCACCGCAAAGTGAAAAGCACTACAAAATGAACTCTGAAAAGGTTGAAACTTGGCAAGGTATCATCATTTCACCCGCATTGCATGTGCAAAAAAGTAGAGAGGGTTACGGCAAAAACTGTATGCACTTCGTGTACAAACTGGACAATCTCTTAGGAAGTATCAGGGTTTCAGACGAAAACTCATCTGTTACACCGGTATTCAATATTTTAATAACTTAGTACAACTCCGGAGTTTTTTGTGTTCAGATGCACAATTCAAATCAACGTCATCAACTTTCAACCCTTTCTGACATAATTTTCTATTTTTGATGCATTTACTGATTTGTTTTCAGAGCTAAATTAATCACCGCGAAAGTGAAAAGCACTACAAAATGAACTCTCAAAAGGTCGAAACTTGGGAAGGTATCATCATTTCACCCGCATTGCATGTGCAAAGAAGGAGAGAGGGTTACGGCAAAAACTGGATGCACTTCGTGTACAACTGGACAATCTCTTAGGAAGTATCCGGGTTTCGGACGAAAACTCATCTGTTACACCGGCTATTCAATATTTTAATAACTTATTACAACTCCGGACTTTTTTGCGTTGAGATGCACAATTCAAATCCATGTCATAACCTTTCAACCCTTTCTGACATAATTTGCTCTTTTCGATGCATTTACTGATTTGTTTTCAGAGCTAAATCACCGTGAAAGTGAAAAGCACTACAAAATGAACTCTGAAAAGGTTGAAACTTTGCAAGGTATCATCATTTCACCAGCATAGCATGTGCAAAAAAGTAGAGAGGGTTACGGCAAAAACTGGATGCACTTCATGTACAAACTGGACAATCTCTTAGGAAGTATCAGGGTTTCAGACGAAAACTCATCTGTTACCCCGGCTATTCAATATTTTAATAACTTATTACAACTCTGGACTTTTGTTGCATTGAGATGCACAATTCAAATCCACGTCATCAACTTTAAACCCTTTCTAACATAATTTGCTATTTTTTGTGCATTTACTGATTTGTTTTCAGAGCTAAATCACCGCAAAATGAAAAGCACTACAAAATGAACTCTGAAAAGGTTGAAACTTGGCAAGGTATCATCATTTCACCCGCATTGCATGTGCAAAAAAGTAGAGAGGGTTACGGCAAAAACTGTATGTACTTCATGTACAAACTGGACAATCTCTTAGGAACTATCAAGGTTCCAGATGAAAACTCATTAGTTACCCCGGCTATTCGATATTTTAATAACTTATTAAAACTCCAGTCTTTTTTTGAGTTGATATGCACAATTCAAATCCAAGTCATCAACTTTCAACCCTTTCTGACATAATTTGCTCTTTTCGATGCATTTACTGATTTGTTTTCAGAGCTAAATCACCGTGAAAGTGAAAAGCACTACAAAATGAATTCTGAAAAGGTTGAAACTTGGCAAGGTATCATCATTTCACCCGCATAGCATGTGCAAAAAAGTTGAGAGGGTTATGGAAAAATTGGATGCACTTCATGTACAAACTGGACAATCTCTTAGGAAGTATCAGGGTTTCATACAAAAACTCATCTGTTACACCGGCTATTCAATATTTTAATAACTTATTACAACTCCGGACTTTTTTTGCGTTGAGATGCACAAGTCAAATCCAAGTCATCAACTTTCAACCCATTCTGACATAATTTGCTCTTTTCGATGCATTTACTGATTTGTTTTCAGAGCTAAATCACCGTGAAAGTGAAAAGCACTACAAAATGAACTCTGAAAATGTCGAAACTTTGCAAGGTATCATCATTTCACCCGCATAGCATGTGCAAAAAAGTAGAGAGGGTTACGGCAAAAACTGGATGCACTTCATGTACAAACTAGAAAATCTCTTAGGAAGTATAAGGGTTTCGTACGAAAACTCATCTATTACACCTGCTATTCAATATTTTAATAATTAGTACAACTCCGTACTTTTTTTGCGTTCAGATGCACAATTCAAATCCATGTCATCAACTTTCAACCCTTTCTGACATAATTTGCTATTTTTGATGCATTTACTAATTTATTTTCAGAGCTAAAATCACCGTGAAAGTGAAAAGCACTACAAAATGAACTCTGAAAAGGTTGAAACTTGGCGAGGTATCATCATTTCACCCGCATAGCATGTGCAAAAAAGTAGAGAGGGTTACGGCAAAAACTGGATGCACTTCGTGTACAAACTGGACAATCTCTTAGGAAGTATCAGGGTTCCGTACGAAAACTCATCTGTTACACCGGCTATTCAATATTTTAATAACTTAGTAGAACTCCATACTTTTTTGCGTTCAAATGTACAATTCCAATCAACGTCATCAACTTTGAACCCTTTCTGACATAATTTGCTATTTTTGATGCATTTACTGATTTGTTTTCAGAGCTAAATCACCGTGAAAGTGAAAAGCACTACAAAATGAACTCTGAAAACGTTGAAACTTGGCAAGGTATCATCATTCCACCCGCATTGCATGTGCAAAGAAGTAGAGAGTGTTATGGCGAAAACTGGATGCAGTTCGTGTAGAAACTGGACAATCTCTTAGGAAGTATCAGGGTTTCGGATGAAAACTCATCTGTTACACCATTATTCAATATTTTAATAACTTAGTACAACTTCGGACTTTTGTGCGTTCAGATGCACAATTCAAATCAACGTCATGAAATTTCAACCCTTTCTGACATAATTTGCTATTTTCGATGCATTTACTGATTTGTTTTTAGAGCTAAATTAATCACCGTGAAAGTGAAAAGCACTACAAAATGAACTCTCAAAAAGGTCGAAACTTGGCAAGGTATCATTATTTCACCCGCATTGCATGTGCAAAAAAGTAGAGAGGGTTACGGAAAAACTGGATGCACTTCGTGTACAAACTCGAGAATCTCTTAGGAAGTATCAGGGTTTCGGACGAAAACTCATCTGTTACACCGGCTATTCAATATTTTAATAACTTATTACAACTCCGGACTTTTTTTGTGTTGGGATGCACAATTCAAATCCAAGTCATCAACTTTCAACCCATTCTGACATAATTTGCTCTTTTCGATGCATTTACTGATTTGTTTTCAGAGCTAAATCACCGTGAAAGTGAAAAGCACTACAAAATGAAGTCTGAAAATGTCGAAACTTTGCAAGGTATCATCATTTCACCCGCATAGCATGTGCAAAAAAGTAGAGAGGGTTACGGCAAAAACTGGATGCACTTCATGTACAAACTAGACAATCTCTTAGGAAGTATCAGGGTTTCGTACGAAAACTCATCTGTTACACCTGCTATTCAATATTTTAATAATTAGTACAA
>NC_041391.1:83025641-83065923 GCF_002162155.2 Triticum dicoccoides
TTCAGATGTACAATTCAAATCCACGTCATCAACTTTGAACCCTTTCTGACATAATTTGTTATTTTTGATGCATTTACTGATTTGTTTTCAGAGCTAAATCACCGTGAAAGTGAAAAGCACTACAAAATGAACTCTGAAAATGTTGAAACTTGGCAAGGTATCATCATTCCACCCGCATTGCATGTGCAAAAAAGTAGAGAGTGTTACGGCAAAAAACTGGATGCACTTCGTGTACAAACTGGACAATCTCTTAGGAAGTATCAGGGTTTCGGATGAAAACTCATCTGTTACACCAGTATTCAATATTTTAATAACTTAGTACAACTTCGGACTTTTTTGCGTTCAGATGCACAATTCAAATCAATGTCATTAACTTTCAACCCTTTCTGACATAATTTGCTATTTTCGATGCATTTACTGATTTCTTTTCAGAGCTAAATTAATCACCGTGAAAGTGAAAAGCACTACAAAATGAACTCTCAAAAGGTCGAAACTTGGCAAGGTATCATTATTTCACCCGCATTGCATGTGAAAAAAAGTAGAGAGGGTTACGGCAAAAACTGGATGCACTTCGTGTACAAAATGGACAATCTGTTAGGAAGTATCAGGGTTTCGGACGAAAACTCATCTGTTACAACGGCTATTCAATATTTTAATAACTTAGTAGAACTCCATACTTTTTTTGCATTGAGATGCACAATTCAAATCCAAGTCATCAACTTTCAACCCATTCTGACATAATTTGTTCCTTTCGATGCATTTACTGATTATTTTTCAGAGCTAAATCACCGTGAAAGTGAAAAGCACAACAAAATGAACTCTGAAAAGATTGAAACTTCGCAAGGTATCATCATTTCACCCGCATAGCATGTGCAAAAAAGTAGAGAGGGTTACGTCAAAAACTGGATGCACTTCGTGTACAAACTGGACAATCTCTTAGGAAGTATCAGGGTTTCGGACGAAAACTCATCTGTTACACCGACTATTCAATATTTTAATTACTTATTACAACTCCGGACTTTTGTTGCATTGAGATGCACAATTCAAATCCACGTCATCAACTTTCAACCCTTTCTGACATAATTTGCTATTTTTTGTGCATTTACTGATTTGTTTTCAGAGCTAAATCACCGCAAAGTGAAAAGCACTACAAAATGAACTCTGAAAAGGTTGAAACTTGGCAAGGTATCATCATTTCACCCGCATTGCATGTGCAAAAAAGTAGAGACGGTTACGGCAAAAACTGTATGCACTTCGTGTACAAACTGGACAATCTCTTAGGAAGTATCAGGGTTTCGGACGAAAACTCATCTGTTACACCGGTATTCAATATTTTAATAACTTAGTACAACTCCGGAGATTTTTGTGTTCAGATGCACAATTCAAATCAACGTCATCAACTTTCAACCCTTTCTGACATAATTTGCTATTTTTTATGCATTTACTGATTTGTTTTCAGAGCTAAATTAATCACCGCGAAAGTGAAAAGCACTACAAAATGAACTCTGAAAAGGTTGAAACTTCGCAAGGTATCATCATTTCACCAGCATAGCATGTGCAAAAAAGTAGAGAGGGTTATGGCAAAAACTGGATGCACTTCATGTACAAACTGGACAATCTCTTGGGAAGTATCAGGGTTTCGGACGAAAACTCATCTGTTACACCGGCTATTCAATATTTTAATAACGTATTACAACTCCGGACTTTTTTGCGTTGAGATGCACAATTCAAATCCATGTCATAACCTTTCAACCCTTTCTGACATAATTTGCTCTTTTCGATGCATTTACTGATTTGTTTTCAGAGCTAAATCACCGTGAAAGTGAAAAGCACTACAAAATGAACTCTGAAAAGGTTGAAACTTCGCAAGGTATCATCATTTCACCAGCATAGCATGTGCAAAAAAGTAGAGAGGGTTACGGCAAAAACTAGATGCACTTCATGTACAAACTGGACAATCTCTTAGGAAGTATCAGGGTTTCGGACGAAAATTCATCTGTTACACCGGCTATTCAATATTTTAATAACTTATTACAACTCCGGACTTTTGTTGCATTGAGATGCACAATTCAAATCCACGTCATCAACTTTCAACCCTTTCTAACATAATTTTCTATTTTTTGTGCATTTACTGATTTGTTTTCAGAGGTAAATCACCGCAAAATGAAAAGCACTACAAAATGAACTCTGAAAAGGTTGAAACTTGGCAAGGTATCATCATTTCACCCGCATTGCATGTGCAAAAAAGTAGAGACGGTTACGGCAAAAACTGGATGTACTTCATGTAAAAACTGGACAATCTCTTAGGAACTATCAAGGTTCCGGATGAAAACTCATTAGTTACCCCGGCTATTCGATATTTTAATAACTTATTAAAACTCTAGTCTTTTTTTGAGTTGATATGCACAATTCAAATCCAAGTCATCAACTTTCAACCCTTTCTAACATAATTTGCTCTTTTCGATGCATTTACTGATTTGTTTTCAGAGCTAAATCACCGTGAAAGTGAAAAGCACTACAAAATGAATTCTAAAAAGGTTGAAACTTGGCAAGGTATCATCATTTCACCCGCATAGCATGTGCAAAAAAGTTGAGAGGGTTATGGAAAAATTGGATGCACTTCATGTACAAACTGGACAATCTCTTAGGAAGTATCAGGGTTTCATACAAAAACTCATCTGTTACACCGTCTATTCAATATTTTAATAATTTAGTTCAACTCCGTACCTTTTTTGCGTTCAGATGCACAATTCAAATCCACATCATCAACTTTCAACCCTTTGTGACATAATTTTTCATGCATTTACAGATTTGTTTTCAGAGCTAAATCACCGTGGAAGTGAAAAGCACTACAAAATGAACTCTGAAAAGGTTGAAACTTGGCAAGGTATCATCATTTCACTCGCATTGCATGTGCAAAAAAGTAGAGAGGGTTACGGCAAAAACTGGATGCACTTTGTGTACAAACTAGACAATCTCTCAGGAAGTATCAGGGTTTCAGACGAAAACTCATCTGTTACAACGTCTATTCATTATTTTAATAATGTAGTACAACTCCAGACTTTTTTTGCGTTCAGATGCACAATTCAAATCAACTTCATCAACTTTCAACCCTTTCTGACATAATTTGCTATTTTCGATGCATTTACTGATTTGTTTTCAGAGCTAAATTAATCACTGCGAAAGTGAAAAGCACTACAAAAGGAACTCTGAAAATGTTGAAACTTGGCAAGGTATCATCATTTCACCCGCATAGCATGTGCAAAAAAGTAGAGAGAGTTACGGCAAAAACTGGATGCACTTCGTGTACAAAGTGGACAATCTCTTAGGAAGTATCAAGGTTTCGGACGAAAACTCATCTGTTACCCCGGCTATTCAATATTTTAATAACTTAGTACAACTCCGGACTTTTTTGCGTTGATATGCACAATTTAAATCCAAGTCATCAACTTTCAACCCTTTCTGACATAATTTGCTATTTTTGATGCATTTACTGATTTGTTTTTAGAGCTAAATCACCGTGAAAGTGAAAAGCACTACAAGATGAACTCTGAAAAGGTTGAAACTTGGCAAGGTATCATCATTTCACCCGCATTGCATGTGCAAAAAAGTAGAGAGGGTTACGTAAAAAACTGGATGCACTTCGTGTACAAACTGGACAATCTCTTAGGAAGTATCAGGGTTTCGGACGAAAACTCATCTGTTACACCAACTATTCAATATTTTAACTACTTATTACAACTCCAGACTTTTGTTGCATTGAGATGCACAATTCAAATCCACGTCATCAACTTTCAACCCTTTTTGACATAATTTGCTATTTTTTGTGCATTTACTGATTTGTTTTCAGAGCTAAATCACCGCAAAGTGAAAAGCACTACAAAATGAACTCTGAAAAGGTTGAAACTTGGCAAGGTATCATCATTTCACCTGCATTGCGTGTGCAAAAATGTACAGAGGGTTACGGCAAAAACTGTATGCACTTCGTGTACAAACTGGACAATCTCTTAGGAAGTATCAGGGTTTCGGACGAAAACTCATCTGTTACACCGGTATTCAATATTTTAATAACTTAGTACAACTCCGGAGTTTTTTGCGTTCAGATGCACAATTCAAATCAACGTCATCAACTTTCAACCCTTCCTGACATAATTTGCTATTTTTGATGCATTTACTGATTTGTTTTCAGAGCTAAATTAATCACCGCGAAAGTGAAAAGCACTACAAAATGAACTCTCAAAAGGTCGAAACTTGGGAAGGTATCATCATGTCACCCGCATTGCATGTGCAAAGAAGGAGAGAGGGTTACGGCAAAAACTGGATGCACTTCGTGTACAACTGGACAATCTCTTAGGAAGTATCCGGATTTCGGATGAAAACTCATCTGTTACACCGGCTATTCAATATTTTAATAACTTATTACAACTCCGGACTTTTTTGCGTTGAGATGCACAATTCAAATCCAAGTCATCAACTTTCAACCCTTTCTGACATAATTTGCTCTTTTCGAAGCATTTACTGATTTGTTTTCAGAGCTAAATCACCGTGAAAGTGAAAAGCACTACAAAATGAACTCTGAAAAGGTTGAAACTTCGCAAGGTATCATCATTTCACCAGCATAGCATGTGCAAAAAAGTAGAGAGGGTTATGGCAAAAACTGGATGCACTTCATGTACAAACTGGACAATCTCTTGGGAAGTATCAGGGTTTCGGACGAAAACTCATCTGTTACACCGGCTATTCAATATTTTAATAACTTATTACAACTCCGGACTTTTGTTGCATTGAGATGCACAATTCAAATCCACGTCATCAACTTTCAACCCTTTCTAACATAATTTGCTATTTTTTGTGCATTTGCTGATTTGTTTTCAGAGCTAAATCACCGCAAAATGAAAAGCACTACAAAATGAACTCTGAAAAGGTTGAAACATGGCAAGGTATCATCATTTCACCCACATTGCATGTGCAAAAAAGTAGAGAGGGTTACGGCAAAAACTGGATGTACTTCATGTACAAACTGGACAATCTCTTAGGAACTATCAAGGTTCCGGATGAAAACTCATCAGTTACCCCGGCTATTCGATATTTTAATAACTTATTAAAACTCCAGTCTTTTTTTGAGTTGATATGCACAATTCAAATCCAAGTCATCAACTTTCAACCCTTTCTGACATAATTTGCTCTTTTCGATGCATTTACTGATTTGTTTTCAGAGCTAAATCACCGTGAAAGTGAAAAGCACTACAAAATGAACTCTGAAAAGGTTGAAACTTGGCAAGGTATCATCATTTCACCCGCATAGCATGTGCAAAAAAGTTGAGAGGGTTACGGAAAAATTGGATGCACTTCATGTACAAACTGGACAATCTCTTAGGAAGTATCAGGGTTTCGTACAAAAACTCATCTGTTACACCGTCTATTCAATATTTTAATAATTTAGTTCAACTCCATACCTTTTTTGCATTCAGATGCACAATTGAAATCCACGTCATCAACTTTCAACCCTTTGTGACATAATTTTTCATGCATTTACAGATTTGTTTTCAGGGCTAAATCACCGTGAAAGTGAAAAGCACTACAAAATGAACTCTGAAAAGGTTGAAACTTGGCAAGGTATCATTATTTCACCCGCATTGCATGTGCAAAAAAGTAGAGAGGGTTACGGCAAAAACTGGATGCACTTTGTGTACAAACTAGACAATCTCTCAGGAAGTATCAGGGTTTCAGACGAAAACTCATCTGTTACAACGTCTATTCATTATTTTAATAATGTAGTACAACTCCAGACTTCTTTTGCGTTCAGATGCACAATTCAAATCAACTTCATCAACTTTCAACCCTTTCTGACATAATTTGCTATTTTTGATGCATTTACTGATTTGTTTTCAAAGCTAAATTAATCACCGCGAAAGT
Source organism: Triticum dicoccoides (assembly GCF_002162155.2). NCBI lineage: Eukaryota > Viridiplantae > Streptophyta > Magnoliopsida > Poales > Poaceae > Triticum > Triticum dicoccoides. The sequence continues at coordinate 83,031,558 of NC_041391.1, forward strand.
GAAAAGCACTACAAAAGGAACTCCGAAAAGGTTGGAACTTGGCAAGGTATCATCATTTCACCCGCATAGCATGTGCAAAAAAGTAGAGAGAGTTACGGCAAAAACTGGATGCACTTCGTGTACAAAGTGAACAATCTCTTAGGAAGTATCAAGGTTTCGGACGAAAACTCATCTGTTACCCCGGCTATTCAATATTTTAATAACTTAGTACAACTCCGGACTTTTTTGCGTTGATATGCACAATTTAAATCCAAGTCATCAACTTTCAACCCTTTCTGACATAATTTGCTATTTTTCATGCATTTACTGATTTGTTTTTAGAGCTAAATCACCGTGAAAGTGAAAAGCACTACAAGATGAACTCTGAAAAGGTTGAAACTTGGCAAGGTATCATCATTTCACCCGGATTGCATGTGCAAAAAAGAAGAGAAGGTTACGTCAAAAACTGGATGCACTTCGTGTACAAACTGGACAATCTCTTAGGAAGTATCAGGGTTTCGGACAAAAACTCATCTGTTACACCGACTATTCAATATTTTAATTACTTATTACAACTCCAGACTTTTGTTGCATTGAGATGCACAATTCAAATCCACGTCATCAACTTCCAACCCTTTCTGACATAATTTGCTATTTTTTGTGCATTTACTGATTTGTTTTCAGAGCTAAATCACCGCAAAGTGAAAAGCACTAAAAATGAACTCTGAAAAGGTTGAAACTTGGCAAGGTATCATCATTTCACCCGCATTGCATGTGCAAAAAAGTAGAGAGGGTTACGGCAAAAACTGTATGCACTTCGTGTACAAACTGGACAATCTCTTAGGAAGTATCAGGGTTTCGGACGAAAACTCATCTGTTACACCGGTATTCAATATTTTAATAACTTAGTACAACTCCGGAGTTTTTTGTGTTCAGATGCACAATTCAAATCAACGTCATCAACTTTCAACCCTTTCTGACATAATATGCTATTTTTGATGCATTTACTGATTTGTTTTCAGAGCTAAATTAATCACCGCGAAAGTGAAAAGCACTACAAAATGAACTCTCAAAAGGTCGAAACTTGGGAAGGTATCATCATTTCACCCGCATTGCATGTGCAAAGAAGGAGAGAGGGTTACGGCAAAAACTGGATGCACTTCGTGTACAACTGGACAATCTCTTAGGAAGTATCCGGGTTTCGGACGAAAACTCATCTGTTACACCGGCTATTCAATATTTTAATAACTTATTACAACTCCGGACTTTTTTGCGTTGAGATGCACAATTCAAATCCAAGTCATCAACTTTCAACCCTTTCTGACATAATTTGCTCTTTTCGATGCATTTACTGATTTGTTTTCAGAGCTAAATCACCGTGAAAGTGAAAAGCACTACAAAATGAACTCTGAAAAGGTTGAAGCTTCGCAAGGTATCATCATTTCACCAGCATAGCATGTGCAAAAAAGTAGAGAGGGTTACGGCAAAAACTGGATGCACTTCATGTACAAACTGGACAATCTATTAGGAAGTATCAGGGTTTCGGACGAAAACTCATCTGTTACACCGGCTATTCAATATTTTAATAACTTATTACAACTTCGGACTTTTGTTGCATTGAGATGCACAATTCAAATCCACATCATCAACTTTCAACCCTTTCTAACATAATTTGCTATTTTTGTGCATTTACTGATTTGTTTTCAGAGCTAAATCACCGCAAAATGAAAAGCACTACAAAATGAACTCTGAAAAGGTTGAAACTTGGCAAGGTATCATCATTTCACCCGCATTGCATGTGCAAAAAGGTAGAGAGGGTTACGGGAAAAACTGGATGTACTTCATGTACAAACTGGACAATCTCTTAGGAACTATCAAGGTTCCGGATGAAAACTCATCAGTTACCCCGGCTATTCGATATTTTAATAACTTATTAAAACTCCAGTCTTTTTTTGAGTTGATATGCACAATTCAAATCCAAGTCATCAACTTTCAACCCTTTCTGACATAATTTGCTCTTTTCGATGCATTTACTGATTTGTTTTCAGAGCTAAATCACCGTGAAAGTGAAAAGCACTACAAAATGAACTCTGAAAAGGTTGAAACTTGGCAAGGTATCATCATTTCACCCGCATAGCATGTGCAAAAAAGTTGAGAGGGTTACGGAAAAATTGGATACACTTCATGTACAAACAGGACAATCTCTTAGGAAGTATCAGGGTTTCGTACAAAAACTCATCTGTTACACTGTCTATTCAATATTTTAATAATTTAGTTCAACTCCGTACCTTTTTTTGCGTTCAGATGCACAATTCAAATCCACGTCATCAACTTTCAACCCTTTGTGACATAATTTTTCATGCATTTACAGATTTGTTTTCAGAGCTAAATCACCGTGAAAGTGAAAAGCACTACAAAATGAACTCTGAAAAGGTTGAAACTTGGCAAGGTATCATCATTTCACCCGCATTGCATGTGCAAAAAAGTAGACAGGGTTACGGCAAAAACTGGATGCACTTTGTGTACAAACTAGACAATCTCTCACGAAGTATCAGGGTTTCAGACGAAAACTCATCTATTACAACGTCTATTCATTATTTTAATAATGTAGTACAACTCCAGACTTTTTTTGCGTTCAGATGCACAATTCAAATCAACTTCATCAACTTTCAACCCTTTCTGACATAATTTGCTATTTTTGATGCATTTACTGATTTGTTTTCAGAGCTAAATTAATCACCGCGAAAGTGAAAAGCACTACAAAAGGAACTCTGAAAAGGTTGAAACTTGGCAAGGTATCATCATTTCACCCGCATAGCATGTGCAAAAAAGTGGAGAGAGTTACGGCAAAAACTGGATGCACTTCGTGTACAAAGTGGACAATCTCTTAGGAAGTATCAAGGTTTCGGACGAAAACTCATCTGTTACCCCGGCTATTCAATATTTTAATAACTTAGTACAACTCCGGACTTTTTTGCGTTGATATGCACAATTTAAATCCAAGTCATCAACTTTCAACCCTTTCTGACATAATTTGCTATTTTTCATGCATTTACTGATTTGTTTTTAGAGCTAAATCACCGTGAAAGTGAAAAGCACTACAAGATGAACTCTGAAAAGGTTGAAACTTGGCAAGGTATCATCATTTCACCCGCATTGCATGTGCAAAAAAGTAGAGAGGGTTACGGCAAAAACTGGATGCACTTTGTGTACAAACTGGACAATCTCTTAGGAAGTATCAAGGTTTCGGACGAAAACTCATCTGTTACAACGGCTATGCAATATTTTAATAACGTAGTACAACTCTAGACTTTTTTTGCGTTCAGATGCACAATTCAAATCAACGTCATCAACTTTCAAACCTTTCTGACATAATTTGCTATTTTCGATGCATTTACTGATTTGTTTTCAGAGCTAAATCACCGTGAAAGTGAAAAGCACTACAAAATGAACTCTGAAAAGGTTGAAACTTGGCAAGGTATCATCATTTCACCCGCATAGCATGTGTAAAAAAGTAGAGAAGGTTACAGCAAAAACTTGATGCACTTCGTGTAGAAACTGGACAATCTGTTAGGAAGTATCAGGGTTTCGGACGAAAACTCATCTGTTACACCAGCTATTCAATATTTTAATAACTTAGTACATCTCTGGATTTTTTTTGCGTTCAGATGCACAATTCAAATCAACGTCATCAACTTTCAAACCTTTCTGACACAATTTGCTATTTTCGATGCATTTAATGATTTGTTTTCAGAGCTAAATTAATCACCGTGTAAGTGAAAAGAACTACAAAATGAACTCTCAAAAGGTCGAAACTTGGCAAGGTACGTCATTTCACCCGCATTGCATGTGCAAAAAAGTAGAGAGGGTTACGGCAAAAACTGGATGCACTTCGTGTACAAACTGGACAATCTCTTAGGAAGTATCAGGGTTTCGGACGAAAACTCATCTGTTACACGTATATTCAATATTTTAATAACTTAGTACAACTCCGGACTTTTTTTGCATTCAGATGCACAATTCAAATCAATGTCATCAACTTTCAACCCTTTCTGACATAATTTGCTATTTTCAATGCATTTACTGATTTGTTTTCACAGCTAAATTAATCACCACGAAAGTGAAAAGCACTACAAAATGAACTCTCAAAAGGTCAAAACTTGGGAAGGTATCGTCATTTCAGCCCTATTGCATGTGCAAAAAAGTAGAGAGGGTTATGGCAAAAACTGAATGCACTTCGTGTACAAACTGGACAATCTCTTAGGAAGTATCAGGGTTTCGGACGAAAAATCATCTGTTACACCGGCTACTCAATATTTTAATAACTTATGACAACTCCGAACTTTTTTTGCGTTGAGATGCACAATTCAGATCCACGTCATCAACTTTCAACCCTTTCTGACATAATTTTCTCTTTTTGATGCATTTACTGATTTTTTTTTTAAAGCTAAATCACCGTGAAAGTGAAAAGCACTACAAAATGAACTTTGAAAAGGATGAAATTTGGCAAGGTATCATCATTTCAACCGCATAGCTTGTGCAAAAAAGTAGAGAGGGTTACGGCAAAACCTGGATGCACTTCGTGTACAAACTGGACAATGATGACCCACGAGTATAGGGGATCTATCGTAGTCCTTTCGATAAGTAAGAGTGTCGAACCCAACGAGGAGCAGAAGGAAATGATAAGAAGTTTTCAGTAAGGTTTTCTCTGCAAGCATTGAAATAATAGGTGACAGATAGTTTTGTGATAAGATAAATAGTAACGAGCAAAAATAAATAAAGTAAATAACATGCAGCAAGGTGGCCCAATCCTTTATGTAGCAAAGGACAAGCCTAGACAACTTCTTATAATAGGAAAAACACTCCAGAGGACACATGGAAATATCATCAAGCTAGTTTTCATCACGTTCATATGATTCGCGTTCGGTACTTTGATAATTTGATATGTGGGTGGACCGGTGCTTGGGTGCTGTTCTTACTTGAACAAATATCCCACTTATGATTAACCTTTATTGCAAGAATCATCAACTACAACAAAAGTATTAAGGTAAACCTAACCATAGCATTAAACATATGGATCCAAATCAGCCCCTTACGAAGCAACACATAAACTAGGGTTTAAGCTTCTGTCACTCTAGCAACCCATCATCTACTTATTACTTCCAATGCCTTGCTCTAGGCCCAAATAATGGTGAAGTGTTATGTAGTCGACGTTCACATAACACCACTAGAGGCTAGACAACGTACATCTCATCAAAATATCGAACGAATACCAAATTCACATGACTACTAATAGCAAGACTTCTCCCTTGTTCTCAGGAACAAACCTAACTACTCACAAAGCATATTCATGTTCATAATCAGAGGGGTAATAATATGCATAAAGGATATGAACATATGATCTTCCACCAAATAAACCAACTAGCATCAACTACAAGGAGTAATCAACACTACTAGCAACCTACTAGCACCAATCCCGAACTAGGAGACAAGAATTGGATACAAGAGATGAACTAGGGTTTTGAGATGAGATGGTGCTGGTGAAGATGTTGATGGAGACTCGCCTCTCCCGATGAGAGGAGCATTGAGATGATGATGACGATGATTTCCCCTCCCGGAGGGAAGTATCCCCGGCAGAACAGCTCCGCCAGAGCCCTAGATTGATTCCGCCAAGGTTCTGCCTCGTGGGGGAGGAGTTTCGTCCCGTAAGCTTTCCCATGATTTTTTCCAGGGTAAATGTGATGATGTAGCAGAAGATGGACGCCGGAGGCCCACCAGGGGCCCAGGAGATAGGGGGCGCGCCCTATGGGGGGGTGTGCCCCCTGTCTCCTAGACAGGGTGTGGGCCCCCTGGCCTGTTTCTTTTGCTCATAATTTCTTATAAATTCCAAAAAGTTGTTTCGTGGAGTTTCAAGACTTTTGGAGATGTGCAGAATAGGTTTCCAACGTTTGCTCCTTTTCGTGCCAGAATTCCAGCCGCCGGCATTCCCCCTCTTCATGGTAAACCTTGTAAAATAAGGGAGAATAGCCATAAGTATTGAGATATAATGTTTAATAACATCCCATAATGCAATAAATATTGATATAAAAGCATGATGCAAAATGGACGTATCAACTCCCCCAAGCTTAGACCTCGCTTGTCCTCAAGCGGAAGCCGAAATCGAAAAATATGTCCACATGTTTAGAAATAGAGGTGTCGATCAAAATAAAATACGGACATGAGGGCATCATGATCATTCTAATAATAGCAACATATATGGATTTTGTCATATAATTTCCTATGCTCAAGTAATAAGCAATTCACAATAGCAAGTATGGTTCAAAAACTTCATTGGGAACTAACAAACTATAATCTAAGTCATTGAATCAATTGCAATTTATCGTAATATTGGAAAGAATCAATAATAGAGCTTTTCAGCAAGCTCACATACTCAACTATCTCGTAGTCCCCTATAATTATTAACACTCACGCAATATTTGTGGTTATAGAGTTTCAGCCGGACACTGAGAAAGATAGGGGCTTACTGTGTTGCCTCCCAACGTATTCACCTTTAGGTGATGTCAACAATAATAGCCTATGTCAACTTACATCCAATTTGATATATGTATCATGATCTTTCAAACACGAGGAGCTTGCCAAAGGATAAAAATAAAAAGGGAAAGGTGAGCATCACCTTGACTCAAGCATAAAGTAAAACATAAAGTAAAAGATAGGCCCTTCGTAGAGGGAAGCAGAGGTTGTCATGCGCGTTTAGGGTTGATGCATAAAATCTAAGTGCAAAAGAATGTCACTTTATATTGCCCCTTGTATGTGGACCTTTATTATGCAGTTCGTCGCTTTTATTACTTCCACAACAAGTTCGTACAAAGCTTATTTTCTCTGCACTAATAAGTCATACATATTTAGAGAGCAATTTTTATTGCTTGCACCGATGACAACTTACTTGAAGTATCTTATTCAATCCATAGGTAGGTATGGTGGAATCTCATGGCAAAACTAGGTTTAAGGATATTTGGAAGCACAAGTAGTATCTCTACTTGGTGCAAGGAATTTGGCAAGCATGAGGGGGAAAGGCAAGCTCAACATGTTTGGAAGGTCAATGACGATATATTTTAACTGAGATGTCGGGAAACATAAACCATTACGTTGTCTTCGTTGTCCAACATTGACTCTTTTAGCATGTCATATTTAATGAGTGCTTCACAATCATAAAAGATGTCCAAGATAATATATTTATATGTGAACCCCTCTTTCCTTATCACTTCCTATTAATTGCAACGATGACCAAGGCTACGTTTATCAACTCTCAACAATTTTTATGCCTCATACTTTCTATATGTGAAGTTATCACTATCCATAAGATCAATATGAACTCTTTTATTCTTTCTACTTTCTCAAGATCATAGCAATATAGCAAAGCCGTTGACTCAACACTAATCTTTATTATAGATAGCACACGGACTCGCTTACATAAAGAGATCACAAAGCAAAACTCAAAACTACATGATATCAAAACTTCATTCTACTAGATCAAGATACTACTAAAAGGATCGAACTAAATAAAGCGGTAAAGATAAGGGTGTGATGGTGATACGATACCGGGGCACCTCCCCCAAGCTTGGGAGTTGCCAAGGGGAGCGCCCATACCCATGTGATTATGTCTTCTTCTTTGGGGGTGGTGAAGGTGGTGACGAAGCTGACTTAGTTGATTGCATAGACTTCTTCCTTAATTTGCGCTTGAGGACAGAATTTTGGTCCCTCAAATCATCAATCTCCCACTCCAAGGTTAATATCTTTTTGCATAGGCCCTGCTTATTTTCCTGCAAGAGACGAAAAGGAATAAACTCGATCTTTAGTTTCCTTACCCTATCGGGGAGACTTGACTTTTTGAACTCCACGTGCATGTCCCCAAGTTGAGGTAATGGGGCTTCATCTTCATCTGAGCTCGTCTCCTCCTTCCCCTTGGGTTCATAGTCCCCTTCTTCCTCCGTGGTCCAACCATCATGCTCCACATCTCCATAGACCTTAGGATTTTCTAGGTAATTATCCACATAGCTTTCTCCTTCCGAATCCTAGGACGACATGTTGATCTAAATCTGCAGCAGGAACAGCTCGAAACGAAAACAGAGGATATTTGCGTGATATGGTGGTCAAAATATTTGGGAGTATATATAATGAATTTTTACCGACCAGAATACGTAACACACAAGAAAACAGAGTCCGGGAGGCACACGAGGTGCCCACGAGATAGGGGGCGTGCCCTACAGGGGGGGCGCACCCTCCTCTCTCGTGGGAGCCTCGTGTCCCTTTCGGACTACTTCTTTCTTCCTAAAATTCTTAAATAGTCCAAAACTGATAAAAATTGCCGTTAGAGTTGTTTTCGAGTCGGTTTACTTACCGTACCACGTACCTATGCCTTTTCGGAGTCTGGAACGTTCTGGAAAGTGTCTCTTATGTATTCCTCAGGGGTCATGGTTTCAATAATATTAGTTTCCACATTGATACGATTACCTAAAATATAATGTTTAATTCTTTGACCGTTTACCACCCTCGGATTTGTGCCTTCGAAGTTGTTGATTTTTATAGCACTAGAACGATAGACCTCTTCGATAACGTATGGACCTTCCCATTTTGAGAGAAGTTTTCCTGCAAAAAATCTTAAATGAGAGTATACTTTATGTTCAAGTTCGAGAGGTAAATGACATGGTTTTCCATAAACCATTTTATATGGAGACATACCCATAGGATTTTTGTATGCAGTTCTATAGGCCCATAATGCATCATCAAGTTTTTTGGACCAATTCTTTCTAGATCTATTCACAGTCTTTTGCAAAATTAATTTGAGCTCTATATTGCTCAACTCTACTTGACCACTAGACTGCGGGTGATAAGGAGATGCAATTCTATGATTGACATCATACTTAGCAAGCATCTTACGGAAAGCACCATGAATAAAGTGTGAACCACCATCAGTCATAAGATATCTAGGGACTCCAAACCTCGGAAAAATAACTTCTTTAGGCATTTTAATAGAAGTATTATGATCAGCGCTACTAGTTGGAATAGGTTCTACCCACTTAGTAACATAATCAACAGCAACTAAAATATGTGTATAACCATTGGAGGCAGGAAAAGGTCCCATATAATCAAAGCCCCAAACATCAAATGGTTCAATAACAAGGGAATAATTCATAGGCATTTCTTGACGTCTGCTAATGTTACCTATTCTTTGACATTCATCACAAGATAAGACAAACTTACGAGCATCTTTGAAAATAGTAGGTCAATAAAAACCAGATTGAAGTACCTTGTGTGCAGTTCTATCTCCAGCATGGTGTCCTCCATAGGATTCGGAGTGACACTTGCATAGGATTTGTTCCTGTTCATGCTCACACACACAACGTCTAATAATGTCATCTACTCCTTCTTTATAAAGGTGTGGATCATCCCATAAGTAATGTCTTAAATCATAAAAGAACTTTTTCTTTGGCTGGTATGTGAAACTAGGCGGTATATATTTAGCAACAATGTAATTAGCATAATCAGTATACCAAGGAGTAGTAGGAGAAGCATTGACAACCGCTAATTGTTCATCAGGAAAACTTTCATTAATAGGCAGTGGGTCATCAAGAGCATTCTCTAGCCTAGACAAGTTGTCTGTAACGGGGTTCTCAGCTCCTTTTCTATCAATAATATGCAAATCAATTTCTTGGAGCAAGAGAACCCATCTAATGAGTCTAGGCTTAGCATCTTTCTTTTCCATAAGATATTTAATAGCAGCATGATCAGTGTGAATAGTGACTTTGGAATCAACGATATAAGGTCTAAACTTATCACATGCAAACACAACTGCTAAGAATTCCTTTTCAGTAGTAGCATAATTTCTCTGGGCAGCATCAAGAGTCTTACTAGCATACTGGATAACATTCAATTTCTTATCGACTCTTTGTCCAAAAACAGCACCTACAGCATAATCACTAGCATCACACATAATTTCAAAAGGTAAATTCCAATCAGGTGGCTGAACAATAGGTGCAGTGATCAAAGCTTTCTTAAGTGTTTCAAATGCTTCTACACAATCACCATCAAAGACAAAGGGAATATCTTTTTGCAATAAAATAGTCAGAGGCCTAGAGATTTTAGAAAAGTCTTTAATGAACCACCTATAAAAATCGTCATGACCAAGGAAACTTCTTATATCTTTTTGCATTTACTGATTTGTTTTCAGAGCTAAATCACCGTGAAAGTGAAAAGCACTACAAAATGAACTCTGAAAAGGTTGAAACTTGGCAAGGTATCATCATTTCACCCGCATTGCATGTGCAAAAAAGTAGAGAGGGTTACGGCAAAAACTGGATGCACTTCGTGTACAAACTGGACAATCTCTTAGGAAGTATCAGGGTTTCGGACGAAAACTCATATATTACACCGGTATTCAATATTTTAATAACTTAGTACAACTCCAGAATTTTTTTTGCGTTGAGATGCACAATTCAAATCAACGTCATCAACTTCCACCCTTTCTTACATAATTTGCTATTTTCGATGCATTTACTCATTTGTTTTCGGAGCTAAATTAATCACCGCGAAAGTGAAAAGCACTACAAAATGAACTCTCAAAAGGTTGAAACTTGGGAAGGTGTCATCATTTCACCTGCATTGCATGTGCAAAAGAGTAGAGAGTGTTACGGCAAAAACTAGATGCGCTTCGTGTACAAACTGGACAATCTCTTAGGAAGTATCAGGGTTTCAGACGAAAACTCATCTCTTAAACCGGCTATTCAATATTTTAATAACTTATTACAACTCCGGACTTTTTTTGCGTTGAGATGCACAATTCAAATCCACGTGATCAACTTTCAACCCTTTCTGACATAATTTGCTTTTTTCGATGCATTTATTGATTTGTTTTCAGAGCTAAATCACCGTGAAAGTGAAAAGCACTACAAAATGAACTCTAAAAAGGTTGAAACTTGGCAAGGTATCATCATTTCACCCGCATAGCATGTGCAAAAAAGTAGAGAGCGTTACGGCAAAAACTGGATGCACTTCATGTACAAACTGGACAATCTCTTAGGAAGTGTCAGGGTTTCGTACGAAAACTCATCTGTTACACCGGCTATTCAATATTTTAATAACTTAGTACGACTCCGTACTTTTTTTGCGTTCAGATGCACAATTCAAATCCACGTCATCAACTTTCAACCCTTTCTTACATAATTTGCTATTTTCGATGCATTTACTGATTTATTTTCAGAGCTAAATCACCGTGAAAGTGAAAAGCACTACAAAATGAACTCCGAAAAGGTTGAAACTTTGCAAGGTATCATCATTTCACCCGCATTGCATGAGGAAAAAAAGTAGAGAGGGTTACGGAAAAAACTGGATGCACTTCGTGTAAAAACTAGACAATCACTTAGAAAGTATCAGGGTTTCGGACGAAAACTCATCTGTTACACCGGCTATTCAATATTTTAATAACATAGTACAACTCCGGACTTTTTTTGTGTTCAGATGCACAATTCAAGTCAACGTCATCAACTTTCAACCCTTTCTGACATAATTTTCTATTTTCGATGCATTTACTGACTTGTTTTCAGAGCAAAATCACCGTGAACGTGAAAAGCTCTACAAAATGAACTCTAAAAAGGTTGAAATTTGGCAAGGTATCATCATTTCACCTGGATAGCATGTGCAAAAAAGTAGAGACAATTACTGCAAAAACTCGATGCACTTCATGTAGAAACTGGACAATCTCTTAGGAAGTTTCAGGGTTGCGGACGAAAACTCATCTATTACACCAGCTATTCAATATTTTAATAACTTAGTACATCTCCGGAATTTTGTTGCGTTCGGATGAACAATTTAAATCAACGTCATCAACTTTCAAACCTTTCTGACATAATTTGCTATTTTCGATGCATTTACTGATTTGTTTTCAGAGCTAAATTAATCACCGTGAAAGTGAAAAGCACTACAAAATGAACTCTCAAAAGGTCGAAACTTGGCAAGGTATGATCATTTCACCCGCATTGCATGTGCAAAAAAGTAGAGATGGTTACGGCAAAAACTGGATGCACTTCGTGTACAAACTGGACAATCTCTTAGGAAGTATCACGGTTTCAGACGAGAACTCATCTGTTACACCGGCTATTCAATATTTTAATAACTTATTACAACTCCGAACTTCTTTTGCATTGAGATGCACAATTCGAATCCACGTCATCAACTTTCAACCCTTTCTGACATAATTTGCTCTTTTCGATGCATTTACTGATTTGTTTTCAGAGCTAAATCAACATGAAAGTGAAAAGCACTACAAAATGAACTCTGGAAAGGTTGAAACTTGGCAAGGTATCATCATGTCACCCGCATAGCATGTGAAAAAAGTAGAGAGGGTTACGGCAAAAACTGGATGCACTTCGTGTACACAATCTCTTGGGAAGTATCAGGGTTTCGTACGAAAACTCATCTGTTACACCTGCTATTCAATATTTTAATAACTTAGTACAACTCCGTACTTTTTTGGCGTTCAGATGCACAATTCAAATCCACGTCATCAACTTTCAACCCTTTCTGACATAAGTTGCTATTTCCGATGTATTTAGTGATTTGTTTTCAGAGCTAAATCACCGTGAAAGTGAAAACTACTACAAAATGAACTATTAAAACGTTGAAACTTGGCAAGATATCATCATTTCACCCGCATTGCATGTGCAAGAAAGTAGAGCGGGTTACGGCAAAAACTGGATGCACTTCGTGTACAAACTGGACAATCTCTTAGGAAGTATCATGGTTTTCACCAGTATTCAATATTTTAATAACTTAGTACAACTTCAGACTTTTTTGCATTCAGATGCACAATTCAAATCAACGTCATCAACTTTCAACCCTTTCTGACATAATTTGCTATTTTTGATGCATTTATTGATTTGTTTTTAGAGCTAAATTAATCACCGGGAATGTGAAAAGCACTACAAAATGAACTCTCAAAAGGGCAAGGTATCATCATTTCACCGCGCATTGCATGTGCAAAAAAGTAGAGAGGGTTACGGCAAAAACTGGATGCACTTCGTGTACAAACTGGACAATCTCTTAGGAAGTATCAGGGTTTTGGACGAAAACTCATCTATTACACCGGCTATTCAATATTTTAATAACTTATTAAAACTCCAAACTTTTTTTGCGTTGAGATGCACAATTCAAATCGACGTCATCAACTTTCAACCCTTTCTGACATAATTTGCTATTTTCGATGCATTTACTGATTTGTTTTCAGAGCTAAATTAATCACCGTGAAATTGAAAAGCACTACAAAATGAACTCTGAAAAGGTTGAAACTTGGCAAGGTGTCATCATTTCACCCGCGTTGCATGTGCAAAAAAGTAGAGAGGGTTACGGCAAAAACTGGATGCACTTCGTGTACAAACTGGACAATCTCTTAGGAAGTATCAGGGTTTCCGACGAAAACTCATCTGTCACACCGGTATTCAATATTTTAATAACTTAGTACAACTCTGGAATTTTGTTGCGTTGAGATGCACAATTAAAATCAATGTCATCAACTTTCCACCATTTCTTACATAATTTGCTATTTTCGATGCATTTACTCATTTGTTTTCAGAGCTAAATTAATCACCGCGAAAGTGAAAAGCACTACAAAATGAACTCTCAAAAGGTCGAAACTTGTGAAGGTGTCATCATTTCACCTGCATTGCATGTGCAAAAGAGTAGAGAGGGTTACGGCAAAAACTAGATGCACTTCGTATACAAACCGGACAATCTCTTAGGAAGTATCAGGGTTTCGGACGAAAACTCATCTGTTAAACCGGCTATTCAATATTTTAATAACTTATTACAACTCCGGACTTTTTTTGCGTTCAGATGCACAATTCAAGTCAACGTCATCAACTTTCAACCCTTTCTGACATAATTTGCTATTTTCGATGCATTTACTGACTTGTTTTCAGAGCAAAATCACTGTGAAAGTGAAAAGCTCTACAAAATGAACTCTAAAAAGGTTGAAATTTGGCAAGGTATCATCATTTCACCCGGATAGCATGTGCAAAAAAGTAGAGACAATTACTGCAAAAACTCAATGCACTTTGTGTAGAAACTGGACAATCTCTTAGGAAGTTTCAGGGTTGCGGACGAAAACTCATCTATTACACCAGCTATTCAATATTTTAATAACTTAGTACATCTCCGGAATTTTGTTGCGTTCGGATGAACAATTTAAATCAACGTCATCAACTTTCAAACCTTTCTGACATAATTTGCTATTTTTGATGCATTTACTGATTTGTTTTCAGAGCTAAATTAATCACCGTGAAAGTGAAAAGCACTACAAAATGAACTCTCAAAAGGTCGAAACTTGGCAAGGTATGATCATTTCACCCGCATTGCATGTGCAAAAAAGTAGAGATGGTTACGGCAAAAACTGGATGCACTTCGTGTACAAACTGGACAATCTCTTAGGAAGTCTCAGGGTTTCAGACGAAAACTCATCTGTTACACCGGCTATTCAATATTTTAATAACTTATTACAACTCTGAACTTCTTTTGCACTGAGATGCACAATTAAAATCAACGTCATCAACTTTCCACCATTTCTTACATAATTTGCTATTTTCGATGCATTTACTCATTTGTTTTCAAAGCTAAATTAATCACCGCGAAAGTGAAAAGCACTACAAAATGAACTCTCAAAAGGTCGAAACTTGCGAAGGTGTCATCATTTCACCTGCATTGCATGTGCAAAAGAGTAGAGAGGGTTACGGCAAAAACTAGATGCACTTCGTGTACAAACCGGACAATCTCTTAGGAAGTATCAGGGTTTCGGACGAAAACTCATCTGTTAAACCGGCTATTCAATATTTTAATAACTTATTACAACTCTGGACTTTTTTTGCGTTGAGATGCACAATTCAAATCCACGTGATCAACTTTCAACCCTTTCTGACATAATTTTCTTTTTTCGATGCATTTATTGATTTATTTTCAGAGCTAAATCACCGTGAAAGTGAAAAGCACTACAAAATGAACTCTGAAAAGGTTGAAACTTGGCAAGGTATCATCATTTCTCCCGCATTGCATGAGGAAAAAAATTAGAGAGAGTTACGGAAAAAACTGGATGCACTTCGTGTACAAACTGGACAATCACTTAGAAAGTATCAGGGTTTCGGACGAAAACTCATCTGTTACACCGGCTATTCAATATTTTAATAACGTAGTACAACTCCGGACTTTTTTTGCGTTCAGATGCACAATTCAAGTCAACGTCATCAACTTTCAACCCTTTCTGACATAATTTGCTATTTTCGATGCATTTACTGACTTGTTTTCAGAGCAAAATCACCGTGAAAGTGAAAAGCTCTACAAAATGAACTCTAAAAAGGTTGAAATTTGGCAAGGTATCATCATTTCACCCGGATAGCATGTGCAAAAAAGTAGAGACAATTACTGCAAAAACTCGATGCATTCTGTGTAGAAACTGGACAATCTCTTAGGAAGTTTCAGGGTTGCGGACGAAAACTCATCTATTACACCAGCTATTCAATATTTTAATAACTTAGTACATCTCCGGAATTTTGTTGCGTTCGGATGAACAATTTAAATCAACGTCATCAACTTTCAAACCTTTATGACATAATTTGCTATTTTTGATGCATTTACTGATTTGTTTTCAGAGCTAAATTAATCACCGTGAAAGTGAAAAGCACTACAAAATGAACTCTCAAAAGGTCGAAACTTGGCAAGGTATGATCATTTCACCCGCATTGCATGTGCAAAAAAGTAGAGATGGTTACGGCAAAAACTGGATGCACTTCGTGTACAAACTGGACAATCTCTTAGGAAGTCTCAGGGTTTCAGACGAGAACTCATCTGTTACACCGGCTATTCGATATTTTAATAACTTATTACAACTCCGAACTTCTTTTGCACTGAGATGCACAATTCTAATCCACGTCATCAACTTTCAACCCTTTCTGACATAATTTGCTCTTTTCGATGCATTTACTGATTTGTTTTCAGAGCTAAATCACCATGAAAGTGAAAAGCACTACAAAATGAACTCTGGAAAGGTTGAAACTTGGCAAGGTATCATCATGTCACCCGCATAGCGTGTGAAAAAAGTAGAGAGGGTTACGGCAAAAACTGGATGCACTTCGTGTACACAATCTCTTGGGAAGTATCAGGGTTTCGTACGAAAACTCATCTGTTACACCTGCTATTCAATATTTTAATAACTTAGTACAACTCCGTACTTTTTTGGCGTTCAGATGCACAATTCAAATCCACGTCATCAACTTTCAACCCTTTCTGACATAAGTTGCTATTTCCGATGTATTTAGTGATTTGTTTTCAGAGCTAAATCACCGTGAAAGTGAAAACCACTACAAAATGAACTCTGAAAATGTTGAAACTTGGCAAGTTATCATCATTTCACCCGCATTGCATGTGCAATAAAGTAGAGAGGGTTACGGCAAAAACTGGATGCACTTCGTGTACAAACTGGACAATCTCTTAGGAAGTATCAAGGTTTTGGATGAAAACTCATCTACACCAGTATTCAATATTTTAATAACTTAGTACAACTTCAGACTTTTTTGCATTCAGATGCACAATTCAAATCAACGTCATCAACTTTCAACCCTTTCTGACATAATTTTCTATTTTCGATGCATTTATTGATTTGTTTTTAGAGCTAAATTAATCACCGGGAATGTGAAAAGCACTACAAAATGAACTCTCAAAAGGGCAAGGTATCATCATTTCACCCCGCATTGCATGTGCAAAAAAGTAGAGAGGGTTACGGCAAAAACTGGATGCACTTCGTGTACAAACTGGACAATCTCTTAGGAAGTATCAGGGTTTTGGACGAAAACTCATCTATTACACCGGCTATTCAATATTTTAATAACTTATTAAAACTCCAGACTTTTTTTGCGTTGAGATGCACAATTCAAATCCACGTCATCAACTTTCAACCCTTTCTGACATAAGTTGCTATTTTCGATGCATTTACTGATTTGTTTTCAGAGCTAAATTAATCACCGTGAAAGTGAAAAGCACTACAAAATGAACTCTCAAAAGGTCGAAACTTGCGAAGGTGTCATCATTTCACCTGCATTGCATGTGCAAAAGAGTAGAGAGGGTTACTGCAAAAACTAGATGCACTGCATGTAGAAACTGGACAATCTCTTAGGAAGTATTAGGGTTGCGGACGAAAACTCATCTATTACACCAGCTATTCAATATTTTAATAACTTAGTACATCTCTGGAATTTTGTTGCGTTCGGATGACCAATTAAATCAACGTCATCAACTTTCAAACCTTTCTGACATAATTTGCTATTTTCGATGCATTTACTGATTTGTTTTTAGAGCTAAATTAATCACCGTGAAAGCGAAAAGCACTACAAAATGAACTCTCAAAAGGTCGAAACTTGGCAAGGTATGATCATTTCACCCGCATTGCATGTGCAAAAAAGTAGAGATGGTTACGGCAAAAACTGGATGCACTTCATGTACAAACTAGACAATCTCTTAGGAAGTATCAGGGTTTCAGACGAGAACTCATCTGTTACACCGGCTATTCAATATTTTAATAAGTTATTACAACTCCGAACTTCTTTTCGGTTGAGATGCACAATTCGAATCCATGTCATCAACTTTCAACCCTTTCTGACATAATTTGCTCTTTTCGATGCATTTACTGATTTGTTTTCAGAGCTAAATCACCATGAAAGTGAAAAGCACTACAAAATGAACTCTGAAAGGTTGAAACTTGGCAAGGTATCATCATTTCACCCGCATAGCATGTGCAAGAAAGTAGAGAGGGTTACAGCAAAAACTGGATGCACTTCGTGTACACAATCTCTTAGGAAGTATCAGGGTTTCGTATGAAAACTCATCTGTTACACCGGCTATTCAATATTTTATTAACTTAGTACAACTTTGTAATTTTTTGGCGTTCAGATGCACAATTGAAATCCACGTCATCAACTTTTAACCCTTTCTGACATAATTTGCTATTTCCGATGTATTTAGTGATTTGTTTTCAGAGCTAAATCACCGTGAAAGTGAAAAGCACTACAAAATGAACTCTGAAAACATTGAAACTTGGCAAGGTATCGTCATTTCACCCGCATTGCATGTGCAAGAAAGTAGAGAGGGTTACGGCAAAAACTGGATGCACTTCGTGTACAAACTGGACAATCTCTTAGGAAGTATCATGGTTTTGGATGAAAACTCATCTATACCAGTATTCAATATTTTAATAACTTAGTACAACTTCAGACTTTTTTGCATTTAGATGCACAATTCAAATCAACGTCATCAACTTTCAACCCTTTCTGACGTAATTTGCTATTTTCAATGCATTTATTGATTTGTTTTTAGAGCTAAATTAATCACCGGGAATGTGAAAAGCACTACAAAATGAACTCTCAAAAGGTCGAAACTTGGCAAGGTATGATCATTTCACCCGCATTGCATGTGCAAAAAAGTAGAGAGGGTTACGGCAAAAACTGGATCCACTTCATGTAAAAACTGGACAATCTCTTAGGAAGTATCAGGGTTTTGGACGAAAACTCATCTGTTACACCGGCTATTCAATATTTTAATAACTTATTAAAACTCTAGACTTTTTTTGCGTTGAGATGCACAATTCAAATCCACGTCATCAAGTTTCAACCCTTCCTGACATAATTTGCTCTTTTCGATGCATTTACCGATTTGTTTTCAGAGCTAAATTAATCACCGTGAAATTGAAAAGCACTACAAAATGAACTCTGAAAAGGTTGAAACTTGGCAAGGTGTCATCATTTGACCCGCATTGCATGTGCAAAAAAGTAGAGAGGGTTACGGCAAAAACTGGATGCACTTCGTGTACAAACTGGACAATCTCTTAGGAAGTATCAGGGTTTCGGACGAAAACTCATCTGTTACACCGGTATTCAATATTTTAATAACTTAGTACAACTCCGGAATTTTTTTGCATTGAGATGCACAATTCAAATCAACGTCATCAACTTTCCACCCTTTCTTACATAATTTGCTATTTTCGATGCATTTACTCATTTGTTTTCAGAGCTAAATTAATCACCGCGAAAGTGAAAAGCACTACAAAATGACCTCTCAAAAGGTCGAAACTTGGGAAGGTGTCATCATTTCACCTGCATTGCATGTGCAAAAGAGTAGAGAGGGTTACGCCAAAAACTAGATGCACTTCGTGTAGAAACTGGACAATCTCTTAGGAAGTATCAGGGTTTCAAACGAAAACTCATCTGTTAAACCGGCTATTCAATATTTTAATAACTTATTACAAGTCCGGACTTTTTTTGCGTTGAGATGCACAATTCAAATCCACGTGATCAACTTTCAACCCTTTCTGACATAATTTGCTTTTTTCGATGCATTTATTGATTTGTTTTCAGAGCTAAATCACCGTGAAAGTGAAAAGCACTACAAAATGAACTCTGAAAAGGTTAAAACTTGGCAAGGTATCATCATTTCACCAGCATAGCATGTGCCAAAAAGTAGAGAGGGTTACGGCAAAAACTGGATGCACTTCATGTACAAACTGGACAATCTCTTAGGAAGTATCAGGGTTTCGTATGAAAACTCATCTGTTACACCGGCTATTCAATATTTTAATAACTTAGTACGACTCCATAATTTTTTTTGCGTTCAGATGCACAATTCAAATCCACGTCATCAACTTTCAACCCTTTCTTACATAATTTGCTATTTTCGATGCATTTACTGATTTGTTTTCAGAGCAAAATCACCGTGAAAGTGAAAAGCTCTACAAAATGAACTCTAAAAAGGTTGAAATTTGGCAAGGTATCATCATTTCACCCGGATAGCATGTGCAAAAAAGTAGAGACGATTACTGCAAAAACTGGATGCACTTCGTGTAGAAACTGGACAATCTCTTAGGAAGTATTAGGGTTGCGAACGAAAACTCATCTATTACACCAGCTATTCAATATTTTAATAACTTAGTACATCTCTGGAATTTTGTTGCGTTCGGATGACCAATTTAAATCAACGTCATCAACTTTCAAACCTTTCTGACATAATTTGCTATTTTCGATGCATTTACTGATTTGTTTTCAGAGCTAAATTAATCACCGTGAAAGTGAAAAGCACTACAAAATGAACTCTCAAAAGGTCGAAACTTGGCAACGTATGATCATTTCACCCGCATTGCATGTGCAAAAAAGTAGAGATGGTTACGGCAAAAACTGGATGCACTTCATGTACAAACTAGACAATCTCTTAGGAAGTATCAGGGTTTCAGACGAGAACTCATCTGTTACACCGGCTATTCAATATTTTAATAACTTATTACAACTCCGAACTTCTTTTCGGTTGAGATGCACAATTCGAATCCATGTCATCAACTTTCAACCCTTCCTGACATAATTTGCTCTTTTCGATGCATTTACTGATTTGTTTTCAGAGCTAAATCACCATGAAAGTGAAAAGCACTACAAAATGAACTCTGAAAAGGTTGAAACTTGGCAAGGTATCATCATTTCACCCGCATAGCATGTGCAAGAAAGTAGAGTGGGTTACAGCAAAAACTGGATGCACTTCGTGTACACAATCTCTTAGGAAGTATCAGGGTTTCGTACGAAAACTCATCTGTTACACTGGCTATTCAATATTTTATTAACTTAGTACAACTCCATAATTTTTTGGCGTTCAGATGCACAATTCAAATCCATGTCATCAACTTTTAACCCTTTCTGACATAATTTGCTATTTCCGATGTATTTAGTGATTTGTTTTCAGAGCTAAATCACCGTGAAAGTGAAAAGCACTACAAAATGAACTCTAAAAACATTGAAACTTGGCAAGGTATCGTCATTTAACCCGCATTGCATGTGCAAGAAAGTAGAGAGGGTTACGGCAAAAACTGGATGCACTTCGTGTACAAACTGGACAATCTCTTAGGAAGTATCATGGTTTTGGATGAAAACTCATCTATACCAGTATTCAATATTTTAATAACTTAGTACAACTTCAGACTTTTTTGCATTCAGATGCACAATTCAAATCAACGTCATCAACTTTCAACCCTTTCTGACGTAATTTGCTATTTTCGATGCATTTATTGATTTGTTTTTAGAGCTAAATTAATCACCGAGAATGTGAAAAGCACTACAAAATGAACTCTCAAAAGGTCGAAACTTGGCAAGGTATCATCATTTAACCTGCATTGCATGTGCAAAAAAGTAGAGAGGGTTACGGCAAAAACTGGATGCACTTCATGTAAAAACTGGACAATCTCTTAGGAAGTATCAGGGTTTTGGACGAAAACTCATCTGTTACACCGGCTATTCAATATTTTAATAACTTATTAAAACTCCAGACTTTTTTTGCGTTGAGATGCACAATTCAAATCCACGTCATCAAGTTTCCACCCTTTCTGACATGATTTGCTATTTTCGATGCATTTACTGATTTGTTTTCAGAGCTAAATTAATCACCGTGAAATTGAAAAGCACTACAAAATGAACTCTGAAAAGGTTGAAACTTGGCAAGGTGTCATCATTTGACCCGCATTGCATGTGCAAAAAAGTAGAGAGGGTTACGGCAAAAACTGGATGCACTTCGTGTACAAACTGGACAATCTCTTAGGAAGTATCAGGGTTTCGGACGAAAACTCATCTGTTACACCGGTATTCATTATTTTAATAACTTAGTACAACTCCTTAATTTTTTTGCATTGAGATGCACAATTCAAATCAACGTCATCAACTTTCCACCCTTTCTTACATAATTTGCTATTTTCGATGCATTTACTCATTTGTTTTCAGAGCTAAATTAATCACCGCGAAAGTGAAAAGCACTACAAAATGACCTCTGAAAAGGTCGAAACTTGGGAAGGTGTCATCATTTCACCTGCATTGCATGTGCAAAAGAGTAGAGAGGGTTACGGCAAAAACTAGATGCACTTCGTGTACAAATTGGACAATCTCTTAGGAAGTATCAGGGTTTCAAACGAAAACTCATCTGTTAAACCGGCTATTCAATATTTTAATAACTTATTACAACTCCGGACTTTTTTTGCGTTGAGATGCACAATTCAAATCCACGTGATCAACTTTCAACCCTTTCTGACATAATTTGCTTTTTTCGATGCATTTATTGATTTGTTTTCAGAGCTAAATCACCGTGAAAGTGAAAAGCACTACAAAATGAACTCTGAAAAGGTTGAAACTTGGCAAGGTATCATCATTTCACCCGCATAGCATGTGCAAAAAAGTAGAGAGGGTTACGGCAAAAGCTGGATGCACTTCATGTACAAACTGGACAATCTCTTAGGAAGTATCATGGTTTCGTACGAAAACTCATCTGTTACACCGGCTATTCAATATTTTAATAACTTAGTACGACTCCATAATTTTTTTTGCGTTCAGATGCACAATTCAAATCCACGTCATCAACTTTCAACCCTTTCTTACATAATTTGCTATTTTCGATGCATTTACTGATTTGTTTTCAGAGCAAAATCACCGTGAAAGTGAAAAGCTCTACAAAATGAACTCTAAAAAGGTTGAAATTTGGCAGGGTATCATCATTTCACCCGGATAGCATGTGCAAAAAAGTAGAGACGATTACTGCAAAAACTGGATGCACTTCGTGTAGAAACTGGACAATCTCTTAGGAAGTATTAGGGTTGCGGACGAAAACTCATCTATTACACCAGCTATTCAATATTTTAATAACTTAGTACATCTCCGGAATTTTGTTGCGTTTGGATGACCAATTTAAATCAACGTCATCAACTTTCAAACCTTTCTGACATAATTTGCTATTTTCGATGCATTTACTGATTTGTTTTCAGAGCTAAATTAATCACCGTGAAAGTGAAAAGCACTACAAAATGAACTCTCAAAAGGTCGAAACTTGGCAAGGTATGATCATTTCACCCGCATTGCATGTGCAAAAAAGTAGAGATGGTTACGGCAAAAACTGGATGCACTTCGTGTACAAACTAGACAATCTCTTAGGAAGTATCAGGGTTTCAGACGAGAACTCATCTGTTACACCGGCTATTCAATATTTTAATAACTTATTACAACTCCGAACTTCTTTTCGGTTGAGATGCACAATTCGAATCCATGTCATCAACTTTCAACCCTTTCTGACATAATTTTCTCTTTTCGATGCATTTACTGATTTGTTTTCAGAGTTAAATCACCATGAAAGTGAAAAGCACTACAAAATGAACTCTGAAAAGGTTGAAACTTGGAAAGGTATCATCATTTCACCCGCATAGCATGTGCAAGAAAGTAGAGAGGGTTACAGCAAAAACTGGATGCACTTCGTGTACACAATCTCTTAGGAAGTATCAGGGTTTCGTACGAAAACTCATCTGTTACGCCGGCTATTCAATATTTTATTAACTTAGTACAACTCCGTAATTTTTTGGCGTTCAGATGCACAATTCAAATCCATGTCATCAACTTTTAACCCTTTCTGACATAATTTGCTATTTCCGATGTATTTAGTGATTTGTTTTCAGAGCTAAATCACCGTGAAAGTGAAAAGCACTACAAAATGAACTCTGAAAACATTGAAACTTGGCAAGGTATCGTCATTTAACCCGCATTGCATGTGCAAGAAAGTAGAGAGGGTTACGGCAAAAACTGGATGCACTTCGTGTACAAACTGGACAATCTCTTAGGAAGTATCATGGTTTTGGATGAAAACTCATCTATACCACTATTCAATATTTTAATAACTTAGTACAACTTCAGACTTTTTTGCACTCAGATGCACAATTCAAATCAACGTCATCAACTTTCAACCCTTTCTGACATAATTTGCTATTTTCGATGCATTTATTGATTTGTTTTTAGAGCTAAATTAATCACCGGGAATGTGAAAAGCACTACAAAATGAACTCTCAAAAGGTCGAAACTTGGCAAGGTTTCATCATTTCACCCCCATTGCATGTGCAAAAAAGTAGAGAGGGTTACGGCAAAAACTGGATGCACTTCATGTAAAAACTGGACAATCTCTTAGGAAGTATCAGGGTTTTGGACGAAAACTCATCTGTTACACCGGCTATTCAATATTTTAATAACTTATTAAAACTCCAGACTTTTTTTGCGTTGAGATGCTTAATTCAAATCCACGTCATCAAGTTTCAACCCTTTCTGACATGATTTGCTATTTTCGATGCATTTACTGATTTGTTTTCAGAGCTAAATTAATCACCGTGAAATTGAAAAGCACTACAAAATGAACTCTGAAAAGGTTGAAACTTGGCAAGGTGTCATCATTTGACCCGCATTGCATGTGCAAAAAAGTAGAGAGGGTTACGGCAAAAACTAGATGCACTTCGTGTACAAACTGGACAATCTCTTAGGAAGTATCAGGGTTTCGGACGAAAACTCATCTGTTACACCGGTATTCAATATTTTAATAACTTAGTACAACTCCGGAATTTTTTTGCATTGAGATGCACAATTCAAATCAACGTCATCAACTTTCCACCCTTTCTTACATAATTTGCTATTTTCGATGCATTTACTCATTTGTTTTCAGAGCTAAATTAATCACCGCGAAAGTGAAAAGCACTACAAAATGAACTCTCAAAAGGTCGAAACTTGGGAAGGTGTCATCATTTCACCTGCACTGCATGTGCAAAAGAGTAGAGAGGGTTACGGCAAAAACTAGATGCACTTTGTGTACAAACTGGACAATCTCTTAGGAAGTATCAGGGTTTCAAACGAAAACTCATCTGTTAAACCGGCTATTCAATATTTTAATAACTTATTACAACTCCGGACTTTTTTGCGTTGAGATGCACAATTCAAATCCACGTGATCAACTTTCAACCCTTTCTGACATAATTTTCTTTTTTCGATGCATTTATTGATTTGTTTTCAGAGCTAAATCACCGTGAAAGTGAAAAGCACTACAAAATGAACTCTGAAAAGGTTGAAACTTGGAAAGGTATCATCATTTCACCCGCATAGCATGTGCAAAAAAGTAGAGAGGGTTACGGCAAAAACTGGATGCACTTCATGTACAAACTGGACAATCTCTTAGGAAGTATCAGGGTTTCGTACAAAAACTCATCTGTTACACCGGCTATTCAATATTTTAATAACTTAGTACGACTGCATATTTTTTTTTGCGTTCAGATGCACAATTCAAATCCACGTCATCAACTTTCAACCCTTTCTTACATAATTTGCTATTTTCGATGCATTTACTGATTTGTTTTCAGAGCAAAATCACCGTGAAAGTGAAAAGCTCTATAAAATGAACTCTAAAAAGGTTGAAATTTGGCAAGGTATCATCATTTCACCCGGATAGCATGTGCAAAAAAGTAGAGATGATTACTGCAAAAACTGGATGCACTTCGTGTAGAAACTGGACAATCTCTTAGGAAGTATTAGGGTTGCGGACGAAAACTCATCTATTACACCAGCTATTCAATATTTTAATAACTTAGTACATCTCCGGAATTTTGTTGCGTTCGGATGACCAATTTAAATCAATGTCATCAACTTTCAAACCTTTCTGACATAATTTGCTATTTTCGATGCATTTACTGATTTGTTTTCAGAGCTAAATTAATCACCGTGAAAGTGAAAAGCACTACAAAATGAACTCTCAAAAGGTCGAAACTTGGCAAGGTATGATCATTTCACCCGCATTGCATGTGCAAAAAAGTAGAGATGGTTACGGCAAAAACTAGATGCACTTCGTGTACAAACTAGACAATCTCTTAGGAAGTATCAGGGTTTCAGACGAGAACTCATCTTTTACACCGGCTATTCAATATTTTAATAACTTATTACAACTCCGAACTTCTTTTCGGTTGAGATGCACAATTCAAATCTATGTCATCAACTTTCAACCCTTTCTGACATAATTTGCTCTTTTCGATGCATTTACTGATTTGTTTTCAGAGCTAAATCACCATGAAAGTGAAAAGCACTACAAAATGAACTCTGAAAAGGTTGAAACTTGGAAAGGTATCATCATTTCACCCGCATAGCATGTGCAAGAAAGTAGAGAGGGTTACAGCAAAAACTGGATGCACTTCGTGTACACAATCTCTTAGGAAGTATCAGGGTTTCGTACGAAAACTCATCTGTTACACCGGCTATTCAATATTTTATTAACTTTGTACAACTCCGTAATCTTTTGGTGTTCAGATGCACAATTCAAATCCACGTCATCAACTTTTAACCCTTTCTGACATAATTTGCTATTTCCGATGTATTTAGTGATTTGTTTTCAGAGCTAAATCACCGTGAAAGTGAAAAGCACTACAAAATGAACTCTGAAAACATTGAAACTTGGCAAGGTATCGTCATTTAACCCGCATTGCATGTGCAAGAAAGTAGAGAGGGTTACAGCAAAAACTGGATGCACTTCGTGTACAAACTGGACAATCTCTTAGGAAGAATGATGGTTTTGGATGAAAACTCATCTATACCAGTATTCAATATTTTAATAACTTAGTACAACTTCAGACTTTTTTGCATTCAGATGCACAATTCAAATCAACGTCATCAACTTTCAACCCTTTCTGACATAATTTGCTATTTTCGATGCATTTATTGATTTGTTTTTAGAGCTAAATTAATCACCGGGAATGTGAAAAGCACTACAAAATGAACTCTCAAAAGGTCGAAACTTGGCAAGGTTTCATCGTTTCACCCGCATTGCATGTGCAAAAAAGTAGAGAGGGTTACGGCAAAAACTGGATGCACTTCATGTAAAAACTGGACAATCTCTTAGGAAGTATCAGGGTTTTGGACGAAAACTCATCTGTTACACCGGCTATTCAATATTTTAATAACTTATTAAAACTCCAGACTTTTTTTTGCGTTGAGATGCACAATTCAAATCCACATCATCAAGTTTCAACCGTTTCTGACATAATTTGCTATTTTTGATGCATTTACTGATTTGTTTTCAGAGCTAAATTAATCACCGTGAAATCGAAAAGCACTACAAAATGAACTCTGAAAAGGTTGAAACTTGGCAAGGTGTCATCATTTCACCCGCATTGCATGTGCAAAAAAGTAGAGAGGGTTACGGCAAAAACTGGATGCACTTCGTGTACAAACTGGACAATCTCTTAGGAAGTATCAGGGTTTCGGACGAAAACTCATCTGTTACACCGGTATTCAATATTTTAATAACTTAGTACAACTCCGGAATTTTTTTGCATTGAGATGCACAATTCAAATCAACGTCATCAACTTTCCACCCTTTCTTACATAATTTGCTATTTTCGATGCATTTACTCATTTGTTTTCAGAGCTAAATTAATCACCGTGAAAGTGAAAAGCACTACAAAATGAACTCTCAAAAGGTCGAAACTTGGCAAGGTATGATCATTTCACCCGCATTGCATGTGCAAAAAAGTAGAGATGGTTACGGCAAAAACTAGATGCACTTCGTGTACAAACTAGACAATCTCTTAGGAAGTATCAGGGTTTCAGACGAGAACTCATCTTTTACACCGGCTATTCAATATTTTAATAACTTATTACAACTCCGAACTTCTTTTCGGTTGAGATGCACAATTCGAATCTATGTCATCAACTTTCAACCCTTTCTGACATAATTTGCTCTTTTCGATGCATTTACTGATTTGTTTTCAGAGCTAAATCACCATGAAAGTGAAAAGCACTACAAAATGAACTCTGAAAAGGTTGAAACTTGGAAAGGTATCATCATTTCACCCGCATAGCATGTGCAAGAAAGTAGAGAGGGTTACAGCAAAAACTGGATGCACTTCGTGTACACAATCTCTTAGGAAGTATTAGGGTTTCGTACGAAAACTCATCTGTTACACCGGCTATTCAATATTTTATTAACTTAGTACAACTCCGTAATCTTTTGGTGTTCAGATGCACAATTCAAATCCACGTCATCAACTTTTAACCCTTTCTGACATAATTTGCTATTTCCGATGTATTTAGTGATTTGTTTTCAGAGCTAAATCACCGTGAAAGTGAAAAGCACTACAAAATGAACTCTGAAAACATTGAAACTTGGCAAGGTATCGTCATTTAACCCGCATTGCATGTCAAGAAAGTAGAGAGGGTTACAGCAAAAACTGGATGCACTTCGTGTACAAACTGGACAATCTCTTAGGAAGTATCATGGTTTTGGATGAAAACTCATCTATACCAGTATTCAATATTTTAATAACTTAGTACAACTTCAGACTTTTTTGCATTCAGATGCACAATTCAAATCAACGTCATCAACTTTCAACCCTTTCTGACATAATTTGCTATTTTCGATGCATTTATTGATTTGTTTTTAGAGCTAAATTAATCACCGGGAATGTGAAAAACACTACAAAATGAACTCTCAAAAGGTCGAAACTTGGCAAGGTTTCATCATTTCACCCGCATTGCATGTGCAAAAAAGTAGAGAGGGTTACGGCAAAAACTGGATGCACTTCGTGTAAAAACTGGACAATCTCTTAGGAAGTATCAGGGTTTTGGACGAAAACTCATCTGTTACACCGGCTATTCAATATTTTAATAACTTATTAAAACTCCAGACTTTTTTTTGCGTTGAGATGCACAATTCAAATCCACGTCATCAAGTTTCAACCGTTTCTGACATAATTTGCTATTTTTGATGCATTTACTGATTTGTTTTCAGAGCTAAATTAATCACCGTGAAATCGAAAAGCACTACAAAATGAACTCTGAAAAGGTTGAAACTTGGCAAGGTGTCATCATTTCACCCGCATTGCATGTGCAAAAAAGTAGAGAGGGTTACGGCAAAAACTGGATGCACTTCGTGTACAAACTGGACAATCTCTTAGGAAGTATCAGGGTTTCGGACGAAAACTCATCTGTTACACCGGTATTCAATATTTTAATAACTTAGTACAACTCCGGAATTTTTTTGCATTGAGATGCCCAATTCAAATCAACGTCATCAACTTTCCACCCTTTCTTACATAATTTGCTATTTTCGATGCATTTACTCATTTGTTTTCAGAGCTAAATTAATCACCGCGAAAGTGAAAAGCACTACAAAATGAACTCTCAAAAGGTCGAAACTTGGGAAGGTGTCATCATTTCACCTGCACTGCATGTGCAAAAGAGTAGAGAGGGTTACGGCAAAAACTAGATGCACTTTGTGTACAAACTGGACAATCTCTTAGGAAGTATCAGGGTTTCAAACGAAAACTCATCTGTTAAACCGGCTATTCAATATTTTAATAACTTATTACAACTCCGGACTTTTTTGCCTTGAGATGCACAATTCAAATCCACGTGATCAACTTTCAACCCTTTCTGACATAATTTGCTTTTTTCGATGCATTTATTGATTTGTTTTCAGAGCTAAATCACCGTGAAAGTGAAAAGCACTACAAAATGAACTCTGAAAAGGTTGAAACTTGGCAAGGTATCATCATTTCACCCGCACAGCATGTGCAAAAAAGTAGAGAGGGTTACGGCGAAAACTGGATGCACTTCATGTACAAACTGGACAATCTCTTAGGAAGTATCAAGGTTTCGTACGAAAACTCATCTGTTACACCGGCTATTCAATATTTTAATAACTTAGTACGACTCCATAATTTTTTTTGCGTTCAGATGCACAATTCAAATCCACGTCATCAACTTTCAACCCTTTCTTACATAATTTGCTATTTTCGATGCATTTACTGATTTGTTTCCAGAGCAAAATCACCGTGAAAGTGAAAAGCTCTAGAAAATGAACTCTAAAAAGGTTGAAATTTGGCAAGGTATCATCATTTCACCCGGATAGCATGTGCAAAAAAGTAGAGATGATTACTTCAAAAACTGGATGCACTTCGTGTAGAAACTGGACAATCTCTTAGGAAGTATTAGGGTTGCGGACGAAAACTCATCTATTACACCAGCTATTCAATATTTTAATAACTTAGTACATCTACGGAATTTTGTTGCGTTCGGATGACCAATTTAAATCAACGTCATCAACTTTCAAACCTTACTGACATAATTTGCTATTTTCGATGCATTTACTGATTTGTTTTCAGAGCTAAATTAATCACCGTGAAAGTGAAAAGCACTACAAAATGAACTCTCAAAAGGTCGAAACTTGGCAAGGTATGATCATTTCACCCGCGTTGCATGTGCAAAAAAGTAGAGATGGTTACGGCAAAAACTAGATGCACTTCGTGTACAAACTAGACAATCTCTTAGGAAGTATCAGGGTTTCAGACGAGAACTCATCTGTTACACCGGCTATTCAATATTTTAATAACTTATTACAACTCCAAACTTCTTTTCGGTTGAGATGCACAATTTGAATCCATGTCATCAACTTTCAACCCTTTCTGACATAATTTGCTCTTTTCGATGCATTTACTGATTTGTTTTCAGAGCTAAATCACCATGAAAGTGAAAAGCACTACAAAATGAACTCTGAAAAGGTTGAAACTTGGAAAGGTATCATCATTTCACCCGCATAGCATGTGCAAGAAAGTAGAGAGGGTTACAGCAAAAACTGGATGCACTTCGTGTACACAATCTCTTAGGAAGTATCAGGGTTTCGTACGAAAACTCATCTGTTACACCGGCTATTCAATATTTTATTAACTTAGTACAACTCCGTAATTTTTTGGCGTTCAGATGCACAATTCAAATCCACGCCATCAACTTTTAACCCTTTCTGACATAATTTGCTATTTCCGATGTATTTAGTGATTTGTTTTCAGAGCTAAATCACCGTGAAAGTGAAAAGCACTACAAAATGAACTCTGAAAACATTGAAACTTGGCAAGGTATCGTCATTTAACCCGCATTGCATGTGCAAGAAAGTAGAGAGGGTTACGGCAAAAACTGGATGCACTTCGTGTACAAACTGGACAATCTCTTAGGAAGTATCATGGTTTTGGATGAAAACTCATCTATACCAGTATTCAATATTTTAATAACTTAGTACAACTTCAGACTTTTTTGCATTCAGATGCACAATTCAAATCAACGTCATCAACTTTCAACCCTTTCTGACATAATTTGCTATTTTCGATGCATTTATTGATTTGTTTTTAGAGCTAAATTAATCACCGGGAATGTGAAAAGCACTACAAAATGAACTCTCAAAAGGTCGAAACTTGGCAAGGTTTCATCATTTCACCCGCATTGCATGTGCAAAAAAGTAGAGAGGGTTACGGCAAAAACTGGATGCACTTCATGTAAAAACTGGACAATCTCTTAGGAACTATCAGGGTTTTGGACGAAAACTCATCTGTTACACCGGCTATTCAATATTTTAATAACTTATTAAAACTCCAGACTTTTTTTGCGTTGAGATGCACAATTCAAATCCACGTCATCAAGTTTCAACCGTGTGACGCCCCCGATTTAATCGTACACTAATCATGCACGCAAATGTGTACGATCAAGATCAGGGACTCACGGGAAGATATCACAACACAACTCTAAAACATAAATAAGTCATACAAGCATTATCATACAAGCCAGGGGCCTCGAGGGCTCGAATACAAGTGCTCGATCATAGACGAGTCAGCGGAAGCAATAATATCTGAGTACAGACATAAGTTAAACAAGTTTGCCTTAAGATGGCTAGCACAAACTGGGATACAGATCGAAAGAGGCGCAGGCCTCCTGCCTGGGATCCTCCTAAACTACTCCAGGTCGTCGTCAGCGGGCAGCACGTAGTAGTAGGCACCTCCAGTGTAGTAGGGGTCGTCGTCGACGGTGGCGTCTGGCTCCTGGACTCCAGCATCTGGTTGCGACAACCAGAAAGAAAGGAAAGGGGGAAAAAAGGGGGGAGAAAGCAACCGTGATTACTCATCCAAAGTACTCGCAAGCAAGGAACTACACTACATATGCATGGGTATATGTGTAAAGAGGCCATATCAGTGGACTGAACTGCAGAATGCCAGAATAAGAGGGGGATAGCTAATCGTGTCGAAGACTACGCTTCTGGCAGCCTCCATCTTGCAGCATGTAGGAGAGAGTAGATTGAAGTCCTCCAAGTAGCATCTTCAAGTAGCATCTCCAAGTAGCATCGCATAGCATAACCCTACCCGGCGATCCTCCTCTCGTCGCCCTGTAGAAAAGCGATCACCGGGTTGTCTGTGGAACTTGGAAGGGTGTGTTTTATTAAGTTTCCGGTTCTAGTTGTCATAAGGTCAAGGTACAACTCCAAGTCGTCCTGTTACCGAAGATCATGGCTATTCGAATAGATTAACTTCCCTGCAGGGGTGCACCACATAACCCAACACGCTCGATCCCATTTGACCGGACACACTTTCCTGGGTCATGCCCGGCCTCGGAAGATCAACATGTCGCAGCCCCACCTAGGCTCAACAGAGAGGCCAGCACGCCGGTCTAAACCTAAGCGCACAGGGGTCTGGGCCCATCGCCCATAGCACACCTGCACGTTGCGTACGCGGCCGAAAGAAGACCTAGCCTAGTGGCGTTCCAGTCCAATACGGCGCGCGCCGCTCTGTCGCTGACGTCTGAAGTGCTTCGGCTGATACCACGACGTCGGGATACCCATAACTACTCCCACGTAGATGGTTAGTGCGTATAGGCTCGTAGCCGACTCAGATCAAATACCAAGATCTCGTTAAGCGTGTTAAATATCCGCGAACGTCGAACAGGGCCAGGCCCACCTGTCTCTTAGGTGGTCTCAACCTGCCCTGTCGCTCCGCCACAAAGACCCACACAGAGGGCCGTCAGGACAAAGGTCCTTTCAGCCCCCAGTCCGTGAATCACTCGCGGGTACTCTTCGAGCTGACCCGACTTTAGTCACCATCTGTATAGTATGTATGTATGTATATACCCGTGATCACCTCCCGAGTGGTCACGGCCCAATAGTATAGCAAGGCAGACTGACAAGAATGTAGGGCCAATGATGATAAACTAGCATCCTATACTAAGTATTTAGGATTGCGGTTAAAGGTGTCAACAGTAGTAACAAGGACAGGCTATGCATCAAGATAGGTATAACAGAAAGCAGTAACATGCTACACTACTCTAATGCAAGCAGTATAGAGTAGAATAGGCGATATCTGGTGATCAAAGGGGGGGCTTGCCTGGTTGCTCAGACAAGGAGGGGTCGTCGATGACGTAGTCGACCATAGGGGCATCAACATCGTCACGGGGTCTACCGGAGAGAAGAGGGGGGAGAAACAGTAAATACATAGCAAGCAAGTGCATAACAGTACAACAAGCAGAGCTAGACGTGTTCTAACGCGGTATGAGGTGATACCGGTGAAGGGGGGAAACATCTGGGAAAGTATCCCCGGTGTTCCGTGTTTCCGGACAGATGAACCGGTGGTGAAATGTTGCAGGTTCACTATGCTAGGGACGCGTGGCGGACGAACGGGCTGCGTTTCCGGGTTCGTCTCGTTGTTCTGAGCAACTTTCATGTACAACGTATTTTCATCCGAGCTACGGTTTATTTTATATTAATTTTAAAAGGATTTTATCATTTTCTAGAATTAACAGAATTAATTTAATCCTCTAATGCATTTATGACGTCATCATGATGTCAACGGTCAACTCTGGCTGTTGACTTGGTCAACCTGACATGTGGGTCCCGCATGTCATACTCTGTTTATTCTAATTAGGATTTAACTAATCTAATCACTGTTTAATTAATTAACAATAGTTAATTAAGTGAATTGAACATGATTAGTTAAGTTAATTAATATAGTTAATTTATTTATTTATTTATTTTTATTATTTTTTCATTTTTTTTGTTCTAATCTGGGGCTGGCCCACTCGTCAGGGACCCAGCCCAACCGGGGCGGGCGAATGGGAAACGGGCACAGTTGAGCGCCCAATTGGGCGCAGCGAGGCGAGGCCGTGGCCACGGCGGGGCGACGGGCGAGTAGTGGGGCGGCGGACGAGCAGCGGGGGGAGGCAACGGCGACCGCGTGCAGCGGTGGTCGGGGCTGACGGGCACGGCGGGACGTTCGTGTGAAGGCCACAGCCAGGGGGGCGCGCCCTGGCGCGAGCGTGTGTGTGCGCGACCGGTGGTGGTGAGCACGAGCGCCTAGCGAGCTCTCGTTGCGGCTGTCCGGCGAACTCCGGCGACGAAGAAACGGAAAAGGGGGAAACAAGGAGATCGAGGGGAGGCTCACATCGAGCGGCAGGGAACGAGGCAGCGAGGCGCGAGGAGGGCGACGGGGACGACGGTGTCGGAGTGGAGGCAGGCCGTCGAGGAAGACGAGGCCGGTCCAGCAACAGGGTCGGGGAGGCGACGGAAGGCGTGGGGCATCGACTGCCCAGACCGGATCCACGCGCGGCAGAAGCTTTGAGGAGGAGGGCGCCGGCGACGAAGGGGTCAGCGCGGCGGTGGAGACGCGGTCGTCGGAGGCAAGCGCGGT
>NC_041391.1:83066192-83101557 GCF_002162155.2 Triticum dicoccoides
GTTCTGTTTCTGTTTTGATTCTTTTTCTTATTTTCTTTTCTGTTTCATTTCTAGTTTCTTTTAATTTTTAGTTTTTACAAAAATCACCACTAGTACCTAAAGTAGTATTTATAAACAAATTGCTGTCACATCAATTCTTAACCCATAATAAAATATTTTTAATATTTTATAAAATCCAATATGTATTTGTTTAATTGTTTTCACTACTGTTTTAATTAGTTTAGAGCCCTTAAACATTTTATCAAGGTTTGGTTTCTCCATCGTATTTTCACATGATTTATCTGACCCACCTTGAACATTTTGGTTTCATTGTTTGAAAACTTTTATTATTTGCCTTTAATTGAATTTGAATTTGAATCGGTTTCGAACTAACACGAGATTAGCGATAGTAATCGAAGTGACGTGGCATCATTAGTAGAGAATTACTGTAGCTTAATTATCCGGGCGTCACAAACCGTTTCTGACATAATTTGCTATTTTCGATGCATTTACTGATTTGTTTTTAGAGCTAAATCACCATGAAATTGAAAAAGCACTACAAAATGAACTCTGAAAAGGTTGAAACTAGGCAAGGTATTATCATTTAACCCGCATTGCATGTGCAACAGAGTAGAGAGGGTTACGTCAAAAACTGGATGCACTTCATGTACAAACTAGACAATCTCTTAGGAAGTATCAGGGTTTCGGACGAAAACTCATCTGTTACACCGGCTATTCAATATTTTAATAACGTAGTACAACTCTAGAATTTTTTTTGCGTTCAGATGCACAATTCAAATCAACATCATCAACTTTCAACCCTTTCTGACATAATTTGCTATTTTCGATGCATTTACTGATTTGTTTTCAGAGCTAAGTTAATCGCCGTGAAATTGAAAAGCACAACAAAATGAACACTAAAAAAGTTGAAACTTGGCAAGGTATCATCATTTCACCCGCATTGCATGTGCAAAAAAGTAGATAGGGTTACGGCAAAAACTGGATGCACTTCGTGTTGTAACTGGACAATCTCTTTGTAACATCCCAAAATTCTAAATTTTGGAATGTTATAATAAATAGATAGATTTGATTGTTTGTTTGACTGTTGTGTGATTGATTGAGTGAAATTTGAAACTTTTTAGAAAGTTAAATGAGAGGGAATAAAGGGACTTTCCCAAACTTTTATTTTTGCTTTTATGATCTTCGTAAATTCAAATTCTTTCACCACAAAACCCTGGAGAGAAGATGACATGACTTCTTCCATTTATTTAAATGACAAGGGGTGTGGAAAATATTTGAATTTCATTTGGAAAATATTTCCAACCCAGAAACTTTATGCAACTCAATGATTTTCACGAGCGAAGATAAAATGACTTCTTCAAAACATATGAAATATGAGTTGGGAGTTTCAAACAATTAAATTCAAAGTTCTTTTGAATTTATTTTCAATTTGGAGTTATTTGAGTTTTATTCAAATTATTTTTCTCCAAAAATAAAATATATGGAAAATAGGGTAACATGATTCCCTACATCAGAAAATTGGAGAGAAATAAATTTGAATTAATTTTGGTATTTTAAAAATGATTTTTATTGGATTTTACTAGGGCAGAAGCACTCTTTGCTTAATTTAAGTTTGTGTGTATTTTATTTGATCTTACAAAAGTGTTCATCTTGTAGGAAATCTTTTTCTGAAAATTTTGATATATTATATGCCTATATAATATATTTATTTATTTGGTTTTATTATTTTTATTTCGCCTGGAAAATGTTTTTTTTAAATCTCTATCCACCGAACTGGGCCGGCCCAGCTCCCAGTCAGGCCACAGCCCAGCCCGATGCCCGCGCGTCCCCGAGCCCCACGCCGCCGCCGCCGCCGTGTCCTTCTCGGATACCACCGCCGCCGGCTTTGCCCCCCCCCTCCCGCAAGCCACGCTGCCCCCTCCGCCCTCCATAAATACCGGAGCCTGGCCCCGGGCCCCTCTCTCTCTCCTCTCCCCGCAATCGCCGCCCGCCGCCGCAAATCTCGCCGACGCCGCTGCTGCCGCCTGGTTGAGCCGCCCTCGCTCACCGCCCTCGCCCGCCGCCCGTGCCACCTCGCCTGCCAAGCCGACGAGCCACCGCCGCCGGAGTCCCGCCGCCAGAGCCGCCGAATCGCAGCACCGCCCCGCCGGAGTTAACCACCGCCGCCACCGGTTTCCACCCCCCTCGAACCAGTATAAACCAAATCAACCTCCCCCGGTTTTTTTGGTTTTTCTTTTAGATCGGTTTTATGTTTTAGATTAGTTATTTTGCGAGCGTTCATTAGCTAGGGTTAGGCAGCGAACGGATTTCGTTCATTAGTGTTCTGTAACGAATGTTCGCTCGGTAGAGTTTTCTTTTTATTATTAGATTTCAGCCAGGGACCTATTCGTGAATAATTTATTTACAGATTGGCCCCTATTTTTCAAACGATCACTACTTTTCAACCGTTTATCCAAATCCAACGAAACCAACGCCACCTCTTCGTTATGATCCCCTCTATCCAGATAAACAACTCAAACATGTTTTTGAAAGTTTAAAATTTGAATTAGATCAAGTTTGAATTTGAACTTTGTTTGATCACAACTTGAGTTTTATAACTTCGTTTGAGTTGATTCTTTTTGCAAATCAAAGCTCTTGACCTAAACTTTCTGATAAGGCCAAATTCACATAATTTTGGTACTGTTAGAAATTGTTTTATGTTGCAAGAGTTATTTGCTTGGTTTTGATATTTTCTGAATCGTCTTCTTCTTTCTTTCTGATCTTTTGAGTGATTGCTTATGTGTGGTTACTACTGCTTGCTTACGATAGATTGATCGGAGTGTGACGAATAGAACTATCAGGAGTTGAGTGCGAATAATCTTCATCAACATTGCAGGCAAGTAACACTTGATCATACATTTTTTCTACTACCCAGTTTTTGTGCATTAGATCAATCCTCAAACATTGCATGATTAGGATCTAATTAAATTGTAGGATGGGAAGTAGATGAGGTAGTACCTATTACCTGTTTTACTTATGAAACCTTTGGGAGTTACTTCTACGTTTGCTTATTATGCCATGCTATGATAGTAGATGTGGATTGGGTGAGTGAATATCCTTGACAGATGTGAGTTTGTTAATTAAAGGTTTATCTAAGGTGGCAACTTAAATACACATCTGGGTGGATTGAGGCACCTGGAGTTACCAGGACTTGCCTGTTTTTTTGGAAATCCCGAGGGTACCGTGTGATTTTCCTATGGACCGCCACCCAGGCTCAAAGGGGTCATAAAGATAATTCATACTAGTAACTTACGTGTGCAGCCACAAGCCATTATGGGCTCTGGCGTAGTTGACTAAGTCGTGCGAACTCTTATAGTGGTGGACTAGCAGGTGTAGGGGATGTAGGTGTACGGGTCCACCCATCGTAAGGTGCTAGCGTTTCTGAAAGACTATGTCTCGGTCATCCGTTTCTCAAACACCATGTAGTGCGAGAAACCAAGCGGAGGCGATCGAGTCTTGTGGGGAAAAGTGCGCAAACCTCTGCAGAGTGTACAAACTAATCATGATTAGCCGTGTCCCCGGTTATGGACATCTTGAGTATCTAGTATTTGAATATCAAGTGTATCTCAACATGTTACTCTAAATTTAATATTGTTGGGTTTGTTAATGAGTACCTTTTTAATTGGGATTGAGGATGCTGTCAACCATTCTCAATGTTCAACAACCACCATGATAGTTAAATAAATTTATTCCTTTGCAGTAGGGAAAAATTGGCTTTTCGCAAAAACTATAACCATAGAGCTTTTCCACCAGCCATATATGCATGTAGTATAGGCTTATCATTCATTAGTCTCTATGTGTTACATTGCCAGCATATTCCATGTGTTGACCCGTTTTCGGGCTGCAACGTTTCATGTTGCAGACTTTTCAGACGACGAGTAAGTGATACGTTAGGGTTACGATTTCCTATACTCAACTTTGCAGTTGGTGTTGATGGGAATCCACAACCTTGTTGCTTCCGCTATATTGGATTGAGGTAATAGTATTTACGTTACTTTATACATGTGATTTACCTCTGTTATAAATCCTCGAGTACTGTGTGTGTCAGCATACCGATCCAGGGATGACACGTAAGCACAGAGACTTGACCCATTCGGGTCGAGTCGCTACACTCTTAGGAAGTATCAGGGTATCGGACGAAAACTCATCTATTACACCAGCTATTCAATATTTTAATAACTTAGTACATCTCCGGATTTTTTTTGCGCTCAGATGCACAATTGAAATCAACGTCATCAACTTTCAAACCTTTCTGATATAATTTGCTATTTTCGATGCATTTACTGATTTGTTTTCAGAGCTAAATTAATCACCGTGAAAGTGAAAAGCACTACAAAATGAACTCTCAAAGGGTCGAAACTTGGCAAGGTATCATCATTTCCCCCGCATTGCATGTGCAAAAAAGTAGAGAGGGTTACGGTAAAAATTGGATGCACTTCGTGTACAAACTAGACAATCTCTTAGGAAGTATCAGGGTTTCGGACGAGAACTCATCTGTTACACCAGTTATTCAATATTTCAATAACTTATTACAACTCCGGACTTTTTTTGCGTTGAGATGCACAATTCAAATCCACGTCATCAACTTTCAACCCTTTCTGACATAATTTGCTATTTTCGATGCATTTACTAATGTATTTTGAGAGCTAAATCACCGTGAAAGTGAAAAGCACTACAAAATGAACTCCGAAAAGGTTGAAACTTGGCAAGGTATCATCATTTCACCCGCATAGCATGTGCAAGAAAGTAGAGAGGGTTACGGCAAAAACTGGATGCACTTCGTGTACACAATCTCTTAGGAAGTATCAGGGTTTCGTACGAAGACTCATCTATTACACCGGCTATTCAATATTTTAATAACTTAGTACAACTCCGTACTTTTTTGGCATTCAGATGCACAACTCAAATCCACGTCATCAACTTTCAACCCTTTCTGACATAATTTTCTATTTTCGATGTATTTACTAATTTGGTTTCAGAGCTAAATCACCGTGAAGTGAAAAGCACTACAAAATGAACTCTGAAAACATTGAAACTTGGCAAGGTATCATCATTTCACCCGCATTGCATGTGCAAGAAAGTAAAGAGGGTTACGGCAAAACCTGGATGCACTTCGTGTATAAACTGGACAATCTCTTAGGAAGTATTAGGGTTTTGGACGAAAACTCATCTATTACACCAGTATTCAATATTTTAATAACTTAGTACAACTTCGGACTTTTTTTGCATTCATTCGCACAATTCAAATCAACATCATCAACTTTCAATCCTTTCTGAGATAATTTGCTATTTTCGATGCATTTACTTTTTTGTTTTCAGAGCTAAATTAATCACTGTGAAAGTGAAAAGCACTACAAAATGAACTCTCAAACACATGAGATGGCGCTCCCACCTCCCACCTCGGCGCTAGTCTCTTCTCCGGCGATCTCCCTTTCTCTCCACTGATCTGTTGATCGGTTTCGATCATCCTCTTCGGCGTCTTCTCTGGATCAAGGCAATACCCATCTCCAATGGGTTCTACTGGTGGATCTACCCTTGGCTTGGATTTCTCCAAGGGTAGGGTTTTCTCTGGTGAAGTCTTCAGATCTATTGGTCGCACAATTCATCCACTAGGAAGAGGGATATCTTTCATATTGATTGTGTCCTTCAGTAGGCATGCCTTCCATTTATCTGAGGATTCAGTGGCAGCGGCGCTGGAAGCCGCGCTTGGTGGTTCTGCAATTGATCTTCGGGTTAGTCATGTCAAGGACAAAGTTTTTTCTTTCCAAGTTTCATGCATGCAAGTTGGCTTTATTATTATGGATCTTCGCTCTTTTGCTTGCGATCTGTTCAAGTGCTATTTTCATCTATGGGGGAATGGAGGACCAAATTGGGTCAGAGAACTTAAGATCTGGCGTAAAGAATGTGATTCTGAATGGATTTTAATTAGCCCCACTAAGCGTAGATATTCGCTTGGTTTATTGGCTATGCATAAACCCCCTGTTAAGTCTGCTTTCAAATCTAGATCTTCTGCAAATAAGAAACTGTTGTTTGCCACTTTTGAAAAGTATTCGGCTTGCAAGGGCTATAGATACCCTGCATCTCAGGTTTGCATTGATACTATAGTTGATGGGGGTTATGATCTTTCTGCTCATGAGCGAGTTGTCATTCGGCAACCTCCTGCTCCTGGTTTGCATTGGACGGTGACGCAGCCACCCATAGTTTTTGGTATGGTTAATAGTTCACTGGAGTTACTCCGGCGGCCGGATGCGCTTCCGGTGGTGGACGAACCAGTTTCTGTGGATCCGCAAATCATGAGGTCTGGTAATCTCGCAGCGCAATTTCAAGAAGCGGGAACTTCGTTAATTCAAAATAAAGCTTTGGCCCCTGGGCCCGTTCAGTTTGGGAACCCGCAGTGTGTGGGCTTGGTGGCCCATGAAATTACTGGGCCAATACAGGATACCCCCTCTACTGGACCTTCTGATGTTGGTTTGGATTCGCCTGCGCACCTCAGCCCGTCTAGTGAACCTATGGATATTCCTTCTTCACAAGAGGCAGCACGACTTTTTAAAGCTATGGTCGATGACATGGTGGACCAAGTTCTAACATGTACTGATTGCGGTCAGAAGGCCCACATGGCAGTCACTTGTGGAAGGCGAGCGGTCTGTTCGGCTTGCTCCAGGGTGGGTCACTTTAGACATGACTTTAATGATTTTGCGCGCTCGCACGGATTGGTTTGGAGGCAGAGCACTCTGCAACGAAACACGAGTATTTCGGAAACATCAGCTATTCAGGGGAAGGGAGCCGGAGTTATTGGGATATCTAGTCCTATCATATCGTCTCCGCCCGCATTGCTCCAGTCTCCTATTCCACCTGACAAGGTTACCTCCTGTCATTCCAAAGAAACCCTAAGTTCGTCGCCGTTGCCACCCATGGCGAACTTCGAGCTTGATCCAATTCGCCTAGTACCTCCGGGACATCACATCATTGATGGTGGTGATCGGCGTTTACCTCGCACTTTCTTCACGCCAGCGGCCCGCCCTCCCCGTCGCCATGAAGATTATATGGTTGCTGAAGTCATGCCAGCGCCGGATGGACTTCTAGGGCCGGTCAGAGAGGAAGTGGTGCAGTTTCTTCAGAACAGAGGTATTCTTGTTCGTTCTGCTCAGCCTTGGTTTCATGGGGTTGGTTTGCTCCAAGTTCGAGATCCCACTGTCAGATACACCCTGATTTAGCACCCGCCGTTTGCTCTGGGTAATGATCGATTTGTTAGATTTATGAAGCATGATGAGGGTGACAACTTCAAAGGGAATACCGGTTTTCGTAGGGGCTGGGTAATGTTTGTTGGGATTCCCCTGGATTATCGTACGACTGAATATATTTCTCAGGCAGTTGGTACTTTTGGAAAATTTCATTCCTGGGATAGTGAAGACCCGTACCTGGTACGAGCTGTTGTTGAAGCTAGCTTTCCTGATACACTGTTAGTACCACGAGATGTGGTTTTTGGGGACTATGCTGAGTGGGGTGGTGCCCAAGTTTCCTGGACTGCTGCATGTTATGTTCTTGGGGCAGATTTTGCTGATCAGATGCCTAATGATGAAGACCCGATGCCTCTGGATGGTAACCCTCATCCAATGCCTGGTCATCTCATTCCTGACAACATCCCGTTTGTTCTGCCGCCTTACCCGATGATTGGCTGGAATGAAGCGCCTCTTGCACCTACTCCTCCTCCAGAGAATCCAGTGGATGCTGATTGGGGTAATGCTCAGTGGGGCGATGATGACAATATCAATCACCCACATCCGCCAGAATTGCCAGAACAAGATCAAGTCTCAATTGTCATTGATCAACCGGAGCAATCAGAGTCTGTGGAACAGCTTCTGCATGATGAAGGGCCTCAACAACAGCAGATAGTTGATTTGGTTGCTGAAGTTCAGGAACAACCTGCTTTTGTGGAAGATAATCCTTTGGCTATTGTCCCCTATCAACCTCCGGTGATTCAACACCACCAGATCATCATTGGGATGGCTAGGGTGGTGGCTGGACCCTCTCTTCCACCTGATCTACTTTGGAAGCGGTCTTTTGAGAATTTGATGTCTGAATTTTCTGTGAAAGAAGTGCCAAGGTCTCTATTCTTCAAGCAGTTTGGGACAGTAACTTTCTCCAAGCGCAAGTGGTCGATTGCTTTTGATGATACCAACAGAGTGTCTTCGCTGGTCTCTTGTTTGTCAAACTTTGCGACCGTCAATCGGCGCCCTGTTGCTCGCTCTTTGTT
Source organism: Triticum dicoccoides (assembly GCF_002162155.2). Taxonomy (NCBI): domain Eukaryota; kingdom Viridiplantae; phylum Streptophyta; class Magnoliopsida; order Poales; family Poaceae; genus Triticum; species Triticum dicoccoides. The sequence continues at coordinate 83,074,486 of NC_041391.1, forward strand.
TGCTTCTCTAGCAGCCCCTAGTTGTTCAGTTGCAAGCGAGGAACCTACTGATATCGCTGAGCCTGTGGGATTCAGTAATAATCAGCTGTCTTTGGAGCCCGTGGGTCCTGTTGGTCAGGAAGAGGGGCCCTTGCCTGCGGTTTTTGCATCTGAAGCGACGCCACGGCAGAAAGCCCAGCGCGGTAGGCGCAAGATTTCTGCTCCTTTGGTTGATACCTCAGTCAGAAGATGTACGAGGAGCGCGGCAAAACTTGATGGTTTCAAATCGATGGTCTTTGAGCAGCTTCCTTTATAGCCTGCTAAACGACGCCCAAGGTCCAAGCCCATGGAAGAGAAGGCCCAGCCCATACAGATACTTGATGCTGCTGGAGTGGAAAACACTGAAGATGTTCGTCATGACAAGCCTGAGGAGGTCCACACGCAGACGCCGATTGCGGTGCTGCAGGCAATTGGAGCTGAGCTGGAGATGGACCCCAACCTGCTTTCTAGGGAGAAGCTTATGGCTGATCCTAAGGATGATACCCCCTCCAGCAACATTTAAATGTTAAAGTTTAATGTGTTTCCTAGGTGTAGCGAGCCTGTCAAATTTGCTAACTGTTATGTTATCTCTGAAACTTGGCACTCTGGTTATGACTTGGCTCTTTTGCTATTATGTGTTATGGGTTGTGCGGCACTAGGTGTCCCACTGTTTTTAATGTGCTATCCTGTGTTATCATATGAATCAAATGCCCATGCGTAGCTGGAAGGTACTTTGTTGGAATGTACGTGGACTTAATTCTGATGCAAGACAATGTGCGGTCCAGCAGAAAGTTCTTGAGAGTCATTGTGCAGTTGTTTGTCTGCAAGAAACAAAGTTATCGGAGTGCCCACGTGCTTTAATTAAGAGCATTTTTCCTGCGGGTTTTGACCAGTTTATTGAATCCCCTTCTAGGGGAGCTTCCGGTGGCATTCTAGTCGTGTGGCGCTCTGATGTTTTCTCAGGGGATTTAATGGAAGTAAAACCTTATGGGATTGTCATTAGTTTTAAGTCCATGCATAATGGTGATTTTTGGTACCTGGTTAATGTTTATGGACCCTGTCAAGGTACCTTAAGAGATGAATTTGTCAGCTGGCTTTATAATTTAAATGTGGAACCTGAGAAAAAATGGCTTCTGCTTGGAGATTTCAATTTCATAAGATCTCTAGATAATAGAAATCTTCCTGGGGGTGATATCAATGATATTTTTCTTTTTAATGAGATCATTGGGCATTTGGGACTGCTGGAACTACCCTCAAAAGGAAGAAGATTCACCTGGTCTAATATGTAGGATTTCCCACTTCTTGAACAGTTGGACTGGTTTTTCACCTCTGCCAGTTGGATTGATCAATATCCAAACACGCAGGTCAATCCTCTAGCCAAAACTGCATCGGATCATGTCCCTTGTGTGGTTTCCATAAGCACCAGAATCCCGAAAGCTCATATTTTCAGATTTGAAAATTATTGGATCCATCAACCTGGTTTTATGGAGTGTGTTCAACAAGTCTGGCAAAGGCAGTCTCAGAAGTCTCACATTTCAGCAGTTATTATGGATAAACTGAAATCTTTGCGATTTTCTCTCAAGAAATGGCAGAAGGGTTTATCTCATATTAAAGGTCTTATTGAGAAATGTAACTGGGTGATTTTGTGGCTGGATGATTTGGAAGACAACAGGCCTTTATTTTTGCCTGATTCCAATTTCAGAAAACTGGTGAAATCACATCATGATCATCTGCTACATCTACAGTTCTTATATTGGAAGAAGAGATGCACTATTAGATATATTAAAGTGGGTGAGGAAAACTCAAAATTCTTCCAGGCAATGGCAACTGAAAGATATAGGAAAAATTCTATTGCCACTCTGCAGTTGTCAGATGGATCAGTGTCTTCTGATCATAACACTATTGCCAAGGAATTTCTGGAGATTTTCAAAGGAAGAATGGGTACTGTCAAACCAATTTTTATGGGAAATGACATTCTTTCTCTAATCCCTAGGGTACAGGGACTGGATGTTCTCACCAAGCCTTTTGAGGTCAAGGAGATTGAACAGGTTATCAAGGAGCTGCCAATTGACAAGGCCCCAGGACCTGATGGTTTTAATGGACGTTTTATGAAAAAATGTTGGCCAATCATTTCTGGTGACTTTATCTCCCTGGTTAATGAGTTTCATGAAGGAACTGTTAAACTAGAGAATCTCGGTGAGGCATATATCACTCTGATCCCCAAAAAGCTGTCACCTGAGACTGCCAGTGATTTTAGGCCAATAACATTGACAAGTGTGGGGTTGAAGTTCCTTACTAAACTTGCTGCAAAAAGCTGTCACCTGAGATTGTATTGCATGGACTTTTGAGTACATTCATCAGTGCAATCAATCAAAAAGGCCAATCATGTTGGTTAAGTTGGATTTTGAAAAAGCATTTGATTCCATACAGCATGAGGCAATTATAAAAATAATGGTGGCAAAGGGATTTGATAATAGATGGATCTCTTGGATACAAAAATTGTTGTCCTCTGCAACCTCATCAATCCTGCTTAATGGGGTTCCAGGTAGCCATTTCAAGTCTAAATGTGGGGTAAAGCAGGGTGATCCTATCTCACCTTTGCTCTTTGTGCTTGCTGCTGACCTTCTGCAGACTATGATTAATGATCAACTCAGCAAAGGACTCCTTTCCTTACCCCTAGTAACTCATGATCCTGACTATCCAGTGGTTCAATATGCTGATGACACATTATTGTTTGTGGCTGCCGAGTCTGCTCAGTTAGAGATGCTAAAAGCTATTCTAGATTCCTTGTCGCTGGCAACTGGTTTGCAGATTAATTACCACAAATCTTCAATGTACCCAATTAATGTGGATACCAATTATGCCAATGTTCTTGCTGCTCAATTTGGATGTCAACTGGGGGTGATGCCTTTCACATACCTGCGATTGCCAGTGGGAACCACTAGGCCCAAAATTGTGGACCTTTTGCCACTTGTGGACTGCATGGAAAGAAGGTTGACTGCTAGCTCTTGGTTTCTAACACAAGGTAGCAGACTGCAGTTGGTAAATTCCGTTATTTCCTCATTGCCAATATTCTTCCTCTGTAGCTTATCTATTCCACAAGGGATTTTGAAACAACTAGAAAGAATACAAAGACAGTGTCTTTGGAGAAAATATGGCCAGGAAAAGGTGAACTCTTTGGCGGCCTGGCCTCTAGTATATAGACCTAAATTAAAGGGTGGGCTTGGCATCCTCAACCTGGGGCTGCAGAATGAAGCTTTGTTAATGAAGTTCCTCAATAAATTCTATAACAAAGTTGAGGTTCCATGGGTTCATTTGATATGGGACAGTTATTATTATCAGAGAGTCCCACATGACACTGCTATGGGTGGCTCTTTTTGGTGGAGGGACATATGTAAGCTAATGGATACATTCAGGGCTGTGTCTTCAGTATTCGTTGGAAAATGTGACTCCTTGCTATTCTGGTCAGATTCCTGGGAAGTGGATAATTCTTGCATTCCACTACAGGATAGATTCCCCAGGCTGTTCTCATTTTGCATACAAAAAAATTCTTCTGTTCTGGAGGTAATGGCCACTGGTGAGTTTCATAGCATGTTCTCTCTACCATTATCTGAAATGGCCTACAGGGAGCTAAATCAACTTTCTGGAATATTGTCTGATATCTCCTTGGATGATAATGCTAAGGATTGCTGGTATTGGAAGCATGGAAAGGAATCTGGATACACATCCAAGAAATATTATGATCTGGTCCATGAGCCAATTCCAACTAACCCCTTGCTATGTTGGATATGGAAGTCTTGCTGTACTATGACAATCAAAATGTTTTCCTGGCTTGTCATTATGGATAGAGTAAACACCAAGGATATGATTCAGCGCAGGAAGTGGAAGATCAATGATGGGCCTGAATGTGTGCTTTGCCCTATAGGAGCTCTCGAAGACAGGAATCATCTGTTTTTTCAGTGTAACTTCAGCATGAGAGTCTGGAATTACCTGCAGATTTCATGGCCCAACAATCAGGATATGGTTCAGATTGCATGCCATGCTAGGAAGGAGTTCAATAAGCCTTTCTTTTCTGAAGTGGTGTTTCTTACTTGGTGGAATATCTGGAAAGTCAGAAATGATAAAGCTTTCAGGTATATCAGACCTACCTTCAGACAATGGAGAAATGGTTTTGTCCATGACATTTCCCTTTTGGCTCACAGAATCAAGTCAAAACACAGGGAGGCACTGCTTAAATGGATTGATTTCCTTCCTCCTTGAGAGGTGACATGTACAGTTAGATTTTCTGTCTCTTTTAGGTTAGATTGTACATAGTTTTCTTTTATCTTCTTCTGTTTTGTTCCTTTTCTTAAGGAACATTTCTATGTACTTGCTGTTCTTGATTTTAATAAAATGCTGTGGGGTGTAAGCCCTGCAGTCCCCAGTCAAAAAAAAATGAACTCTCAATAGGTCGAAACTTGGCAAGGTATCATCATTTCACCCGCATTGCATGTGCAAAAAAGTAGAGAGGGTTACGGCAAAAAGTGGATGCACTTCGTGTACAAACTGGACAATCTCTTAGGATGTATCAGGGTTTTGGATGAGAACTTATCTGTTACACCGGCTATTCAATATTTTAATAAATTATTACAACTCTGAACTTGTTTTGTGTTGAGATGCACAATTCAAATCCACGTCATCAACTTTCAACCCTTTCTGACATAATTTGCTCTTTTCGATGCATTTACTGATTTGTTTTCAGAGCTAAATCACCATGAAAGTGAAAAGCACTACAAAATGAACTCTGGAAAGGTTGAAACTTGGCAAGGTATCATCATGTCACCCACATAGCATGTGAAAAAAGTAGAGAGGGTTACGGCAAAAACTGGATGCACTTCGTGTACACAATCTCTTGGGAAGTATCAGGGTTTCGTACGAAAACTCATCTGTTACACCTGCTATTCAATATTTTAATAACTTAGTACAACTCCGTACTTTTTTGGCGTTCAGATGCACAATTCAAATCCACGTCATCAACTTTCAACCCTTTCTGACATAATTTGCTATTTTCGATGTATTTACTGATTTGTTTTCAGAGCTAAATCACCGTGAAAGTGAAAAGCACTACAAAATGAACTCTGAAAACGTTGAAACTTGGCAAGGTATCATCATTTCACCCGCATTGCATGTGCAAGAAAGTAGAGAGGGTTACGGCAAAAACTGGATGCACTTCGTGTACAAACTAGACAATCTCTTAGGAAGTATCAGGGTTTTGGACGAAAAATCATCTGTTACACCAGTATTTAATATTTTAATAACTTAGTACAACTTCGGACTTTTTTGCGTTCAGATGCACAATTCAAATCAACGTCATCAACTTTCAACCCTTTCTGACATAATTTGCTATTTTCGATGCATTTACTGATTTGTTTTTATAGCTAAATTAATCACCGGGAAAGTGAAAAGCACTACAAAATTAACTCTCAAAAGGTCGAAACTTGGCAAGGTATCATCATTTCACCCGCATTGCATGTGCAAAAAAGTAGAGAGGGTTACGGCAAAAACTGGAAGCACTTCGTGTACAAACTGGACAATCTCTTAGAAAGTATCAGGGTTTCGAACGAAAACTAATCTGTTACACCGGCTATTCAATATTTTAATATCTTATTAAAACTCTGGACTTTTTTTGCGTTGAGATGCACAATTCAAATCCACGTCATCAACTTTCAACCCTTTCAGACAAAATTTGCTCTTTTCGATGCATTTACTGATTTGTTTTTAGAGCTAAATCACCATGAAAGTGAAAAAGCACTACAAAATGAACTCTGAAAAGGTTGAAACTAGGCAAGGTATCATCATTTCACCCGCATTGCATGTGCAAAAGAGTAGAGATGGTTACGGCAAAAACTGGATGCACTTCGTGTACAAACTGGACAATCTCTTAGGAAGTATCAGGGTTTCGGACAAAAACTCATCTGTTACACCGTCTATTCAATATTTTAATAACGTAGTACAACTCCGGACTTTTTTTGCGTTCACATGCACAATTCAAGTCAACGACATCAACTTTCAACACTTTCTGACATAATTTACTATTTTCGATGCATTTACTGATTTGTTTTCAGAGAAAAATCATCGCGAAAGTGAAAAGCACTACAAAATGAACTCTGAAAACGTTGAAACATGGCAAGGTATCATCATTTCACCTGGATAGCATGTGCAAAAAAGTAGAGACGGTTACGGCAAAAACTAGATGCACTTAATGTAGAAACTGGACAATCTCTGAGGAAGTATCAGGGTTTCGGACGAAAACTCACCTATTACACCAGCTATTCAATATTTTAGTAACTTAGTACATCTCTGGATTTTTTTACGCTCAGATGCACAATTGAAATCAACATCATCAACTTTCAAACCTTTCTGAAATAATTTGCTATTTTCGATGCATTTACTGATTTGTTTTCAGAGCTAAATTAATCACCGTGAAAGTGAAAAGCACTACAAAATGAACTCTCAAAGGGTCGAAACTTGGCAAGGTATCATCATTTCACCCGCATTTCATGTGCAAAAAAGTAGAGAGGGTTACGGTAAAAACTAGATGCACTTCGTGTACAAACTGGACAATCTCCTAGGAAGTATCTGGGTTTCGGACAAGAACTCATCTATTACACCGGCTATTCAATATTTCAATAACTTATTACAACTCCCGAATTTTTTTGCGTTGAGATGCACAATTCAAATCCACGTCATCAACTTTCAACCCTTTCTGACATAATTTGCTATTTTCGATCCATTTACTGATTTATTTTGAGAGCTAAATCACCGTGAAAGTGAAAAGCACTAAAAATGAACTCTGAAAAGGTTGAAACTTGGCAAGGTATCATCATTTCACCAGCATAGCATGTGCAAGAAAGTAGAGAGGGTTACGGCAAAAACTGGATGCAGTTCGTGTACACAATGTCTTAGGAAGTATCAGGGTTTCCTACGAAAACTCATCTGTTACACCGGCTATTCAATATTTTAATAACTTAGTATAACTCCGTACTTTTCTGGCGTTCAGATGCACAATTCAAATCCACGTCATCAACTTTCAACCCTTTCCGACATAATTTTCTATTTTCGATGTATTTACTGATTTGTTTTCAGAGCTAAATCACCGTGAAAGTGAAAAGCACTACAAAATGAACTCTGAAAACATTGAAACTTGGCAAGGTATCATCATTTCACCTGCATTGCATGTGCAAGAATGTAGAGAGGGTTACGGCAAAACCTGGATGCACTTCGTGTACAAACTCGACAATCTCTTAGGAAGTATCGGGGTTTTGGACGAAAACTCATCTGTTACACCAGTATTCAACATTTTAATAACTTAGTACAACTTCGGACTTTTTTGCATTAATTCGTACTATTCAAATCAACGTCATCAACTTTCAACCCTTTATAAGATAATTTGCTATTTTTGATGCATTTACTGATTTGTTTTCAGAGCTAAATTAATCACTGTGAAAGTGAAAAGCACTACAAAATGAACTCTCAAAAGGTCGAAACTTGGCAAGGCATGTGCAAAAAAGTAGACGGGCTTACGGCAAAAACTGGATGCACTTCGTGTACAAACTGGACAATCTCTTAGGATGTATGAGGGTTTCGGATGAGAACTCATCTGTTACACCGGCTATTCAATATTTTAATGACTTATTACAAGTCCGAACATTTTTTGCATTGAGATGCACAATTCAAATCCACATCATCAACTTTCAACCCTTTCTGACATAATTTGCTCTTTTCGATGCATTTACTGATTTGTTTTTAGAGCTAAATCACCGTGAAAGTGAAAAGCACTACAAAATGAACTCTGAAAAGGTTGAAACTTTGCAAGGTATCATCATTTCACCCCCATAGCATGTGCAAGAAAGTAGAGAGGGTTATGGAAAAAACTGGATGCACTTCGTGTACACAATCTCTTAGGAAGTATCAGGGTTTCGTACGAAAACTCATAGGGTTACACCGGCTATTCAATATTTTAATAACTTAGTACAACTCCATACTTTTTTGGCGTTCAGATGCACAATTCAAATCCACGTCATCAACTTTCAACCCTTTCTAACATAATTTGCTATATTCGATGTATTTGCTGAATTGTTTTCAGAGCTAAATCACCGTGAAAGTGAAAAGCACTACAAAATGAACGCTGAAAACATTGAAACTTGGAAAGGTATCATCATTTCACCCGCATTGCATGTGCAAGAAAGTAGAGAGGGTTACGGCAAAAACTGGATACAGTTCGTGTACAAACTGGACAATCTCTTAGGAAGTATCAGGGTTTTGGACGAAAACTCATCTGTTACACCAGTATTCAATATTTTAATAACTTAGTACAACTTCGGACTTTTTTGCGTTCAGATGCACAACTCAAATCAACGTCATCAACTTTCAACCCTTTCTAACATAATTTGCTATTTTCAATGCATTTACTGATTTGTTTTTAGAGCTAAATTAATCACTGGGAAAGTGAAAAGCACTACAAAATGAACTCTCAAAAGGTCGAAACTTGGCAAGGTATCATCATTTCACCCGCATTGCATGTACAAAAAACTAGAGAGGGTTACGGCAGAAACTGGATGCACTTCGTGTACAAACTGGACAATCTCTTAGGAAGTATCAGGGTTTCGGACGGAAACTAATCTGTTATACCAGCTATTCAATATTTTAATAACTTCTCCGGACTTTTTTTGTGTTGAGATGCACAATTCAAATCCACGTCATCAACTTTCAACCCTTTGTGACATAATTTGCTCTTTTCGATGCATTTACTGATTTCTTTTCGGAGCTAAATCACCATGAAAGTGAAAAGGCACTACAAAATGAACACTGAAAACATTGAAACTTGGTAGGGTATCATTATTTCACCCGCATTGCATGTGCGAGTAAGTAGAGACGGTTACGACAAAAACTGGATGCACTTCGTGTACAAACTGGACAATCTCTTAGGAAGTATCAGCGTTTTGGACAAAAACTCATCTTTTACACCAGTATTCAATATTTTAATAACTTAGTACAACTTCGGACTTTTTGGCATTCATTTGCACAATTCAAATCAACGTCATCAACTTTCAACACTTTCTGACATAATTTGCTATTTTTGATGCATTTACTAATTTGTTTTCAAAGCTAAATTAATCACCGTGAAAGTGAAAAGCACTACAAAATGAACTCTCAAAAGGTAGAAACTTGGCAAGGTATCATGATTTCACCCGCATTGCATGTGCAAAAATGTAGAGAGGGTTACGGCAAAAACTGGATGCACTTCGTGTACAAACTAGACAATCTCTTAGGAAGTATCAGGGTTTTGGACGAAAACTAAGCTGTTACACCGGCTATTCAATATTTTAATAACTTATTAAAACTCTGGACTTTTTTTGCATTGAGATGCACAATTCAAATCCACGTCATCAACTTTCAACCCTTTCTGACATAATTATCTCTTTTCGATGCATTTACTGATTTGTTTTCAGAGCTAAATCACCGTGAAAGTGAATAAGCACTACAAAATGAACTCTGAAAAGGTTGAAACTTGACAAGGTAACATCATTTCACCCGAATTGCATGTGCAAAAGAGTAGAGAGGGTTACGGCAAAAACTGGATGCACTTCGTGTACCAACTGGACAGTCTCTTAGGAAGTATAAGGGTTTCGGACGAAAACTCATCTGTTACACCGGCTATTCAATATTTTAATAACGTAGTACAACTCCGGACTTTTTTTGCGTTCACATGCACAATTCAAGTCGATGTCATCAACTTTCAACTTTTTCGGACATAATTTGCTATTTTCGATGCATTTAGTGATTTGTTTTCAGATCAAAATCACCGTGAAAGTGAAAAGCACTACAAAATGAACTCTGAAAAGGTTGAAACTTGGCAAGGTATAATTATTTCACCCGAATAGCATGTGCAAAAAAGTAGAGACGGTTACGTCAAAAACTGGATGCACTTCGCGTAGAAACTGGACAATCTCTTAGGAAGTATCAGGGTTTCGGACGAAAACTCATCTATTACACTAGCTATTCAATATTTTAATAACTTAGTACATCTCCTGATTTTTTTTGCGTTCAGGTGCACAATTCAAATCAACGTCATCAACTTTCAAACCTTTCTGACATAATTTTCTATTTTCGATGCATTTACTGATTTCTTTTCAGAGCTAAATTAATCACCATGAAAGTGAAAAGCACTACAAAATGAACTCTCAAAGGGTCAAAACTTGGCAAGGTATCATCATGTCACCCGCATTGCATGTGTAAAAAAGTAGAGAGGGTTACGGCAAAAACTGGATGCACTTCGTGTACAAACTGAACAATATCTTAGAAAGTATCAAGGTTTCGGACGAAAACTCATCTGTTACACCGGTATTCAATATTTTAATAACTTAGTACAATTCCGGACTTTTTTTGCGTTCAGATGCGCAATTCAAATCAACTTCATCAACTTTCAACCCTTTCTGACATAATTGGCTATTTTCGATGCATTTACTGATTTGTTTTCAGAGCTAAATTAATCACCGTGAAAGTGAAAAGCACTACAAAATGAACACTCAAAAGGTCGAAACTTGGCAACGTATCACCATTTCACCCGCATTGCATGTGCAAAAAAGTAGAGAGAGTTATGGAAAAAACTTGATGAACTTCGTGTACAAACTGGACAATCTCTTAGGATGTATGAGGGTTTCGGATGAGAACTCATCTGTTACACCGGCTATTCAATATTTTAATGACTTATTACAAGTCCGAACATTTTTTGCGTTGAGATGCACAATTCAAATCCACATCATCAACTTTCAACCCTTTCTGACATAATTTGCTCTTTTCGATGCATTTACTGATTTGTTTTTAGAGCTAAATCACCGTGAAAGTGAAAAGCACTACAAAATGAACTCTGAAAAGGTTGAAACTTGGCAAGGTATCATCATTTCACCCCCATAGCATGTGCAAGAAAGTAGAGAGGGTTATGGCAAAATCTGGATGCACTTCATGTACACAATCTCTTAGGAAGTATCAGGGTTTCGTACGAAAACTCATAGGGTTACACCGGCTATTCAATATTTTAATAACTTAGTACAACTCCATACTTTTTTGGCGTTCAGATGCACAATTGAAATCCACATCATCAACTTTCAACCCTTTCTGACATAATTTGCTATATTCGATGTATTTGCTGATTTGTTTTTAGAGCTAAATCACCGTGAAAGTGAAAAGCACTACAAAATGAACGCTGAAAACATTGAAACTTGGCAAGGTATCATCATTTCACCTGCATTGCATGTGCAAGAAAGTAGAGAGGGTTACGGCAAAAACTGGATACAGTTCGTGTACAAACTGGACAATCTCTTAGGAAGTATCAGGGTTTTGGACGAAAACTCATTTGTTACACCAGTATTCAATATTTTAATAACTTAGTACAACTTCGGACTTTTTTGCGTTCAGATGCACAACTCAAATCAACGTCATCAACTTTCAACCCTTTCTAACATAATTTGCTATTTTCGATGCATTTGCTGATTTGTTTTTAGAGCTAAATTAATCACTGGGAAAGTGAAAAGCACTACAAAATGAACTCTCAAAAGGTCGAAACTTGGCAAGGTATCATCATTTCACCCGCATTGCATGTACAAAAAACTAGAGAGGGTTACGGCAGAAACTGGATGCACTTCGTGTACAAACTGGACAATCTCTTAGGAAGTATCAGGGTTTCGGACGGAAACTAATCTGTTATACCAGCTATTCAATATTTTAATAACTTCTCCGGACTTTTTTTGTGTTGAGATGCACAAGTCAAATCCACGTCATCAACTTTCAACCCTTTGTGACATAATTTGCTCTTTTCGATGCATTTACTGATTTCTTTTCAGAGCTAAATCACCGTGAAAGTGAAAAAGCACTACAAAATGAACACTAAAAACATTGAAACTTGGCAGGGTATCATCATTTCACCCGCATTGCATGTGCAAGTAAGTAGAGACGGTTACGACAAAAACTGGATGCACTTCGTGTACAAACTGGACAATATCTTAGGAAGTATCAGCGTTTTGGACAAAAACTCATCTGTTACACCAGTATTCAATATTTTAATAACTTAGTACAACTTTGGACTTTTTGGCATTCATTTGCACAATTCAAATCAACGTCATCAACTTTCAACACTTTCTGACATAATTTGCTATTTTCGATGCATTTACTAATTTCTTTTCAAAGCTAAATTAATCACCGTGAAAGTGAAAAGCACTACAAAATGAACTCTCAAAAGGTAGAAACTTGGCAAGGTATCATGATTTCACCCGCATTGCATGTGCAAAAATGTAGAGAGGGTTACGGCAAAAACTGGATGCACTTCGTGTACAAACTGGACAATCTCTTAGGAAGTATCAGGGTTTCGTACGAAAACTCATAGGGTTACACCGGCTATTCAATATTTTAATAACTTAGTACAACTCCATACTTTTTTGGCGTTCAGATGCACAATTCAAATCCACATCATCAACTTTCAACCCTTTCTGACATAATTTGCTATATTCGATGTATTTGCTGATTTGTTTTCAGAGCTAAATCACCGTGAAAGTGAAAAGCACTACAAAATGAACGCTGAAAACATTGAAACTTGGCAAGGTATCATCATTTCACCCGCATTGCATGTGCAAGAAAGTAGAGAGGGTTACGGCAAAAACTGGATACAGTTCGTGTACAAACTGGACAATCTCTTAGGAAGTATCAGGGTTTTGGACGAAAACTCATCTGTTACACCAGTATTCAATATTTTAATAACTTAGTACAACTTCGGACTTTTTTGCGTTCAGATGCACAACTCAAATCAACGTCATCAACTTTCAACCCTTTCTAACATAATTTGCTATTTTCGATGCATTTGCTGATTTGTTTTTAGAGCTAAATTAATCACTGGGAAAGTGAAAAGCACTACAAAATGAACTCTCAAAAGGTCGAAACTTGGCAAGGTATCACCATTTCACCCGCATTGCATGTACAAAAAACTAGAGAGGGTTATGGCAGAAACTGGATGCACTTCGTGTACAAACTGGACAATCTCTTAGGAAGTATCAGGGTTTCGGACGGAAACTAATCTGTTATACCAGCTATTCAATATTTTAATAACTTCTCCGGACTTTTTTTGTGTTGAGATGCACAAGTCAAATCCACGTCATCAACTTTCAACCCTTTGTGACATAATTTGCTCTTTTCGATGCATTTACTGATTTCTTTTCAGAGCTAAATCACCGTGAAAGTGAAAAAGCACTACAAAATGAACACTAAAAACATTGAAACTTGGCAGGGTATCATCATTTCACCCGCATTGCATGTGCAAGTAAGTAGAGACGGTTACGACAAAAACAGGATGCACTTCGTGTACAAACTGGACAATCTCTTAGGAAGTATCAGCGTTTTGGACAAAAACTCATCTGTTAGACCAGTATTCAATATTTTAATAACTTAGTACAACTTTGGACTTTTTGGCATTCATTTGCACAATTCAAATCAACGTCATCAACTTTCAACACTTTCTGACATAATTTGCTATTTTCGATGCATTTACTAATTTCTTTTCAAAGCTAAATTAATCACCGTGAAAGTGAAAAGCACTACAAAATGAACTCTCAAAAGGTAGAAACTTGGCAAGGTATCATGATTTCACCCGCATTGCATGTGCAAAAATGTAGAGAGGGTTACGGCAAAAACTGGATGCACTTCGTGTACAAACTGGACAATCTCTTAGGAAGTATCAGGGTTTTGTACGAAAACTCATAGGGTTACACCGGCTATTTAATATTTTAATAACTTAGTACAACTCCATACTTTTTTGGCGTTCAGATGCACAATTCAAATCCACGTCATCAACTTTCAACCCTTTCTGACATAATTTGCTATATTCGATGTATTTGCTGATTTGTTTTCAGAGCTAAATCACCGTGAAAGTGAAAAGCACTACAAAATGAACGTTGAGAACATTGAAACTTGGCAAGGTATCATCATTTCACCCGCATTGCATGTGCAAGAAAGTAGAGAGGGTTACGGCAAAAACTGGATACAGTTCGTGTACAAACTGGACAATCTCTTAGGAAGTATCAGGGTTTTGGACGAAAACTCATCTGTTACACCAGTATTCAATATTTTAATAACTTAGTACAACTTCGGACTTTTTTGCGTTCAGATGCACAACTCAAATCAACGTCATCAACTTTCAACCCTTTCTAACATAATTTGCTATTTTCGATGCATTTACTGATTTGTTTTTAGAGCTAAATTAATCACTGGGAAAGTGAAAAGCACTACAAAATGAACTCTCAAAAGGTCGAAACTTAGCAAGGTATCATCATTTCACCCGCATTGCATGTACAGAAAACTAGAGAGGGATACGGCAGAAACTGGATGCACTTCTTGTACAAACTAGACAATCTCTTAGGAAGTATCAGGGTTTCGGACGGAAACTAATCTGTTATACCAGCTATTCAATATTTTAATAACTTCTCCGGACTTCTTTTGTGTTGAGATGCACAAGTCAAATCCACGTCATCAACTTTCAACCCTTTGTGACATAATTTGCTCTTTTCGATGCATTTACTGATTTCTTTTCAGAGCTAAATCACCGTGAAAGTGAAAAAGCACTACAAAATGAACACTGAAAACATTGAAACTTGGCAGGGTATCATCATTTCACCCGCATTGCATGTGCAAGTAAGTAGAGACGGTTACGACAAAAACAGGATGCACTTCGTGTACAAACTGGACAATCTCTTAGGAAGTATCAGCGTTTTGGACAAAAACTCATCTGTTAGACCAGTATTCAATATTTTAATAACTTAGTACAACTCCGGACTTTTTGGCATTCATTTGCATGATTCAAATCAACGTCATCAACTTTCAACACTTTCTGACATAATTTGCTATTTTCGATGCATTTACTAATTTGTTTTCAAAGCTAAATTAATCACCGTGAAAGTGAAAAGCACTACAAAATGAACTCTCAAAAGGTAGAAACTTGGCAAGGTATCATGATTTCACCCGCATTGCATGTGCAAAAGTGTAGAGAGAGTTACGACAAAAACTGGATGCAATTCGTGTACAAACTGGACAATCTCTTAGAAAGTATCAGGGTTTTGGACGAAAACTAATCTGTTACACCGGCTATTCAATATTTTAATAACTTATTAAAATTCTGGACTTTTTTTGCGTTGAGATGCACAATTCAAATCCACGTCATCAACTTTCAACCCTTTCTGACATAATTATCTCTTTTCGATGCATTTACTGATTTGTTTTCAGAGCTAAATTACCGTGAAAGTGAATAAGCACTACAAAATGAACTCTGAAAAGGTTGAAACTTGACAAGGTAACATCATTTGACCCGAATTGCATGTGCAAAAGAGTAGAGAGGATTACGGCAAAAACTGGATGCACTTCGTGTACCAACTGGACAGTCTCTTAGGAAGTATAAGGGTTTTGGACGAAAACTCATCTGTTACACCGGCTATTCAATATTTTAATAACGTAGTACAACTCCGGACTTTTTTTGCGTTCACATGCACAATTCAAGTCGACGTCATCAACTTTCAACTTTTTCGGACATAATTTGCTATTTTCGATGCATTTACTGATTTGTATTAGATCAAAATCACCGTGAAAGTGAAAAGCACTACAAAATGAACTCTGAAAAGGTTGAAACTTGGCAAGGTATCATCATTTCACCCGAATAGCATGTGCAAAAAAGTAGAGACGGTTACGTCAAAAACTGGATGCACTTCGTGTAGAAACTGGACAATCTCTTAGGAAGTATCAGGGTTTCGGACGAAAACTCATCTATTACACCAGCTATTCAATATTTTAATAACTTAGTACATCTCCGGAATTTTTTTGCGTTCAGGTGCACAATTCAAATCAACGTCATCAACTTTCAAACCTTTCTGACATAATTTTCTATTTTCGATGCATTTACTGATTTCTTTTCAGAGCTAAATTAATCACCATGAAAGTGAAAAGCACTACAAAATGAACTCTCAAAGGGTCAAAACTTGGCAAGGTATCATCATGTCACCCGCATTGCATGTGCAAAAAAGTAGAGAGGGTTACGGCAAAAACTGGATGCACTTCGTGTACAAACTGAACAATATCTTAGAAAGTATCAGGGTTTCGGACGAAAACTCATCTGTTACACCGGTATTCAATATTTTAATAACTTAGTACAATTCCGGACTTTTTTTGCGTTCAGATGCACAATTCAAATCAACTTCATCAACTTTCAACCCTTTCTGACATAATAGGCTATTTTTGATGCATTTACTGATTTGTTTTCAGAGCTAAATTAATCACCGTGAAAGTAAAAAGCACTACAAAATGAACACTCAAAAGGTCCAAACTTGGCAACGTATCATCATTTCACCCGCATTGCATGTGCAAAAAAGTAGAGAGAGTTATGGCAAAAACTTGATGCACTTCGTGTACAAACTGGACAATCTCTTAGGAAGTATCAGGGTTTCGGACGAAAACTAATCTGTTACATCGGCTATTCAATATTTTAATAACTTATTAAAACTCCAGACTTTTTTGCGTTGAGATGCACAATTCAAATCCACGTCATCAACTTTCAACCATTTCTGACATCATTTGCTCTTTTCGATGCATTTACTGATTTGTTTTCGTAGCTAAATCACCGTGAAAGTGAAAAAGCACTACAAAATGAACTCTGAAAAGGTTGAAACTTGGCAAGGTATCATCATTTCACCCGCATAGCATGTGCACAAAAGTAGAGAGGTTTACGGCAAAAACTGGATGCACTTCGTGTAAAACTCGACAATCTCTTAGGAAGTATCAGGGTTTCGGACGAAAACTCATCTATTACACCAGCTATTCAATATTTTAATAACTTAGTACAACTCTGTACTTTTTTTGCGTTCAGATGCACAATTGAAATCCACGTCATGAACTTTCAACCCTTTATGACATAATTTGCTATTTTTGATGCATTTACTGATTTGTTTTCAGAGGTAAATCACCGTGAAAGTGAAAAGCACTACAAAATGAACTCTGAAATAGTTGAAACTTGGCAAGGTATCATAATTTCACCCGCATTGCATGTGCAAAAAAGTAGAGAGGGTTATGGCAAAAACTGGATGCACTTCGTGTACAAACTCATCTGTTACACCGGTATTCAATATTTTAATAACTTAGTACAATTCCGGACTTTTTTTGCGTTCAGATGCACAATTCAAATCAACTTCATCAACTTTCAACCCTTTCTGACATAATAGGCTATTTTTGATGCATTTACTGATTTGTTTTCAGAGCTAAATTAATCACCGTGAAAGTGAAAAGCACTACAAAATGAACACTCAAAAGGTCGAAACTTGGCAACGTATCATCATTTCACCCGCATTGCATGTGCAAAAAAGTAGAGAGAGTTATGGCAAAAACTTGATGCACTTCGTGTACAAACTGGACAATCTCTTAGGAAGTATCAGGGTTTCGGACGAAAACTAATCTGTTACATCGGCTATTCAATATTTTAATAACTTATTAAAACTCCAGACTTTTTTGCGTTGAGATGCACAATTCAAATCCACGTCATCAACTTTCAACCATTTCTGACATCATTTGCTCTTTTCGATGCATTTACTGATTTGTTTTCGGAGCTAAATCACCGTGAAAGTGAAAAAGCACTACAAAATGAACTCTGAAAAGGTTGAAACTTGGCAAGGTATCATCATTTCACCCGCATAGCATGTGCACAAAAGTAGAGAGGGTTACGGCAAAAACTGGATGCACTTCGTGTAAAACTCGACAATCTCTTAGGAAGTATCAGGGTTTCGGACGAAAACTCATCTATTACACCAGCTATTCAATATTTTAATAACTTAGTACAACTCTGTACTTTTTTTGCGTTCAGATGCACAATTGAAATCCACGTCATGAACTTTCAACCCTTTATGACATAATTTGCTATTTTTGATGCATTTACTGATTTGTTTTCAGAGGTAAATCACCGTGAAAGTGAAAAGCACTACAAAATGAACTCTGAAATAGTTGAAACTTGGCAAGGTATCATAATTTCACCCGCATTGCATGTGCAAAAAAGTAGAGAGGGTTATGGCAAAAACTGGATGCACTTCGTGTACAAACTCATCTGTTACACCGGCTATTCAATATTTTAATAACTTATTACAACTCCGGACTTTTTTTGCGTTCATATGCACAATTCAAGTAATCGTCATCAACTTTCAACCCTTTCTGACATAATTTGCTCTTTTCGATGCATTTACTGATTTGTTTTCATAGCTAAATCACCGTGAAAGTGAAAAGCACTACCAAATGAACTCTGAAAAGGTTGAAACTTGGCAAGGTATCATCATTTCACCCGCATAGCATGTGCAAAAAAGTAGGGGGTTGCGGTAAAAACTGGATGCACTTCGTGTACAAACTCATTTGTTACACCCGCTATTCAATATTTTAATAACTTAGTACAACTCCGTACTTTTTTTGCGTTCAGATGCCCAATTCAAATCAACGTCATCAACTTTCAACCCTTTCTGACATAATTTGCTATTTTCGATGCATTTACTGATTTGTTTTCAGAGCTAAATCACCATGAAAGTTAAAAGCACTACAAAATGAACTCTGAAAAGGTTGAAACTTGGCAAGGTATCATCATTTCACCCGCATTGCATGTGCAAAAAAGTAGAGAGGGTTACGGCAAAAACTGGATGCACTTTGTGTACAAACTGGACAATCTCTTAGGAAGTATCAGAGTTTTGGACGAAAACTCATCTGTTACATCGGTATTCAATATTTTAATAACTTAGTACAATTTTGGACTTTTTTTGCGTTCAGATGCACAATTCAGATCAACGTCATCAACTTTCAACCCTTTTTGACATAATTTGATATTTTGGATGCATTTACTGATTTGTTTGCAGAGCTAGATTAATCACCGTGAAAGTGAAAAGTACTACAAAATGAACTCTCAAAAGGTAGAAACTTGGCAAGGTATCATGATTTCACCCGCATTGCATGTGCAAAAATGTAGAGAGGGTTACGGCAAAAACTGGATGCACTTCTTGTACAAACTGGACAATCTCTTAGGAAGTATCAGGGTTTTGGACGAAAACTAATCTGTTACACCGGCTATTCAATATTTTAATAACTTATTAAAACTCTGGACTTTTTTTGCGTTGAGATGCACATTTCAAATCCACGTCATCAACTTTCAACCCTTTCTGACATAATTATCTCTTTTCGATGCATTTACTAATTTGTTTTCAGAGCTAAATCACCGTGAAAGTGAATAAGCACTACAAAATGAACTCTGAAAAGGTTGAAACTTGACAAGGTAACATCATTTCACCCGAATTGCATGTGCAAAAGAGTAGAGAGGGTTACGGCAAAAACTGGACGCACTTCGTGTACCAACTGGACAGTCTCTTAGGAAGTATAAGGGTTTCGGACGAAAACTCATCTGTTACACTGGCTATTCAATATTTTAATAACGTAGTACAACTCCGGACTTTTTTTGCGTTCACATGCACAATTCAAGTCGATGTCATCAACTTTCAACTTTTTCTGACGTAATTTGCTATTTTCGATGCATTTACTGATTTGTTTTCAGATCAAAATCACCGTGAAAGTGAAAAGCACTACAAAGGTTGAAACTTGGCAAGGTATCATCATTTCACCCGAATAGCATGTGCAAAAAAGTAAAGACGGTTACGTCAAAAACTGGATGCACTTCGTGTAGAAACTGGACAATCTCTTAGGAAGTATTAGGGTTTCGGACGAAAACTCATTATTACACCAGCTATTCAATATTTTAATAACTTAGTACATCTTCGGATTTTTTTTGCGTTCAGATGCACAATTCAAATCAACGTCATCAACTTTTAAACCTTTCTGACATAATTTCCTAATTTCGATGCATTTACTGATTTCTTTTCAGAGCTAAATTAATCACCGTGAAAGTGAAAAGCACTACAAAATGAACTCTCAAAGGGTCAAAACTTGGCAAGGTATCATCATGTCACCCGCATTGCATGTGCAAAAAAGTAGAGAGGGTTACGGCAAAAACTGGATGCACTTCGTGTACAAACTGGACAATCTCTTAGAAAGTATCAGGGTTTCGGACGAAAACTCATCTGTTACACCGGTATTCAATATTTTAATAACTTAGTACAATTCCGGACTTTTTTGCGTTCAGATGCACAATTCAAATCAACTTCATCAACTTTCAACCCTTTCTGACATAATTTGCTCTTTTCGATGCATTTACTGATTTGTTTTCATAGGTAAATCACCGTGAAAGTGAAAAGCACTACAAAATGAACTCTGAAAAGGTTGAAACTTGGCAAGGTATCATCATTTCACCTGCATAGCATGTGCAAAAAAGTAGGGGGTTACGGCAAAAACTGGATGCACTTAGTGTACAAACTGGACAATCTCTTAGTAAGTAACAGGGTTTCGTACAAAAACTCATCTGTGACACCGGCTATTCAATATTTTAATAACTTAGTACAACTCCATACTTTTTTTTGCGTTAAGATGCCCAATTCAAATCCACGTCATCAACTTTCAACCCTTTCTGACATAATTTTCTACTTTCGATGCATTTACTGATTTGTTTTCAGAGCTAAATCACCGTGAAAGTGAAAAGCAGTACAAAATGAAATCTGAAATGGTTGAAACTTGGCAAGGTATCATCATTTCACCCGCATAGCATATGCAAAAAAATAGGGGGTTATGGCAAAACCTGGATGCACTTCGTGTACAAACTGGACAATCTCTTAGCAAGTATCCGGGTTTCGGACGAAAACTCATCTGTTACACCGGTATTCAATATTTTAATAACTGAGTACAATTCCGGACTTTTTTGCGTTCAGATGCACAATTCAAATCAACGTCATCAACTTTCAACCCTTTCTGACATAATTTGCTATTTTCGATGCATTTACTGATTTGTTTTCAAAGCTAAATTAATCACCGTGAAAGTGAAAAGCACTACAAAATGAACTCTCAAAAGGTCAAAACTTGGCAAGGTATCATTATTTCACCCGCATTGCATGTGCAAAAAAGTAGAGAGGGTTACGCCAAAAACTGGATGCACTTCGTGTACAAACTAGACAATCTCTTAGGAAGTATCAGGGTATCGGACGAAAAGTCATCTGTTACACCGGCTATTCAATATTTTAATAACTTATTACAACTATGGACTTTTTTTGTGTTGAGATGCACAATTCAAATCCACGTCATCAACTTTCAACCCTTTCTGACATAATTTGCTCTTTTCGATGCATTTACTGATTTGTTTTCACAACAAAATCACCGTGAAAGTGAAAAGCACTACAAAATGAACTCTGGAAAGGTTGAAACTTGGCAAGGTATCATCATTTCACCTGCATTGCATGTGCTAAAAAGTAGAGAGGGTTACGGCAAAAACTGGATGCACTTCGTGTACAAACTTGACAATCTCTTAGGAAGTATCAGGGTTTTGGACGAAAACACATCTGTTACACCGGCTATTCAATATTTTAATAACTTATTACAACTCCAGACATTTTTTGGGTTGAGATGCACAATTCAAATCCACGTCATCAACTTTCAACCCTTTCTGACATAATTTGCTCTTTTCGATACATTTCCTGATTTGTTTTCAGAGCAAAATCACTGCGAAAGTGAAAAGCACTACAAAATGAACTCTGAAAAGGTTGAAACTTTACAAGGTATCATCATTTCACCTGCATAGCATGTGCAAAAATATAAAGAGGGCTATGGACAAAACTGGATGCACTTCGTGTACAAACGGGACAATCTCTTAGGAAGTATCAGGGTTTCGGACGAAAACTCATCTGTTACACCGGTTATTCAATATTTTATTAACTTAGCACAACTCCATACTTTTTTTGCGTTCATATGCACAATTCAAATCCACGTCATCATCTTTCAACCCTTTCTGACATAATTTGCTATTTTTGATGCATTTACTGATTTGTTTTGAGAGCTAAGTCAGTGTGAAAGTGAAAAGCACTACAAAATGAACTCTGAATAGGTTGAAACTTGGCAAGGTATCATCATTTCACCCGCAAAGCATGTGCAAAAAAGTAGACAGTGTTACGGCAAAAACTTGATGCACTTCGTCTAGAAACTGGACAATCTCTTAGGAAGTATCAGGGTTTTTTGATGAAAACTCATCTGTTACACCAGCTATTCAATATTTTAATAACTTATACTACTCCGGACTTTTTTTACGTTTAGATGCACAATTCAAATCAATGCCATCAACTTTCAAACCTTTCATACATAATTTGCTAGTTTCGATGCATTTACTGATTTGCTTTCAGAGCTAAATTAATCACCGTGAAAGTGAAAAGCACTACAAAATGAACTCTCAAAAGGTCAAAACTTGGCAAGGTATCATCATTTCACCCGCATTGCATGTGCGAAAAAGTAGAGATGGTTATGACAAAAACTAGATGCACTTCGTGTACAAACTGGACAATCTCTTAGGAATAATCAGGGTTTCGGACGAAAACTCATCTATTGCACCAGCTATTCAATATTTGAATAACTTGGTACAACTCCGAACTTTTTTTGCGTTCAGATGCACAATTCAAATCCACGTCATCAACTTTCAACCCTTTCTGACATAATTTGCTATTTTTGATGGATTTACTGATTTGTTTTCAGAGCTAAATCACCGTGAAAGTGAAAAGCACTACTAAATGAACTCTGAAAAGGTTGAAACTTTAGAAGGTATAATCATTTCACCCGCATTGCATGTGCAAAAAAGTAGAGAGGGTTATTGCAAAAACTGGATGCACTTCGTGTACAAACTGGACAATCTCTTAGGAAGTATCAGGGTTTCGGACGAAAACTCATCTGTTACACCGGTATTCAATATTTTAATAACTTAGTACAATTCCGGACTTTTTTTGCGTTCAGATGCGCAATTCAAATCAATGTCATCAACTTTCAACCCTTTTCTGACATAATTTGCTATTTTCGATGCATTTACTGATTTGTTTTCAGAGCTAAATTAATCACCGTGAAAGTGAAATGCACTACAAAATGAACTCTCAAAAGGGCGAAACTCGGCAAGGTATCATCATTTCAAATGCATGTGCAAAAAAGTAGAGAGGGTTACGGCAAAAACTGGATGCACTTCATGTACAAACTGGACAATCTGTTAGGAAGTATCAGGGTATCGGACGAAAAAGTCATCTGTTACACCGGCTATTCAATATTTTAATAACTTATTACAACTCTGGACTTTTTTTGTGTTGAGATGCACAATTCAAATCCACGTCATCAACTTTCAACCCTTTCTGACATAATTTGCTCTTTTCTATGCATTTACTGATTTGTTTTCAGAGCAAAATCACCGTGAAAGTGAAAAGCACTACTAAATGAACTCTGCAAGGTATCATCATTTCACCTTCATTGCATGTGCTAAAAAGTAGAGAGGGTTACGGCAAAAACTGGATGCACTTCGTGTACAAACTGGACAATATCTTAGGAAGTATCAGGGTTTCGGACGAAAACTCATCTATTACACCGGCTATTCAATATTTTAATAACTTATTATAACTCCGGACTTTTTTTGCGTTCAGATGCACAATTCAAATCCACGTCATCAACTTTCAACCCTTTCCAACATAATTTGCTCTTTTCGATGCATTTACTGATTTGTTTTCAGAGCTAAATTAATCACCGTGAAAGTGAAAAGCACTACAAAATGAACTCTCAAAAGGTCGAAACTTGGCAACGTATCATCATTTCACCCGCATTGCATGTGCAAAAAAGTAGAGAGGGTTATGGCAAAAACTAGATGCACTTCGTGTACAAACTGGACAATCTCTTAGGAAGTATCAGGGTTTCGGACGAGAACTAGTCTGTTACACCGGCTATTCAGTATTTTAATAAATTATTAAAACTCCAGACTTTTTTTGTGTTGACATGCACAATTCAAATCCACGTCATCAACTTTCAACCATTTCTGACATAATTTGCTCTTTTCGATGCATTTACTGATTTGTTTTCGGAGCTAAATCACCGTGAAAGTGAAAAAGCACTACAAAATGAACTCTGAAAAGGTTGAAACTTGGCAAGGTATCATCATTTCACCCGCATAGCATGTGCACAAAAGTAGAGAGGGTTACGGCAAAAACTGGATGCACTTCGTGTACAAACTCGACAATCTCTTAGGAAGTATCAGGGTTTCGGACGAAAACTCATCTATTACACCAGCTATTCAATATTTTAATAACTTAGTACAACTCTATTCTTTTTTTGTGTTCAGATGCACAATTCAAATCCACGTCATGAACTTTCAACCCTTTATGACATAATTTGCTATTTTTGATGCATTTACTGATTTGTTTTCGGAGCTAAATCACCGTGAAAGTGAAAAGCAGTACAAAATGAACTGTGAAAAGGTTGAAACTTGGCAAGGTATCATCATTTGACCCGCATTGCATGTGCAAAAAAGTATAGAGCGTTATGGCAAAAACTGGATGCACTTCGTGTACAAACTGGACAATCTCTTAGGAAGTATCAGGGTTTCGGACGAAAACTGATCTGTTACACTAGTATTCAATATTTTAATAACTTAGTACAACTCCAGACTTTTTTTGCATTCAGATGCACAATTCAAATCAACATCACCAACTTTCAACCCTTTCTGTCATAATTTGCTATTTTCGAAGCATTTACTGATTTGTTTTCAGAGCTAAATTAATCACACCTAAAGTGAAAAGCACTACAAAATGAACTCTCAAAAGGTCGAAACTTGGGAAGGTGTCATCATTTCATCTGCATTACATGTGCAAAAAGTGGAGAGGGTTACGGCAAAAACTGGATGCACTTCGTGTACAAACTTGACAATCTCTTAGGAAGTATCAGGGTTTCAGACGAAAACTCATCTGTTACACCGGCTATTCAATATTTTAATAACTTATTACAACTCTGGACTTTTTTGTGTTGAGATGCACAATTCAAATCCACGTCATCAACTTTCAACCCTTCCTGACATAATTTGCTCTTTTCTATGCATTTACTGATTTGTTTTCAGAGCAAAATCACCGTGAAAGTGAAAAGCACTACAAAATGAACTCTGGAAAGGTTGAAACTTGGCAAGGTATCATCATTTCACCTGCATTGCATGTGCAAAAAAGTAGAGAGGTCTATGGCCAAAACTGGATGCACTTCGTGTACAAACGGGACAATCTCTTAGCAAGTATCAGGGTTTCGGACGAAAACTCATCTGTTACACCGGTATTCAATATTTTAATAACTTAGTACAATTCCGGACTTTTTTGCGTTCAGATGCACAATTCAAATCAACGTCATCAACTTTCAACCCTTTCTGGCATAATTTGCTATTTTCGATGCATTTACTGATTTGTTTTCAAAGCTAAATTAATCACCGTGAAAGTGAAAAGCACTACAAAATGAACTCTGAATGGGTTGAAACTTGGCAAGGTATCATCATTTCACCCTCATAGCATGTGCAAAAAAGTAGACAGGGTTACGGCAAAAACTGGATACACTTCGTCTAGAAACTGGACAATCTCTTAGGAAGTATCAAGGTTTTGGATGAAAACTCATCTGTTACACCAGCTATTCAATATTTTAATAACTTATACTACTCCGGACTTTTTTTACGTTCAGATGCACAATTCAAATCAATGCCATCAACTTTCAAACCTTTCTGACATAATTTGCTAGTTTCGATGCATTTACTGATTTGCTTTCAGAGCTAAATTAATCACCGTGAAAGTGAAAAGCACTACAAAATGAACTCTCAAAAGGTCGAAACTTGGCAAGGTATCATCATTTCACCCGCATTGCATGTGCAAAAAAGTAGAGATGGTTACGACAAAAACTAGATGCACTTCGTGTACAAACTGGACAATCTCTTAGGAATTATCAGGGTTTCAGACGAAAACTCATCTATTGCACCAGCTATTCAATATTTGAATAACTTAGTACAACTCCGAACTTTTTTTGCGTTCAGATGCACAATTCAAATCCACGTCATCAACTTTCAACCCTTTCTGACATAATTTGCTATTTTTGATGGATTTACTGATTTGTTTTCAGAGCTAAATCACCGTGAAAGTGAAAAGCACTACTAAATGAACTCTGAAAAGGTTGAAACTTTAGAAGGTATAATCATTTCACCCGCATTGCATGTGCAAAAAAGTAGAGAGGGTTATTGCAAAAACTGGATGCACTTCGTGTACAAACTGGACAATCTCTTAGGAAGTATCAGGGTTTCGGACGAAAACTCATCTGTTACACCGGTATTCAATATTTTAATAACTTAGTACAATTCCGGAATTTTTTTGCGTTCAGATGCGCAATTCAAATCAATGTCATCAACTTTCAACCCTTTTCTGACATAATTTGCTATTTTCGATGCATTTACTGATTTGTTTTCAGAGCTAAATTAATCACCGTGAAAGTGAAATGCACTACAAAATGAACTCTCAAAAGGGCGAAACTTGGCAAGGTATCATCATTTCAAATGCATGTGCAAAAAAGTAGAGAGGGTTACGGCAAAAACTGGATGCACTTCATGTACAAACTGGACAATCTGTTAGGAAGTATCAGGGTATCGGACGAAAAAGTCATCTGTTACACCGGCTATTCAATATCTTAATAACTTATTACAACTCTGGACTTTTTTTGTGTTGAGATGCACAATTCAAATCCACGTCATCAACTTTCAACCCTTTCTGACATAATTTGCTCTTTTCTATGCATTTACTGATTTGTTTTCAGAGCAAAATCACCGTGAAAGTGAAAAGCACTACTAAATGAACTCTGTAAAGGTTGAAACTTGGCAAGGTATCATCATTTCACCTTCATTGCATGTGCTAAAAAGTAGAGAGGGTTACGGCAAAAACTGGATGCACTTCGTGTACAAACTGGACAATATCTTAGGAAGTATCAGGGTTTCGGACGAAAACTCATCTATTACACCGGCTATTCAATATTTTAATAACTTATTATAACTCCGGACTTTTTTTGCGT
>NC_041391.1:83101967-83130868 GCF_002162155.2 Triticum dicoccoides
AAAATGAACTCTCAAAAGGTCGAAACTTGGCAACGTATCATCATTTCACCCGCATTGCATGTGCAAAAAAGTAGAGAGGGTTATGGCAAAAACTAGATGCACTTCGTGTACAAACTGGACAATCTCTTAGGAAGTATCAGGGTTTCGGACGAGAACTAGTCTGTTACACCGGCTATTCAGTATTTTAATAACTTATTAAAACTCCAGACTTTTTTTGTGTTGAGATGCACAATTCAAATCCACGTCATCAACTTTCAACCATTTCTGACATAATTTGCTCTTTTCGATGCATTTACTGATTTGTTTTCGGAGCTAAATCACCGTGAAAGTGAAAAAGCACTACAAAATGAACTCTGAAACGGTTGAAACTTGGCAAGGTATCATCATTTCACCCGCATAGCATGTGCACAAAAGTAGAGAGGGTTACGGCAAAAACTGGATGCACTTCGTGTACAAACTCGACAATCTCTTAGGAAGTATCAGGGTTTCGGACGAAAACTCATCTATTACACCAGCTATTCAATATTTTAATAACTTAGTACAACTCTATTCTTTTTTTGTGTTCAGATGCACAATTCAAATCCACGTCATGAACTTTCAACCCTTTATGACATAATTTGCTATTTTTGATGCATTTACTGATTTGTTTTCGGAGCTAAATCACCGTGAAAGTGAAAAGCAGTACAAAATGAACTGTGAAAAGGTTGAAACTTGGCAAGGTATCATCATTTGACCCGCATTGCATGTGCAAAAAAGTATAGAGCGTTATGGCAAAAACTCGATGCACTTCGTGTACAAACTGGACAATCTCTTAGGAAGTATCAGGGTTTCGGACGAAAACTGATCTGTTACACTAGTATTCAATATTTTAATAACTTAGTACAACTCCAGACTTTTTTTGCATTCAGATGCACAATTCAAATCAACATCACCAACTTTCAACCCTTTCTGTCATAATTTGCTATTTTCGAAGCATTTACTGATTTGTTTTCAGAGCTAAATTAATCACCACTAAAGTGAAAAGCACTACAAAATGAACTCTCAAAAGGTCGAAACTTGGGAAGGTGTCATCATTTCATCTGCATTACATGTGCAAAAAGTGGAGAGGGTTACGGCAAAAACTGGATGCACTTCGTGTACAAACTTGACAATCTCTTAGGAAGTATCAGGGTTTCAGACGAAAACTCATCTGTTACACCGGCTATTCAATATTTTAATAACTTATTACAACTCTGGACTTTTTTGTGTTGAGATGCACAATTCAAATCCACGTCATCAACTTTCAACCCTTTCTGACATAATTTGCTCTTTTCTATGCATTTACTGATTTGTTTTCAGAGCAAAATCACCGTGAAAGTGAAAAGCACTACAAAATGAACTCTGGAAAGGTTGAAACTTGGCAAGGTATCATCATTTCACCTGCATTGCATGTGCAAAAAAGTAGAGAGGTCTATGGCCAAAACTGGATGCACTTCGTGTACAAACGGGACAATCTCTTAGCAAGTATCAGGGTTTCGGACGAAAACTCATCTGTTACACCGGTATTCAATATTTTAATAACTTAGTACAATTCCGGACTTTTTTGCGTTCAGATGCACAATTCAAATCAACGTCATCAACTTTCAACCCTTTCTGACATAATTTGCTATTTTCGATGCATTTACTGATTTGTTTTCAAAGCTAAATTAATCACCGTGAAAGTGAAAAGCACTACAAAATGAACTCTGAATGGGTTGAAACTTGGCAAGGTATCATCATTTCACCCTCATAGCATGTGCAAAAAAGTAGACAGGGTTACGGCAAAAACTGGATACACTTCGTCTAGAAACTGGACAATCTCTTAGGAAGTATCAGGGTTTTGGATGAAAACTCATCTGTTACACCAGCTATTCAATATTTTAATAACTTATACTACTCCGGACTTTTTTTACGTTCAGATGCACAATTCAAATCAATGCCATCAACTTTCAAACCTTTCTGACATAATTTGCTAGTTTCGATGCATTTACTGATTTGCTTTCAGAGCTAAATTAATCACCGTGAAAGTGAAAAGCACTGCAAAATGAACTCTCAAAAGGTCGAAACTTGGCAAGGTATCATCATTTCACCCGCATTGCATGTGCAAAAAAGTAGAGATGGTTACGACAAAAACTAGATGCACTTCGTGTACAAACTGGACAATCTCTTAGGAATTATCAGGGTTTCAGACGAAAACTCATCTATTGCACCAGCTATTCAATATTTGAATAACTTAGTACAACTCCGTACTTTTTTTGCGTTCAGATGCACAATTCAAATCCACGTCATCAACTTTCAACCCTTTCTGACATAATTTGCTATTTTTGATGGATTTACTGATTTGTTTTCAGAGCTAAATCACCGTGAAAGTGAAAGGCACTACTAAATGAACTCTGAAAAGGTTGAAACTTTGCAAGGTATCATCATTTCACCCGCATTGCATGTGCAAAAAAGTAGAGAGGGTTATTGCAAAAACTTGATGCACTTCGTGTACAAACTGGACAATCTCTTAGGAAGTATCAGGGTTTCGGACGAAAACTCATCTGTTACACCGGTATTCAATATTTTAATAACTTAGTACAATTCCGGACTTTTTTTGCGTTCAGATGCACAATTCAAATCAATATCATCAACTTTCAACCCTTTTCTGACATAATTTGCTATTTTCGATGCATTTACTGATTTGTTTTCAGAGCTAAATTAATCACCGTGAAAGTGAAATGCACTACAAAATGAACTCTCAAAAGGGCGAAACTAGGCAAGGTATCATCATTTCGAATGCATGTGCAAAAAAGTAGAGAGGGTTACGGCAAAAACTGGATGCACTTCGTGTACAAACTGGACAATCTGTTAGGAAGTATCAGGGTATCGGACGAAAAGTCATCTGTTACACCGGCTATTCAATATTTTAATAACTTATTATAACTCTGGACTTTTTTTGCGTTGAGATGCACAATTCAAATCCACGTCATCAACTTTCAACCCTTTCTGACATAATTTGCTCTTTTCTATGCATTTACTGATTTGTTTTCAGAGCAAAATCACCGTGAAAGTGAAAATCACTACAAAATGAACTCTGGAAAGGTTGAAACTTGGCAAGGTATCGTCATTTCACCTGCATAGCATGTGCTAAAAAGTAGAGAGGTCTATGGCCAAAACTGGATGCACTTCGTGTACAAACGGGACAATCTCTTAGGAAGTATCAGGGTTTCGGACGAAAACACATCTATTACACCGGCTATTCAATATTTTAATAACTTATTACAACTCCGGACTTTTTTTGCGTTGAGATGCACAATTCAAATCCACGTCATCAACTTTCAACCCTTTCCGACATAATTTGCTCTTTTCGATGCATTTACTGATTTGTTTTCAGAGCAAAATCACCATGAAAGTGAAAATCACTACCAAATGAACTCTGGAAAGGTTGAAACTTGGCAAGGTATCATCATTTCACCTGCATAGCATGTGCAAAAAAGTAGATAGGTCTACGGCCAAAACTGGATGCACTTCGTGTACAAACGGGACAATCTCTTAGGAAGTATGAGGGTTTCGGACGAAAACTCATCTGTTACACCGGCTATTCAATATTTTAATAAATTACTACAACTCCATACTTTTTTTGCGCTCAGATGCAAAATTCAAATCCACGTCATCAACTTTCAACCCTTTCTGACATAATTTGCTATTTTTGATGCATTTACTGATTTGTTTTCAGAGCTAAATCACTGTGAAACTGAAAAGCACTACAAAATGAACTCTGAATAGGTTGAAACTTGGCAAGGTATCATCATTTCACCCACATAGCATGTGCAAAAAAGTAGACAGGATTACGGCAAAAACTAGATGCACTTCGTCTAGAAACAGGACAATCTCTTAGGAAGTATCAAAGTTTTGGATGAAAACTCATCTGTTACACCAGCTATTCAATATTTTAATAACTTATACTACTCCAGACTTTTTTTACGTTCAGATGCACAATTCAAATGAATGCCATCAACTTTCAAACCTTTCTGACATAATTTGCTAGTTTCGATGCATTTACTGATTTGTTTTCAGAGCTAAATTAATCATCGTGAAAGTGAAAAGCACTAAAAAATGAACTCTCAAAAGGTCGAAACTTGGCAAGGTATCATCATTTCACCCGCATTGCATGTGCAAAAAACTAGAGAGGGTTACGACAAAAACTGGATGCACTTCGTGTACAAACTGGACAATCTCTTAGGAAGTATCAGGGTTTCAGACGAAAACTCATCTATTACACCAGCTATTCAATATTTGAATAACTTAGTACATCTCCAGACTTTTTTTTGCATTCAGTTGCACAATTCAAATCCACGTCATCAACTTTCAACCCTTTCTGACATAATTTGCTATTTTTGATGCATTTACTGGTTTGTTTTCAGAGCTAAATCACCGTGAAAGTGAAAAGCACTATAAAATGAACTCTGAAAAGGTTGAAACTTTGCAAGGTATCATCATTTCACCCGCATTGCATGTGCAAAAAAGTAGAGAGGGTTATTGCAAAAACTGGATGCACTCCGTTTACAAACTGGACAATCTCTTAGGAAGTATCAGGGTTCGGACGAAAAGTCATCTGTTACACCAGCTATTCAATATTTTAATAACTTATTACAACTCTAGACTTTTTTTTGTTGAGATGCACACTTCAAATCCACGTCATCAACTTTCAACCCTTTCTGACATAATTTGCTCTTTTCGATGCATTTACTGATTTGTTTTTAGAGCTAAATCACCGTGAAAGTGAAAAGCACTACGAAATTAACTCTGAAAAGGTTGAAACTTGGCAAGGAATCATCATTTCACCCACATAGCATGTGCAAAAAAGTAGAGAGGGTTACGACAAAAGCTGGATGCACTTCGTGTACAAACTGGACAATCTCTCACTAGTGCAGAACCAGGCATTAGCACCGGTTCGTAAGGCCCTGTAGAGCCGGTTACATAACCGGCACTAAATTGTGGTCACTAAAGGCCCGCCCCCCCTTTAGTACCGGTCCAGCATGAACCGGTGCTAAAGGGCAACCACGTGGCACGAGCCAGCTCCGAGGGCCTGGAGCCCTTTAGTACCGGTTGGTAATACCAACCGGTACTATAAGGTTTGGGGGGTTTTTAGTTTTATGATTTCTTTTTCATTTAATTTTGTGTTTCCATTTTAATTATTTTTCGTTTGCTGGTATTTTACGATACTACACATTGTATACGTTATGCATATATATATATATATATATATATATATATATATATAATAGAATTTCTAGTAGAACCAATCATGCATATATTAATATCATCAATGTCTCACAAACCACCATATTAATTAATTCACACATACACACATGTATAGCTATATACAATTTCTCCTACATATGAATGTTGCCTTCGGAGCCAGTGGCATTAGCCTAATTGGTGCCTTCGGAGCACGATGACAATTGGAAGTGGTTTCATGGGGGCGGTAGCGGGTAATAGAATTCTCCCTTCGGATTTATGACCTGGTCGAGCCAAAATCCCGCTATTTCCTCTTGAAGTGCTTCTACGCGCTCCGTTTCTATGAGCTTCTCCCGCACCTCTTTGAACTATTAAGAAGGAGATCAATATGCATGTGTATTAGTTGTGTGACTAGATATCGATAATGGTGTAAAAATAATAAATAGTGTTCTGACAAGCGTACCCATTCCTGTCTTTGAGATCTGCTCCTTTCGGACGCCATCATGCGAATGTTCTCGCAAACGCAGAATGCACACAGATCAGTCCACTGCGCCTGCTTCAGGGCCTTTACGAGAATGGAATTTGATTAGATAAAAATTAATCAAGCATGATAATTGAAGAGATGGCAGCTAGCTAGCTAGCTAGTACTACTTAATTGCTTACCTTGGGTCGAAACCATTTAAGCTTTGTTTTCCATTCGCCGGGCGTGACGGCGATGAACCTTGCCCAAGCCCTGCCCGTCGACAAAGAAAATGACTAAAGGGGTTATTAAATTGTTCATATCATGAAATGACGAACTAAATAGGCCGAGATATATAGTTAATAATGATTGAAATTACCTGTTGACTATCCCATACAAGATGTTATAGTCAGTTTTTTCTGAGATTAGTGAGTCCAGTACTTCAATTGTTCCGGCGTCAACTTTAATGATACACAAGACCCAGTGATATCTGCATGCACACACGTTTGCATGTCTTAATTAAGCGGGCATATGTAAGCAAAAACATGTAGCTAGCTAGTAGGCAAAAACAGAGAATTTGTAGTACAAGACAGTGTGACTCACTGGAAGTTGTAATGAAGTAGTATATCTTCATTGTATTTGAGGCGCTTCAAGAACTCTAGCATGCTGTCCTCTACGTACTTTCGCTGACGTTCATTTATCTTCCAGGTGTATTCATTAACGGTGTTTGGGTCAATGAACCCAATGCCAAAGCGTCCACTTTTTCTCATTTCATATATCTTCATCCTGCATAATACCACAGAAAAGAATATAGTGAGGATAATTACAGGTAATGATTGATCAAAAGGATCACTACAGCTAGCTTGAGACTTAAATTATAGAAAGAAATCACTTACAAACAATAGCAACTGACGATAGATTTGTCGAGTGACTCTTGATTGTATAACTGAAACAGTTCTAAATACTCAACGGACACAGCTTTCTCATGGTAGTAATGGTCCTGCTTCACATTCACCATGAGGGACAATCGATCTGAAATCTTGGTAATGTTCATGTACCATTGATGCAATTCATACATTCTCGTTGGGAGGTTCTTGACCTTGTCTGGCGCGACCAAAGGTTGGCCCCGGACATATTTCCGTTTTACTTCATCCTCTCTAAGCAAAGGCATGGGCTCGATCTCGAGGAGTTGTCCAACAGTGATGTTGAGAACTTCAGCCTGCATTATATGCTCCTCCATTATTACCACATTGCCCACCTCGGGAACGTGCACTGTTTGCCCACAATAATATTGGGCGCGCGTACTGTCACCTGTCGTTGGCACAACAAGCGAGGGGATCGATTGCGCCGCCTGTTCTCCCATCTGGGGAATGGTTTTCCCGCATTTTTTGGCAGCTGCTTCTTGTTTGCTTGATCCCGTTGTAGACGTGGTCGCCTCCCTTTGTAGACATGCTCGATTTAACTTCCTGATGTGGCGCTCATAGTCTGTGTCAACAGGCTTGGGAGCTGGTGGTTGAGCCATACGAATGAAGTGGTCAATCGTTTCCTCAGGCACTTTCTCCCTTGGCGGCGGTGGCGGTTTCGGTGCAAAATGGGCTTCCACCTCGGCCTTCGATATGGCTGTGATTTCCTCCTCGGACCTGTCATAAGACCTCTGCGGAAGAGGCTTGAGGCTTGGACCATATTTATATCGCTTACCTCCGCCTGTACTTCCTGTACTACCTCGACTCATACCGCTACGCACCATAGCTGCGGGGTGTATCTTCTGCGATTGCTGAGGCGGCGGAGACGGCTGACGGGGCTGAGTTGGACGAGGAGGAGTGGCCTGAGGTTGTGCCGGACTTGGAGGAGGAGTGGACGTCTGACGTTGTGGCGGACTTGGAGGAGGAGGATTGTCCTGACACTTTGTCGGACTTGGAGGAGGAGGAGTGGCCTGACACTTTGCCGGACTTGGTGGACTTGCAGGAGCGGGAGTCTGCTGACTCGGTGGCGGACTTCCACGAGGACTCGGCTGACGCGGTGTCGGTGGCCTTGGAAAAATGATGCAATCCTTTTTCCATAGGATGATACGATGTTTGGCCTCTCCGAGAAAGCGCTCGCCGTCACCTCCAGCAATGTCAAGCTGTAGCCCCGAATATGGTGGATCCACCACCTCATCAACCAAGACACGAGCATAGCCCGCTGGAATCGGGTTGCAATGGAAGGTTGCCTCGGTGGGATTTGTGAAAGCACAGCCGTTCGCCACCTTCATGGATATGTTCTTCATTTTGACGTGTAGGTCGCAGTTAGTGTTCTCCGTGATGTCATCCACGGGGTATCTACCCAGCATTGCGTCATCCGGGACGGAACCCACGCTGCTTCTCGGCATGGATGGGCCAGTGCTATCCAATGCTGGATCATCCGCTAGCTGCTGCAGCTGCTGAGATCCCCTTTGATGGGTAAGTGAGTCGATCTGCTCCTGATGCCGCTGGAATTTGACTGCCAATTCCGCTTGACTTGCTTCTAGGCCTTGAAGGCGTTCATAGTCCCGCTTCCTCTGCTCCTCCTCCATCTTCCTCTTCTTCTCCTCCGCAATCTTCTTTCTCGCACGGGTTCTGTAGTCGTTGTTCCAGTCTGAAAACCCCTCATACCACGGCATAGCGCCCTTGCCTCGTGTTCTTCCCGGGTGTGCAGGATTTCCCAGGGCACGCGTAAGCTCGTCATTCTCTCTATTGGGCTGGAACACCCCCGTTCGTGCCTCTTCTATTGCAACAAGTATCGCATCGTCGGCTCCCTTCAGACTTGCCCTCATCGAAACATTGCCTGTCTCCAGGTCCAACTCCCCCCATGCGCATAGAACCAAGTCCTGACCTTGGGGGGCAAGCTCTTAGTAGCCGGAGTGACACCTGCATCCTCCATCTCTTTCTCAGACTTATCCCACTTAGGCATTGCCACCGCATAGCCACCTGGCCCTAGCTTATGGAACTTATCCTTTTTTTCGGCATTCTTCTTGTTTATTCTCGACCGTTCCTTAGCTAATTCTGAATCCTTGAATTTCATGAAATCGTCCCAATGATCATGTTGGTTCTCCAGTGTTCCCTTGAATACTGGAGTCTTCCTTCCTCCCTTGACGTACTTGTTCCATTCACGATTCTTGTAGTTCTTGAATGCAATCGCCATCATCCTAAGAGCAGCCTCCTTGACTTTCTGCACATCTGCTTATGTGAAATGATCTGGTAGGGTGAAATGTTCCATGAGAGTATCCCAAAGCAGATCTTTTTGATTCTTGTCGACAAAAGTAACATCTAGACGTGGCTTTGCTGGCTCTCTCCATTCTTAAAGTTTGATCGGGAGTTGGTCCTTCACAAGAACTCCGCACTGACGAACGAACTTGTCCGCAATCATCTTAGGCGCTAATGGTTTGCCAGTAGGGCCGCATGCCTCGATATTGTACTTTACACCCGGCTTCAACTTTTTGTTCGGGCCTCGTTTCGTCATTTTGCCTGAAGATTTGCTCGATTCGGATGGCTGAAAGAACAAAGATCGATTCGTTAATATATCTTCAAGTCATTTAAAACATGTGATGATCACCAGATGCCTGCTTATATAAATATATATACCTTGCCGGTGTTTGTTGTTTCAGGATCAACATGTTCTTCGTCATCGTCATAATCGTAGTTCATGACTTCATCAATTTCGTCGTCGCGATCGAATATCATATCACCCTCTCCGGTGTTGTTTAGAAATTCGGAGCCGTCATAATATTCTTCATTCTGATTATCATCTGGCCCGCGTATCATATCGAACATGGTCTGTTCTCCCTCTCTGTCGGTATTGTCTGCCATAGCTTTTGTTTAACTAATCTAAAAGAAATATAAAACAATTTAGTATTCAAATTACATTGTCTCGAATAATAGATATAATCTCGAATACATCGTCTAGAATAATAGATATAATCTCGAATACATCGTCTCGAATAATATATAATATTGAATAGTACATCACTGGCTATTAGCTAATAAAGATCGAATACAATAGAAGAATCTAGGACACTCGCGGTTCCTCCGGCGTGGGCGGTGGACACCCAAAGAGAAGGAACCCGCACATGATCATAGCTGAAGTGAGATCCCCGAAGATACTGCCACGTATTGGAGAACCTGCCGCCCTCTAACGCAACCATGTAGCGATGGACATGCTCGTCCTCCTCCCTGACACGGCGACGTACCACCTCCGGCGGGGCCGGGTCCCTCCGCACCAAAACTGGCCCACGCGAACGCCACCAAACGAGATCAGGGTCGACGACGGGACCCGCGACCGGGTTCCTCATCAAGCGGCGCGCAACTCCAAGCAGCACCTCCCAGTGCCAGCCCGGTGGAGCCCAGTCCCGGACATGGGTCGGCTGGACGTCGTCGCGGACGGGTTGACGGCGAAGATGCGGGCCGGGCATCGTCGAGAACAAATACTAGCTATATGCCCGCAAAAAGTAACATTTTTTTAATGATTGGATTTTGATAACTAAAATTTCTAACATTTCTATATAACACTAATTATGCTAATCTAAATAATCTAAATAACACTAAAATTTCTAACATTTCTAACATTTCTAACATTTCTATATAACACTAATTTCTAACATTTCTATATAACACTAATTTCTAACTGATTAAGCACTAATTATATCCATCTAACATGCATTCATACATATATAATAGTGAAAAAATAATAATCTAAATAATCTAAACTAATTAAACATACAAAATACGTGTGTGTGTGTACTAATTAAACACTAATTATCTAAACTAACTAAACATACAGAATAATAATCTAAATAATCTAAACTAATTAAAGACTAATTATCTAAACTAATTAAACATGCTTGTGTGTGTGTGTGTACGGGCTCGGGGCCGAAGGGCTCACAATGGGCGACGGCGACGGCGAGGCGACGGCGAGGCGAGGCGACGGCGAGGAGAGGCGACGGCGAGGCGACGGCCGGGGCGGCGACGGCGGGGACGGCGCGACGGGGACGGGCCCGGGGCGGCGACGGAGACGAGGGCGGCGACGGGGACGGGGGCGGCGACGGGGACGGGGGCGGCGACGGAGACGAGCGGCGACGTCGGAGACGATCGAGGGCGGCGGCGACGGCGACAAAGACGACGGAACAGAGGAACGAACAGAGAGGGAAACTGAAATTTTCGTAGCTGTTGTATATATAGAAGGCACCTTTAGTACCGGTTGGAGCCACCAACCGGTACTAAAGGCCTGTTTTGGCCAGGCCAAGCGGCAGGAAGCGACCCCCTTTAGTACCGGGTGGTCTCACAAATCGGTACTAAAGGCCCCCCCTTTAGTACCGGTTTGTGCCACGACCCGGCACTAAAGGGGGTGCGCTGGTGCAGGTGCGGTGCGGAAGTTTAGTCCCACCTCGCTAGTCGAGGGGCTACTGCACTGGTTTAGAAGCCCCAGTGCGGTAGCTGTCTCGAGCTACTCTCCTAATCAGGCCTACTGGGCCTAACTGTCCTCCTCCCCTAGTGGGCCTACTGGGCCTTCGCGGGCCTGCATCCTGGCCCAACGAAAGGTTGTGTCGCTAGTCGTATGCAGGCCGCTTTGGCCCAGTAGGCGGGCTTTTTTTTTCTTAATTTTTTTTGCTTTATTTTTTTATTTATTTTTGAGTTGTTTTCTGCTGTATTTAGAGTTTCTTTGTGAATATTTTTGCTTTAGGTAGAAAAAATTACAAACTTTCTGTTAGTGCCGGTAGATTTCAAATTTGAATAGTTTAAATTTTGAATTATTTGAAATTTGTGTGAATCACTAGTTTGTGAATAACTTAACTTCGAAAAAAGTTTTTTCAGTGATTCTTTTTTCTTATGTTTAATATTAGTGTTCTTTATCATTATATTCAATTTAGTAATGCTTAGGTTATTTAAAAATGAAATGCCTTTGTGACAGTTCAGTTTTCGTCGGAAACCCTGATACTTCGAAAGAGATTGTCCATTTTGTATGAAATTATGATACCATGCCAGTTTTTGCTGTAACCGTCTCTACTTTCTTGCACATGCTATTTGTATGAAATTATGATACCATGCCAACTTTCAACCTTTTCTGAGTTCATTTGAATTGCTTTTCAATTTCAGGGTCATTTAGCTGGAAAAAAAATCAGTAAATGCATGAAAAGAATTTGTTTGCACATAAAATTTCTTTGCGTTTCAAATGCCAAAACACATAACTACCCTAACTATTAAAGACATTCCCTCCTGGGTGTGAAACACAGAAGAAAGTGATGATAGTGAAGCCGATCACATCCCAGATCTTTGGGTGTGAAACTTTTTCTTCGCGTGTGTCCCTTTGCGCCGTAACCATGGAAAATCTTCATCATTTAACGGGATGCTCGGGTCAATATTCACTGTGAATGGAGCAATTTCATCAAACTTTTCATAATCTTCTGACTTGTCTGTCTTGTCATCCACTCCCACGATGTTTCTCTTCCCAGAAAGAACTATGTGCTGCTTTGGCTCATCGTACGATGCATTCGCTTCCTTATATTTTCTTTTTCTTGGCTTGGTAGACATGTCCTTCACATAGAAAACCTATGCCACATCATTGGCTAGGACGAATGGTTCGTCTGCATACGCAAGATTGTTGAGATCCACTGTTGTCATTCCATACTGCGGGTCTTCCGTTACCCCGCCTCGTGTCATATTGACCCATTCGCACCGAAACAAAGGGACCTTTAAACCACGTCGATAGTCAAGTTCCCATATGTCCTGTATATAACCATAATATGTTTCCTTTCCCGTCTTGGTTTCTGCATCAAAGCGGACACCACTGTTTTGGTTGGTGCTCTTCTTATCTTGGGCGATCGTGTAAAATGTATTACCATTTATCTTGTACCCTTTGAAAGTCATTATATTCGAAGATGGTAACTAGGACATCAAGTACAGGTCATCTTCAATAGAGGTGTCATGCATGGTACGTGTCTGCAACCAGTTGGCGAAACTCCTGGTTTGTTCACGTGTAATCTAGTCATCAGACCGCTCCGGGTGTTTGGAGCATAGCAAATTCTTGTGTTCATCCATGTACGGAGCCACCAAGGTGGAATTCTGTAGAACTGTGTAGTGTGCTTCAGTGAGAGAATGTCCGTCCATACATATTATTTGTTCCCCTCCTAGTGTGCCTTTTCCATCCAGTCTGCCCTTATGCCGCGATTCAGGAACACCAATCGGCTTAAGGTCAGGAATAAAGTCAATACAAAACTCAATGACCTCCTCATTTTGATGGCCCTTGGAGATGCTTCCTTCTGGCCTAGCACGGTTATGAACATATTTCTTTAAGACTCCCATGAACCTCTCAAAGGGGAACATATTGTGTAGAAATACAGGACCCAAAACATTAATCTCTTCGCATAGGTGAACTAGGACGTGCGTCATGATGTTGAAGAAGGATGGTGGGAACACCAACTCGAAACTGACAAGACATTGCACCAAATCATTCTGTAACTTTGGTATGATTTCTGGATCGATTACCTTCTGAGAGATTGCATTGAGAAATGCACATAGCTTCACAATGGCTAATCGAATGTTTTCCAGTAGAAGCCCCCTCAATGCAACCGGAAGCAGTTGCGTCATAATCACGTGGCAGTCATGAGACTTTAGGTTCTGGAACTTTTTCTCTGCCATGTTTATTATTCCCTTTATATTCGACGAGAAGCCAGACGGTACCTTAATACTGAGCAGGCATTCAAAGAAGATTTCCTTCTCTTCTTTGGTAAGAGCGTAGCTTGCATGACCCTGATGTATGCCGTCTTCTCCATGCATATGTTGCTGGTCCTCCCGTGCCTCAGGTGTATATTTTGTCTTCCCATACATGCCCAAGAAGCCAAGCAGGGTCACGCAAAGATTCTTCGTCACATGCATCACATCGATTGCGGAGCGGACCTCTAGGTCTTTCCAATATGGCAGGTCCTAAAATATAGATTTGTTCTTCCACATGGGTGCGCGTCCGTCAGCGTCCTTCAGAATAGGTTGTCCGCCAGGACCCTTTCCAAATACCACCTTCAAATCCTTGACCATATCATGTACATCAGCACCAGTACGGTGGCGAGGCTTCGTCCAGTGATCCGCCTCACCTTTGAAATGCTTGCCTTTCATTCTTACGGGATGCCTGCTCGGAAGAAATCGACGATGTCCCAGGTACACATTCTTCTTACAGCTATTAAAATATATACTGTCGGTATCATCCAAACAGTGCGTGCATCCGCGCTATCCCTTGTTTGTCTGTCCTGAAAGGTTACTGAGAGCAGGC
The DNA here is from genome assembly GCF_002162155.2 of Triticum dicoccoides. Classification (NCBI taxonomy): domain Eukaryota; kingdom Viridiplantae; phylum Streptophyta; class Magnoliopsida; order Poales; family Poaceae; genus Triticum; species Triticum dicoccoides. The sequence continues at coordinate 83,115,943 of NC_041391.1, forward strand.
CAATCATTGATGGTCACGAACAGCAACGCCTTTAGGTCAAAATTCTTCCCCCATGTGATCATCCCACGCACGTACACCTGTTCCATTCCACAGTTGTAAGAGTTCTTCAACTAATGGCCTTAGGTACACATCAATGTCGTTGCCGGGTTGCTTAGGGCCTTGGATGAGCACTGGCATCATAATGAACTTCCGCTTCATGCACAACCAAGGAGGAAGGTTATACAAACATAGAGTCACAGGCCAGGTGCAATGGTTGCTGCTCTGCTCCCCAAAAGGATTAGCGCCATCTGCGCTTAGACCAAACCATACGCTCCTTGCGTCATCTGCAAACTCCTTCCCGTACTTTCTTTCGATTTTTCTCCACTGCGACCCGTCAGCGGGTACTCTCAACTTTCCTCTTTCCGTCTTTGTTTTGGAACAAACATTTCAGCCGTGGTATTATAGGAGAATACCACATCCCCTTGGCAGGAATCTTCTTCCTGGGGCGCTCGCCCTCGACATCACCAGGCTCATCGCGGCTGATCTTATAGGGCAATGCACCACATACCGGGCAAGCATTCAAATCCTCGTACTCACTGCGGTAGAGGATGCAATCATTAGGGCATGCATGTATCTTCTGCACCTCTAACCCTAGAGGGCAGACAGCCTTCTTTGCTTCGTACGTACTCTCGGGCAATTCGTTGTCCTATGGAAGCATATCCTTTATCATTACCAGCAACTTTCCAAATCCCTTGTCAGATACACCATTCTCTGCCTTCCATTGCAGCAACTCCAGTGTGGTGCCCAGCTTTTTCTTGTCACCTACGCAATTCGGGTACAACAATTTTTTGTGATCCTCTAACATGCGCTGCAACTTCTTCTTCTCCAAATCACTTGCGCAGTTTATCATTGCATCGGCAATGGCCCGACCTAGATCATCAACGGGCTCATCTGATGCCTCTTCTTCAGCTTCTTCCCGCACTGCCGGTGCAGCTTCTTCCCGCATTACTGGCTCAGCTTCTTCCCCCATTGTTGTATCATCGTATTCAGGGAACCCATGGCCAGGATAGCTGTCGTCGTCCTCTTCTTATTCATTGTCTTCCATCATAACCCCTCTTTCTCTGTGCTTGGTCCAAACATTATAGTGGGGCAAGAAACTGGACTCAAACAGGTGGACGTGAATGGTTCTTGACGTAGAGTAATTGTGACCATTCTTACAGCCAGCACATGGACAAGGCATAAAACCATCCGCCCGCTTGTTTGCCTCAGCCGCAAGCAGAAAAGTATGCACGCCCTCAACAAACTGGGGAGAGCATCGGTCATCGTACATCCATTGCCGGCTCATCTTCATTACACAACACCGAATAGACCAAATTAATACAAGTTCATACATAAAGTTCATACAACACTTAAATGCAACAAACAAATAACTCTCTAGCTAAACCATTTAAATGCAACAACAAATGCGATCAAGATCGCAACTAAGGTAACAATTGATCCAACAGCATAATGATACCAAGCCTCACTATCGATGGCATATTTTCTAATCTTTCTATTCTTCAAGCGCATTTTCGCCATCTTGATCTTGTGATCATCGACGACATCGGCAACATGCAACTCCAATTCCATCTTCTCCCCCTAAATTCTTTTCAATTTTTCTTTCAAGTACTCGTTTTCTCTTTCAACTAAATTTAACCTCTCGACAATCGGGTCGGTTGGAATTTCCGGTTCACATACCTCCTAGATAAAAATATCTATGTCAACTTGATGGGCATAATTTGTCATAAACACGAAATGCAACAAATAGTTTTAAAAGAGAATATACCACATCCGAATCATAATAAGGACGAGGGCCGACGGGGACGGATATCAAAACCATGGCACTATGTATAACAAACAACATACGGGTAAGATAATTATTACATGATTAACTATATATCCAAAACACACAAACATCAATTTTTTATATAAAATTTCATGAACAAGAGGCTCACCACAAGGTGGTGCCGGCGACGGGACGGTGCGGGCAATCGACGGTGGTTACGACGGAGATTTAGAAGGCACTAAGTAAACCACACCTACATATGCAAACTAAGTGTAATTTTTGACCTCAAATTGCATATAAATCAAATACTAGCACATCATTATATTTCCTCCCAAATTACTAAACTCACAAATTAGTAACTATATAAAGCATTGCAAGAGCTAATCTAGCAATGAGAGATGAAAGGACAAACTTGCGAACCTTTGTGATCACTTGAATGGATGGGGGCCTTCAAATCTTGACAATTTTGGGCAAAATGTGTGATGAGCTCGAGGGGAGAAGAGGAAGAACAGAGAGGAGAGGAGAGGGGAAAGGGGGAAGAACAGAGCGAGCTGGACGAAGGTTTATATGAAGGAGGACCTTTAGTACCGGTTCGTGCCACGAACCGGTACTAAATGTGCTGGAGGGGGCCCAGACTGACAACATCCTGCCACCACCCTCATTAGAACCGGTTCGTGGCACGAACCGGTGCTAAAGGTTAGCCACGAACCGGTACTAATGAGAGCGGCCCGGCTAGCCGTTGGAACCAGCACTAATGTATACATTAGTGCCAGCTCTTATACAAACCGGCACTAATGTGCTTCACGTTTGACTCTTTCTACTAGTGTCTTAGGAAGTATCAGGGTTTCGTACGAAAACACATCTGTTACACCGGTTATTCAATATTTTAATAACTTACTACAACTCCATACTTTTTTTGCGTTCAGATGCCCAGTTCAAATCCACGTCATCAACTTTCAACCCTTTCTGACATAATTTGTTATTTTCGATGAATTTACTGATTTGTTTTCAGAGCTAAATCACCGTGAGAGTGAAAAGCACTACAAAATGAACTCTGAAAAGGTTGAAACTTGGCAAGGTATCATCATTTCACCCGCATTGCATGTGCAAAAAAGTAGACGGGGTTACGACAAAAACTAGATGCACTTCATGTACAAACTGGACAATCTCTTAGGAAGTATCAGGGTTTCGGACAAAAACTCATCTGTTACACCGGCTATTCAATATTTTAATAACTTATTACAACTCCATACTTTTTTTGCGTTGAGATGCACAATTCAAATCCACGTCATCAACTTTCAACCCTTTCTGACATAATTTGCTCTTTTCGATGGATTACTGATTTGTTTTTAGAGCTAAATCACCGTGAAAATGCAAAACACTACGAAATGAACTCTGAAAAGGTTGAAACTTGGCAAGGTATCATCATTTCCCCCGCATAGCATGTGCAAAAAAGTAGAGAGGGTTACGGCAAAAGCTGGATGCACTTCGTGTACAAACTGGACAATCTCTTAGGAAGTATTAGGGTTTCATACGAAAACTCACCTGTTACACAGGTTATTCAATATTTTAATACCTTACTACAACTCCGTACTTTTTTGCGTTCAGATGCCCAGTTCAAATCCACGTCATCAACTTTCAACACTTTCTGACATAATTTGCTATTTTCGATGCATTTACTGTTTTGTTTTCAGAGCTAAATCACCGTGAAAGTGAAAAGCACTACAAAATGAACTCTGAAAGGGTTGAAACTTTACAAGGTATCATCATTTCACCCGCATTGCATGTGCAAAAAAGTAGAGAGGGTTACGACAAAAACTGGATGCACTTCGTGTACAAACTGGACAATCTCTTAGGAATAATCAGGGTTTCGGACGAAAACTCATCTATTACACCAGCTATTCAATATTTGAATAACTTAGAACAACTCCGAAGTTTTTTTGCGTTCAGATGCACAATTCAAATCCACGTCATCAACTTTCAACCCTTTCTGACATAAATTGTTATTTTTGATGCATTTACTGATTTGTTTTTAGAGCTAAATCACCGTGAAAGTGAAAAGCACTACTAAATGATCTCTGAAAAGGTTGAAACGTTGCAAGGTATCATCATTTCACCCGCATTGCATGTGCAAAAAAGTAGAGAGGGTTATTGCAAAAACTGGATGCACTTCGTGTACAAACTGGACAATCTCTTAGGAAGTATGAGGGTTTCGGACGAAAACTCATCTGTTACACCGGTATTCAATATTTTAATAACTTAGTACAATTCCGGACTTTTTTTGCGTTCAAATGCACAATTCAAATCAATGTCATCAACTTTCAACCCTTTCTAACATAATTTGCTATTTTCGATGCATTTACTGATTTGTTTTCAGAGCTAAATTAATCACCGTGAAAGTGAAATGCACTACAAAATGAACTCTCAAAAGGGCGAAACTTGGCAAGGTATTATCATTTCACCCGCATTGCATGTGCAAAAAAGTAGAGAGGGTTACGGCAAAAACTGGATGCACTTCGTGTACAAACTGGACAATCTGTTAGGAAGTATCAGGGTATCGGACGAAAATTCATTTGTTACACCGGCTATTCAATATTTTAATAACTTATTACAACTCAGGACTTTTTTTGTGTTGAGATGCACAATTCAAATAGACGTCATCAACTTTCAACCCTTTCTGACATAATTTGCTCTTTTCGATGCATTTACTGATTTGTTTTCAGAGCAAGATCACCGTGAAAGTGAAAAGCACTACAAAATGAAATCTGGAAAGGTTGAAACTTGGCAAGGTATCATCATTTCACCTGCATTGCATGTGCTAAAAAGTAGAGAGGGTTACGACAAAAACTGGATGCACTTCGTGTACAAACTGGACAATCTCTTAGGAAGTATCAGGGTTTCGGACGAAAACACATCTGTTACACCGGTTATTCAATATTTTAATAACTTATTACAACTCCGGACTTTTTTTGTGTTGAGATGCACAATTCACATCCACGTCATCAACTTTCAACCCTTTCTGACATAATTTGCTCTTTTCGATGCATTTACTGATTTGTTTTCAGAGCAAAATCACCGTGAAAGTGAAAAGCACTACAAAATGAACTCTGAAAAGGTTGAAACTTGGCAAAGTATCATCATTTCACCTGCATAGCATGTGCAAAAAAGTAGAGAGCGCTACGGCCAAAACTGGATGCACTTCGTGTACAAACGGGACTATCTCTTAGGAGGTATCAGGGTTTCGGACGAAAACTCATCTGTTACACCGGCTATCCAATATTTTAATAACTTACTACAACTCCATACTTTTTTTGTGTTCAGATGCAGAATTCAAATCCACGTCATCAACTTTCAACCCTTTCTGACATAATTTGCTAATTTTGATGCATTTACGGATTTGTTTTCAGAGCTAAATCACTGGGAAACTGAAAAGCACTACAAAATGAACTCTGAATAGGTTGAAACTTGGCAAGGTATCATCATTTCACCCACATAGCATGTGCAAAATAGTAGACGGCGTGACGGCAAAAACAAGATGCACTTCGTCTAGAAACTGGACAATCTCTTAGGAAGTATGAGAGTTTTGGATGAAAACTCATCTGTTACACCAGCTATTCAATATTTTAATAACTTATACTACTCCGTACTTTTTTACGTTCAGATGCACAATTCAAATGAATGCCATCAACTTTCAAACCTTTCTGACATAATTTGCTAGTTTCGATGCATTTACTGATTTGTTTTCAGAGCTAAATTAATCATCGTGAAAGTGAAAAGCACTACAAAATGAACTCTCAAAAGGTCAAAACTTGGCCAGGTATCATCATTTCACCAGCATTGCATGTGCAAAAAAGTAGAGACAATTATGACAAAAACTGGATGCACTTCGTGTACAAACTGGACAATCTCTTAGGAAGTATCAGGGTTTCAGACGAAAACTCATCTATTACACCAGCTATTCAATATTTTAATAACTTAGTACATCTCCGGACTTTTTTTGCGTTCAGATGCACAATTCAAATCCACGTCATCAACTTTCAACCCTTTCTGACATAATTTTCTATTTTTGATGCATTTACTGGTTTGTTTTTAGAGCTAAATCACCGTGAAAGTGAAAAGCACTATAAAATGAACTCTGGAAAGGTTGAAACTTTGCAAGGTATCATCATTTCACCCGCATTGCATGTGCAAAAAAGTAGAGAGGGTTATTGCAAAAACTGGATGCACTTCGTTTACAAATTGGACAATCTCTTAGGAAGTATCAGGGTTTCGGACGAAAAGTCATCTGTTACACCGGTTATTAAATATTTTAATAACTTACTACAACTCCATACTTTTTTGCGTTCATATGCCCAGTTCAAATCCACGTCATCAACTTTAAACCCTTCCTGACATAATTTGCTACTTTCGATGCATTTACAGATTTGTTTTCAGAGCGAAATCACCATGAAAGTGAAAAGCACTACAAAATGAACTCTGAAAAGGTTGAAACTTGGCAAGGTATCATCATTTCAGCCGCATTGCATGTGCAAAAAAGTAGAGAGGGTTACGGAAGAAACTGGATGAGAAGCCAAAGCTATGGATATCATTGAGCTTACAGGGCTAGCCACTCCAGGAGAACTATATGAACCTGACTGTCAGCTACACCGCAATGATGTGGAGAGCATCTTTCATGAGCCAGAACCCAATATGAGCCAGATGCTGAGCATGATGAAGCCATTGCCATCTGACGCTAAATATCCCACACATTTCTTTGTTGAAGACCTTGAGTATCTTCCTCGCACCATATATCATATTATCAGGCGAACTCAGCGGCCAAGCTTGAAGGCGCTATGAAGACTTTGGTCTTCTATATTCTCAATGGCATCAGCTTCAACACTCAGGAATTCTTCATCAGGCAACTTGCTGCTTCCGGCTCTGACCTATTTGGTCTGAAGTTTTATGCTCCATGGGTCATGCGCCTCATCAAGCGACACTCATCTGTCAATATCAGCCCTCTGCTCGCAATCATATAATATTTCTGCCAGAGGTTGATATGTCAGTTGATGCTATATACTCTGACCCTGCCAAGACGCCGCTTTGTCTTCAGAATATTGAGCACCAAAGCTTCACTCAGCCTATTGACGGTGTTCAAGCAGCGACAAGAATCTATCCACTGGCTGGTAACACTCGTCTGCCTCACAGAGCTCCCACTGAAGCCACTGAAAGCACCATTGCGCAAAGGCCTCGGAAGCGTTCTTGTGTTCTCATTGACCGAGAACTTCTTGTGGCTCCTCATCAGAAATAGGATAAACATCATTTCTGGCTCAAGCGACTGATGCAAAGCCTCTTGGTGGATGTCAATCGCATTCGCAACCTTGCCACCAAGAATGCCTTTGTTGCTCATGAAACTTGCCGGTGATCATGGAAGAGTTTGACCCTGCTCAGTGCTGAAGCTGATCTTCAAGATGATTGCTTCAATGAAAGATTCCAGTTTGACTCCACTCCTCCAAGGACTGCTGTCTTATGTCGCACCCCATCTCTTGAAGACTCTGAATATTCTTCTTCCGCGGCAACTGTTAATGCCAGAGTGATCGATGATGAAGATGATGCTACTTCACCACCTCCTACAACTGTGCGCATCGACACTGCACCAAGTTCATCCGCACCGCCAACCAACGACGACAACCCTGCTGCTTCACCTACTCATGACGAGTAGATTCTCTATGTCTTCAAACCTTTTTGGTCATTACTAACAAAAGGGGGAGAAGCGTATGAGTTGATAGTCTTCAAGCGGGTTCATATGGGCGGTTGCATTATATTTTGCTTCGTGCTTACAACTCTTATGTTTTGAAACATTTGGTTCTTTGAGTTGTAACACCTAAACTTGATGGTCGTCTGCTATTTCTGCTACTTATTTGCTTTACTATGATGCGTTGATAATTCCGCATGTGCGATGATAACTTCCGCACTTAGATCATTCTGCAGACGTACATTTTTCATTATGCATGTCTTTCTACTTGATATATCATTTCATGCATGATGAATTATCTTCATAAGTTGAAGTGGATCTCCACAAGTACAACCTGCCATGTGCATTTACATTCCAAAAGCAAATTACTTCTATGCACATCTTCAGGGGGAGCCCTTGCAACTTATGAAGACAATTCCCTATCCCTACAATTTCACATACTTTATCCCCGATGAAAACTTCAACCAGTTTGTCATCAATCACCAAAAAGGGGGAGATTGTAAGTGCATCTAGTGCCACCCTTAGTTGGTTTTGGAGTATTGACGACAAAGTTGGTTGAGGGACTAATGCATTTGTGAGAATTGCAGGATAACGCAGGTAGTGTCCCTCATTGATTCGGTTTACCTACCAGAGATGACCCCTAAAAATGTATGAAGACATTGAAGACAATGGTGGTAAGTGAAGATATTCATATTGAAGACTATGACATGAGAAGACATTGCGTGAAGACTATGGAGCGCGAAGACTATGTGGTTTCGTTGTTTCCTTTTCTTCTCTGTTGAGTCATAGGAACCATCGTACTGTTAAGTGGGGTCCAAGTGAACTAAGTCAGAGTGACTGATGTGATGCTCAACTCAAATCCTATGTCTTCGAGCGAAGACAATGAGAGCAAAACTTATCCAGAGCTGGATAAGTCAGCTTTGCTTGTAGCCCAAGTAAAGTTGTCGCGTGTGTTTGAAATCTGACCGTTGGAACACGTGTCAGTTCCTTAGTGACCCAGGGTCATTTGGGACAAATCAGGTCGGGTTGCCTAGTGGCTATAAATAGCCCACCCCCTACACCATAAATTGGTAGTTGCTCAGAGTTTGTGCACGGCTTTTGTCGTTTGAGAGCAACCCACCTCGAAGCATTTGAGAGAGAGAAATCCTTGCGAGGACAAAGCCCAAACACCCAGAGCAAAAGAGTGTTAGGCATCACCGAAGTCTTTCTGTCTGTGTGACCTGAAGACTTATTACACTTGAGGACTGTGAATCCTCCAGCCGGTTAGGTGTCACGTTCTGAGCATCCAAGAGTCATTGTGGACAAAGTCTGTGAAGGTTTGGAAGTCTCCCTTGAAGACTTACCAGAGTGATTGGGCGAGGACTGGGTGTCCTTAGCTCAAGGGGAATAAGGTGAAGACACGGTCTTTTGAGTTAAATCTCAGCATCCCTAACCAGACGTAAAGTTGTGACAGCAACTGGAACTGGTCCAACAAATCCTGTGTCTTAAAACAAGCAACTGGTTCTATCCCTTCCAACCTTACTTAAGTTTGTTTTTGTAAAGTCATTGCCTATCTGTTTGACTTCATTGCTTGACTACTATTGTTGATTGGTTTCACACTATCTTCCATCTTGATCCTTAGTACCTAATTGCTATTAGTCCTGTACTTTCACATCATTACATACCTGACTATGGCTTGTTTAGGGTAGTTTATCTTCCGCTGCATATCAATTAGGCTGTTCCTGTTGTTTGTCTTCGCAACTTTCAAGTTTTGAAGACTTTCATAAAAATCGCCTATCACCCCCCCTATAGTCGATACTAGCACTTTCACGGGGCCAACTCGCCCGACCATGGGCCTTCTACGTCTCGTAGGATCCATCGGCCTTCTACGTCTCGCAGTGTCCATGGGCCTTCTACGTCTCGCAGGATCCATGGGCCTTCTACGTCACGTAGGATCCACGGGCCGCCGACTCATTTATGGGTTTGTACTGGCCTTTAATGGGCCGTAGATGGGCCTATAATGGAAATCGTACGTTTTATTGGCTGACCATAACGGCTTGTTATTAGGCCATATTTGGTGATGCTATGAAAATGGCCCAACAAACTAACAAACCAAAAACGGGCCGACTGTAACGACGGGCTGAATTTGGCCCACAAGCAGAAAATGACAGTAACGGGCCGTAAGTAACCGAATGCTGCAAATAAGCCCATGAATAAATGGGCTCTGAGAAGGCCGAAAGATAACATGGGCTGTAAATGGCCCAAATGAATAACGGGACCTTAATGGGTATAAAGCGATACACTGTTCATTACGGGCCAGTTTCACCATGGGCCGTTAATGGGTCTAAAGTAGTATACTGTTCATCGCAGGCCAGTTTCACCATGGGCCGTTAATAGGCCAAGAGTTACATAGGGCCTCATATGGGCCGAAAGACGTCATGGGCCATACATGGGCCAGAAGTGAAAACGGGCTGGGATCATATTGGATGGCCAAGATTACGCTACTGGGCCTAATTCGGATAGGGCGTAACGGGCCTTGGGTTAGTGGGTTGTAAATGGGCTATATGCTAATAGGCCGTTAACAGGCTTTCCATGGGCTGGGCCGTCACCTTTTGACCAAGTCAAACAGGCTGGCCTTTTCATAGGAATGGCCCTCTGTTGGGCCGTGCCACGTGTCGACGTATCATAGGCTCCTTCTGTCCAATGAGTGGATGACATCTGTCCCAATAATGAGCCGACACGTGTTTCCTCGAGCCAATGATGATTTTACACATGGAAAATCCACTTTGGTCGGGGTTGTTAACGGGTTATCGGATCCAAAACCCGACCCGAGAGCTTAACGGTGTTCCGTTACGGTGGATGCCACGTGTCGGTCACCCTTGACGAAAGCACTTCTGTGACGTGTGATTTTATCGTCATGGAAGTGGACACTTCCATGATGATAATTTTGGTCATGTCATTGAACACTTCTACGACAGCACAAGTATGACTATCTCGATTCTATCATAAATTTGTCATGGATGTACATGCATGACAAAAAACGCGACCTACTGTGACAAACACGTATCAGCACGGAAGTGTATTTTTTTGTACTGGTATAAACCTCCCAGGTGGGGCCGGGTTATACCGGTAACAATTCAATTATATTGAAGCCCATGAAGACAAGGAGTACAACGCTTTTCTATAGAGATGTAAAGGCCCAGGGCCCAAAGGCGGCTTAGGGCATGTAGATGTAAATCGTCATATACTATGTAACTTGTGTTGTAAGATAGGAAAGGCTAAAAGCCGAGCCTGACACGTGTATGAACCGGCGTCGGGATTCTGTAAACCGACGGGCGTCAACCTGTGTATATAAAGGGACGACCCTACGGCGGTTCAAGGACAAGAAACAACAACTCGAGAGCCAGGTAAAGCGGATTTGCTCCCTGATCATCGAGACCCCATCAATTCCACCACAACTGGATCTTAGGTTGTTACCTTCACTACAAGGTGCCGAACCAGTATAAATTCCCCGTGTCCTTTGTCCGGTTTAACCCCTTTAAGCTAATCTCTTTGCGATGGCCCCACAACTAAGTCCTCACACTAGGACATCTGACGTGATAATTCCACGACACCGACGTTTTCTTGAGAAGGTGTTCTAAAAATGTTTTCTACTGCTAATTTTTCTTTGTATAACATTTTACCAGTACCGTGTGTTTCTGACCCACGCTATCACTACTAGGGAAAACCCTAGCAGTAGCACGTGTTTTGTGCCCACTAGTAGCGCGGGAAGCCGCGCTACTAATGAGGCGCTACAGCTATTGCTTAGCAGTAACGCATGCCATCATGCGCTACTGCTAGTACAAATAGCTGCAGCGCTTGTTCAGTACCGCGCTACTGCTAAGGTATCTACTTGCAGCGTGTTTTCTTTCCATCGCTACTAGTATTTTTTTAGTGTATTTATGCGCAATCATACAAATATTGGTACAATACCAGCTGTTATGAGGTTTACATCATTATGTCCATAACAGTGTATTAAATGAAGGTGGATTAGGTTCAAGTGGAGGCAATATGTGGTGCATGTCAAAAGTATACTACTAATCCAAACTTGATCTAGTTTGGATTAGTAGTACTTTCGATGTGCACCACATGTTGCCTCCACTTGAATCTAATCCGCCAGCACAAGATATTTAATCATCATCATGGTCATTACCACCAACAGTATTTATTTAATCACCACTAACACTAGCTAATAATAATCATCATAGTCATTACCACCAACACTAGCTATTTTATCATCATAGTAATAGTGTAGCACATCATCATCCTGAAACTCATTTCTAGCCAGCTACTCACTCCTGCTGCTCTCTCTTAGGTAAAAGAACATAAAACATGTGTAGCTCTCCTCCTTGATCAAGTTGGAGCATGCAGATGAACCTGTCTCCTAATCATGGAAGGCGCCTCTGGTTGCTGCTCCCTAGTACTTCTCTGCGCTCCCCCAACACATATTTGGTCCAGTCTTGCACTATTAAGAATCCATCGCTAATCTTGAATTCACTAAAGTAAGTTGTAGGATATCTTGGCCGTAAGTTGATAATACTCATGATACCTTTAGTCTCAATCCCATAAGGCACAACATTCATCGGGAGTCCCTGTTGAAGAACATCGTATGGTAACATACTTAGCAATGAAGTTTAGCTTCAAAAATAATGTATGGAAAAGATGCAGTGAGGATAAAAAGTAAAAATCTTACCATCCTTCCTAAAAGGATGTGACCGTAGTTCACTACGAACACTATTGGTCGCACATTTTTAGTACTAAGATTTCTAAATGCAGGAAGAAAATTTGTCTTGACAGTATCAAGATCCTCAAGCCATGAAACATAATGACTGAGCTCCTCGAAGTTGAGTTCAGCCCCAGGACAGTATACGGTCCTGTCTACGAAGCGCTGGACATGTTTGCTTGCACGGAAATAAGCTGACAATACAAATTAGTTGTCAACTATTTTTGAATAAACAATATCAAAGACATAAATATGTTTGAGAAACTTACATAATGGTATAACTGGAGGCATTTGCACATTGACCCAGATGTCGGTATTACCTTCAATATCATCTTTCAGACGAATATCAAAGGTGATAACCATATCAGGCTCAAATGCATAAGTCTTGCATAGTGCTCGCCATGTTTTGCATCCAAAATAGGTGTAGTCGTCTGAATTGTATAACTTCGCATGGAAAATATAACCATGCTCGGTCTTCAAGTAAACTTTCTTTTCCTCCATACTATGATTGAAACCTATCTTATCCAATACAAAAACTCTTGCATGGCAGGGGATACGCTAGTAGAATAGTAAAAAAATATAAGTTGAAGCAAATGAAGCAGATGTCATGCTTAATTACGAAAAAAGACTTGTCGTTGTGACTTACTGTATCCACTTCGAAGTTCTCGTCCAGCTTGATGCTGAAGCGCCTATCATCATCTAGGAAGATTCCGTCGCACAGGCCGCGCTCGTCTTCGCAGTATTTGCAAATACCGAAATCCTTCTCGTCGTCAGACATTTCCTATGTTCATAGTTAAAACATTAATTGAAAATCGATCGAAGACAACTACCAAGATACTCAACACACAAATCCGTGGCACTCGATATTTCCTACATATTCTAGCACAAGTCATGCCAAAATTCACGGAAAAATCCGGCATGAACTTTGCTAAAATAGGACATATCGAGCGCCCGAAATTTGCCGGAACGGAAATGAATCAACACTCCGGCAAAACATAGGCCACTCGAAGGTATAACCTGCAAACATAGGCCATATTGAGCAACACAAGATATACATTTCAAAATATCTTATAGGACTCAAATTGGCATGCATTCAATAAGCAAAAGTAGATCATCTCATGCGTTAGTACATCGTCGAATATTATCACTAATACATCACGAATAGTGTCATACATATAACATCACTAATACAACTAAAACTCTAGCACACGATGGTTATCGGCGTGGGCGGTGGACACCCACAGAGAAGGCACCATCACGGGATCATAGCTCCAGTGAGATCCCCGGAGAACCTGCCAGGTATTGGAGAACGGCCTGTTCTCCAACGCAAACAAGTAGCGACGGACGTGCGCGTCCTCCTCACTGACACGGTGACGCACCACCTCCGCGGAGTCCTCGAGCCTCTGGATCGTCACTGGCCCACGCGACCGCCACCAAAGAAGGTTCGGGTCAACGATAGGCTGGCTCCTCACCAACCTGCGCCCCCCGGTAGGTAGCGCCTCCTAGTACCACCCCGGCGGAGCCCAGTCCAGGACATGGCCGATCTGGTCAAGCAGGTGTCGTCCTCCGCCGACTCGACGACGAGGATGCGGGATAGGCATCGTCCACGTCGAGGCGGGAAAAATTGCTTTAACTAAAAAATAGAAACAAGTTCTTACTAACTAGTTCTATTAATTCAACTAGTTCCTATTAAAAATAAACTTACTATAAATAAAAATATTCTAGTACCTAATTAGTACCTAATTCTTACTAACTAATTAGTACCTAGGAACTACTGCCCTAATTACCATCTAAGTAATTAACTAACTAGCACTAAAAATATCCTAGGGTTCATACTAACTAGCACTAAATAGCTAGGGTTCACACTAAGCAGAGAAGAGGGATCGGAAGGGGAGAGAGGGATCGGAAGGGGAGAGTGCTTACAGAGGGCGGGGAGAGAGATGGGGTCGGGGGAGACGCCGGCACCGAGGCGCGGCGAGGCGGGGTCGGGGAGACGGCGGCGAGGCGGGGTCGGGGGAGACGGCGGCGAGGCGGGGTCGGGGGAGACGGCGGCGAGGCGGGGTCGGGAATTGGGGGAGGAAGCAGAGGAGAGGGAATCAGGCCGCGCGGGGTTTAGGTGAAAATAGCTTTAACTGTAGCGTGGGAAGGAAAAAAGAGCTGCTGCTAAAATCCGTAGTAGTAGCGCTGTTCGTAGAAGGGCTCTACTACTATACCTAGCACGCCGGGAACGGTGTGGCAATTATAGCAGTAGCGCTTTCTGTTCCGGCAGCGCTACTGCTAAGCTGCTAACTGTAGCGCGGTTCTGCCAAACGCGCTACTGCTAAGTAGCAGTAGCGCCTCATTTTAACAAGCGCTACTGGTAACATTCTGTGTATAAGGTTTTCCCTATTAGTGTATAAGTAGTGCAACCCTAGCCATAGCTATTTTGCAAGATGTCATAGCAGTAGCGCGTGTGGGTGACCCGCGCTACTGCTATGCCAGCCAGCCACCTACTACCTTTCCCCTTCTTCCTCCCCTCTATTCTCCCCCTTCCTTTCTCCCCCTTTCCTTGCACCTAGCTTGTTCCTTTCAATCCTCCCCCCCCACCACCCCTCCATTAGAGCCCTCCCTCCCTCTCTTCTTTGCCCCTCCACCACCCCTCCATTAGAGC
>NC_041391.1:83131078-83144697 GCF_002162155.2 Triticum dicoccoides
CGTTAATGCCCTCCCCCCCTCTTCTTTTCCCTCCTCTCACATCCATTAATGCCTTCCCTCTTCTCTCCCTCTCCTCTCCCACTATATCACTATCGATCTAGCTCTCTCTCTCCCTAGCTAGCTATCTAGCTAGTTAGAGCTATATATCTAGAGCTACTAGGTAATTAAGAAGAAAGGTGCTCGATATCACTCTCGACACATAGGTGAGCAAAAAAGGTGTTTGTGTGGATAGGACCGAAACTATATATATATGGGCGATATGAGAATATATATACGGAATTGTGTGTGGCATAATTTGAGTTGCCTACATTGTGTATTTGATGAAATAATGTGGGTGACATGAGTTGCCTATGTTTTGCCGAATTTTTGATTCAATTCCGTTTCGGCGAATTTCGGGCATGCAAACTCAATATGTCCTATGTTTAGGGAAGGTCATGCCGAATTTTTGTATGATTTTGGTCCATGCATGCATATATACATGGTTATAATATTTGCTCCGCCTGCAGGTGATCATGAAGGTCAATGGAAGGATGGTGGAAAGATACTGGCAATCCGCTATGGATGAAATGTATGAAAAAATACCAAGGGATGTTTTATGTCCGTGTCGAAAATGCAATGGAAGAGTCAGGCTCGACCCCTATAAGGGTGGTAAATTTCGCACCTGCTCATTGATAACCCACAAGTGTAGGGGATCGCAACAGTTTCGAGGGTAGAGTATTCAACACATATTTATTGATTCGACACAAGGGGAGCCAAAGAATATTCTCAAGTATTAGCAGCTGAGTTATCAATTCAAGCACACCTGGAAACTTAGTATCTGCAGCAAAGTGTTTAGTAGCAAAGTAATATGATAGTGGTGGAAAGACAACAAAATTAATGTTTTTAGTATTTTTGTAGTGATTATAAGAGTAGCAACGGAAAAGTAGATAAGCGTAAACCAGTATATGGAAAACTCATAGGCACCGGATTAGCGATGGATAATTATGCCGGATATGGTTCGTCGTGTAACAGTTACAACATAGGGTGACACAGAACTAGCTCCAGTTCATCAATGTAATGTAGGCATGTATTCCGTGTATAGTCATACGTGCTTATGGACAAGAACTTGCATGACATCTTTTGTCCTACCATCCCATGGCAGCGGGGTCCTATTGGAAACTAAGGGATATTAAGGCCTCCTTTTAATAGAGAACCGGAACAAAGCATTAGCACATAGTGAATACATGAACTCCTCAAACTATGGTCATCACCGGGAGTGGTCCCAATTATTGTCACTTCGGGGTTGCCGGATCATAACACATAGTAGGTGACTATACACTTGCAAGATAGGATCAAAAACACACATATATTCATGAAAACATAATAGGTTCAGATCTGGAATCATGGCACTCGGGCCCTAGTGACAAGCATTAAGCATAGGAAAGTCATAGCAACATCAATCTCAGAACATAATGGATACTAGGGATCAAACCCTAACAAAACTAACTCGATTACATGATAAATCTCATCCAACACATCACCATCCAGCAAGCCTATGATGCAATTACTCACGCATGGCGGTGAGCATCATGAAATTGGTGATGGAGGATGGTTGATGATGACGACGGCGACGAATCCCCCTCTCCGGAGCCCCGATCGGACTCCAGATCAGCCCTCCCGAGAGAGATTAGGGCTTGGCGGCGGCTCCGTATCGTAAAACGCGATGATTTCTTCTCTCTGATTTTTTTCTCCCCGAAAGGCAATATATGGAGTTGGAGTAGGCGTCGAAGGGCCACCAGGGGGCCCACGAGGTAGGGGGCGCGCCCAGGGGGGAGGGGCGCGCCCCCACCATCGTGGACAGGGTGTGGGCCCCCTGGTATTCATCTTTGGCGAGGATTTTTTATTATTTATTCTAAGATATTCCGTGGAGTTTCAGGTCATTCCGAGAACTTTTGTTTTCTGCACATAAAACAACACCATGGCAATTCTGCTGAAAACAGCGTCAGTCTGGGTTAGTTCTATTCAAATCATACAAGTTAGAGTCCAAAACAAGGGAAAAGTGTTTGGAAAAGTAGATACGACGGAGACGTATCAACTCCCCCAAGCTTAAACCCTTGCTTGTCCTCAAGCAATTCAGTTGACAAACTGAAAGAGAAAAAGAAAAACTTTTACAAACTCTGTTTGCTCTTGTTATTGTAAACATGAAAAGCCAGCATTCAAGTTTCAGCAATTATTATGAACTACCATACTCACAATAACACGTAGGTCTCACAATTACTCATATCAATAGCATAATCAGCTAGCGAGCCATAATAATAAAACTCGGATGACAACACTTTCTCAAAATAATCATAACACGATATAACAAAATGGTATCTCGCTAGCCCTTTCTGAGACCGCAAAACATAAATGCAGAGCACCTTTAAAGATCAAGGACTGACTAGACATTGTAATTCATGGTAAAAGAGATCCAGTCAAGTCATACCCAATATGAACCAATCATAATGAATGCAAACGACAGTGTGCTCTCCAGCGGGTGCTTTTTAATAAGAAGGGTGATGACTCAACATAAAAGTAAATGGATATGCCCTTCGTAGAGGGAAGCAGGGATTTGTAGAGGTGCCAGAGCTCGATTTTGAAATAGAGATAAATTATATTTTGAGCGGCATACTTTCATTGTCAACATAACAACTAAAAGACGACGATATCTTCCATGCTAAACAGATTATAGGCGGTTCCCAAACAGAAAGGTAAAGTTTATACTCCCCCTCCTCCACAAGCATCAATCGATGGCTTGCTCGAAACAACGAGTGCCTCCAACATTCAACGGGTCCCAGGGGGAGTTTTGTTTAATTATTTTGATTTGCTTTGATCTTTTTGGATCATGGGACTGGTCATCCCGGATACCAGCCTTTTTCTCGTGAATGAGGAGCGGAGTCCACTTCTCTTGAGAATAACCCGCCTAACACGGAAGATAAGGGCACCTCTAGTTGACATATGAGCTATTCGAGCATGCAAAACACAATGTTTATTTCAAGGTTAGAGTTTGGCACTTACAAATTTACTTGGAACGGCAGGTAAATACTGCATATAGGTAGGTATAGTGGAATCATATGGAATAATTGTGAGGTTTAAGGAGTTTGGATGCACAAGCAGTATTCCCTCTTAGTACAGGTGAAGGCTAGCAAAAGACTGGGAAGCGACCAACCGAGAGAGTGACAACAGTCGTAAACTTGCATTAAAATTAATTCACACCGAGTACAAGCATGAGTAGGATATAATCCACCATGAACATAAATATCATGAAGGCTATGTTGATTGGATTCAACTACATGCGTGAACATGTGCCAAGTCGAGTCACTCAATGCATTTAAAGGAGGGTACCATCCCATCATACCACATCATAATCATTCTAATAGCATGCTGGCACGCAAGGTAAACCATTATAACTCATAGCTAATCAAGCATGGCACAAGCGACTATAATCTCTAAATAGCATTGCAAATATGTTTACTTTATAATAGCTGAATCAAGAACGATGAATCATCATATTTACAAAAACAAGAGAGGTCGAGTTCATACCATCTTTTCTCTTCCCAATAAGTCCATCATATATCATCATTATTGCCTTTCACTTGCACGACTGAACGGTGTGTATAATGATAAGAGTGCACGTGCATTGGACCAAGCTGGAATCTGCAAGCATTCAACTCAAGAGAGAAGACAAGTAATATGGGCTCTAGGTTTAAATAATCAATCATGCATATAAGAGCCACTAAGCATTTTCAATATGGTCTTCTCGACCCCCAAGGAAAGGAAAAGGACTAAAAACTATTTACACGGGAAAGCTCCCAACAAGCAGAAGAAGAACGGAAATATTTTTGGGTTTTCTTTTTAATTCTACTACAAGCATGCAAAGTAAACTAACTAATTTTTTTGGTTTTTCTAAGGTTTATTAAACACACAAGAATAAAGCAGGAAGACAAAAAACTAGCATGGATATTACAGTGAAAAAGTATGAGCACCGACGTCTAGCAATGAGTGTGTGTGTGTGAACATGAATGTAATGTCGGTGGGAAAGACGTACTCCCCCAAGCTTAGGCTTTTGGCCTAAGTTGGTCTATTGCCAGGGATGGCCTGGTGGATATCCGTAGGTGAAGCTGGGGTCGTAGTGTGACGCAGCGGCTATCGCCGCCTGAGCTGTAGCATGGAGTCGAGCAACCTTCATTCTCCTTTCGTACTCATCTGCCTCCTCTCTAGTAATAATATATCTTCCTCTCGCCTGAAAATCAAAGAAGGTAGGAGCAGGAAGAGCAACACGGACCACATGCCGTTTGTTAAAGATTAGTCGATACTGGTAAGGTGGTCTAGTCCTCTCAATGAACTGGTGGGAAAACATAGAATCAAGATCTAAATAAGAAGAGGGTAAATCCATATCACCCTCACGAATGTCTATATCAAGAAAATTAGCTAAGCGGGTTGCATAAATTCCTCCAAAGAAATCTCCATTATGCCTATTCTGATGCAACCTACGAGCTACAATGGCTCCCAAATGATAAGATTGGTCTCCTAACACAGCACTCCTGAGAATACTGAGGTCAGGGACACACATGTGACAAGCCTCATCCTTAGCATTAATACATCTACCTATGAAGAGAGCAAAATAATGTATAGCAGGAAAGTGAACGCTCCCTGTAGTAGCTTGTGTTATATCTCTAGATTCCCCCACAGTTATTCTAGAAAGAAAGTCTCTATATTCGGATTTAGGGGGATCCCTGACATTACCCCAAGATGGAAGTTTGCAAGCAGAAGTAAAATCCTCTAAGTCCATGGTATATGATTTGTCATAAAGGTCAAACATGACTGAAGGAGAATTACGCGAAGATGAAAACTCAAACCTCCTCACAAATGAACTTGTGAGATCATGATACTGCGAGCATTTGTCAGGTTCAAAGTCCTCAAGACCGGCGTTACTCAAATATGTGCTAAATTCTTCTTTGATTCCCACTTGATTCATAAAATTTTCCGACGGCCATTCACAAGGCCTCACAAGAGCGTCTCTTGGTGGTTCCTTATCAGCATCACGTATTGCAAGTCTGGGACCTTGCTTCCTTGAAGGACCACCTTGGAACATCCTCCTAAGCATATTGTTTCCTCTGAAAAATTTCTGAAATTTTTAGTAGCTTCAAATAAAAGTGAACCAACTTCAATAAAATTGGTAGTAACAACTCCCACAAGTGCCTAGAGCCTATATAAGCATTAGAACTACTTGGAACCATATAAATTTGACATGCAAGCTCAAGAACATGGTCACCTATGCAGCACAAATTTGCGAAGAATAAAGCACTAGAACAAAAACTAATTGGATCAATGGAGGAGTCACATACCAAGGAACAATCTCCCCAAGCAGTTTTGCGAGAGGTGCTTTGAGCAAGGAGATCGAAAATCACAGCAACGGGGGCTGGAACTCGTGCTGGAGTTGGTTTTTCGTGTTTGTGTGAGGTAGAGGAAGAAGATGGGTGCAGGAATAAGTGGAGGAGGGCCACCGTGGGCCCATGAGGCAGGGGGCGCGCCCAGGGGGGGTAGGGCGCGCCCTCCACCCTCGTGGCCAGGTGGCAGCTCCCCCCGTGGTAATTTTTGCACAGTAAATTCTCAAATATTCCCGAAAAAATCATATTAAATTGGCATGGCATTCTGAGGACTTTTATTTTCGGGATATTTTTTATTGCATGGATAAATCAGGAAACAGACAGAAAAATACTATTTTACTTTATTTCTACTAAATAACAGAAAATATAAAGAGGGTACAGAAGGTTGTGCTTCTAGTTTCACCCATCTCGTGATCATCAAAATGAACCCGCTAACAAGGTTGATCAAGTTTTGTTAACAAACTCATTCCGAATAATCCCGGAACCGGAGAAATTTCGAATAACACTAAGTTACCTCAACGGGGATATGAAAATCCCCAACAATAAGAATATCATACTTTTTCTTGACAGTAGGGAGAGTAAATTCAATACCTCCAAATATAATCGATGGAACTTTTCCAATAGAGTTGATACTATAAACTTGAGGTTGTTTCCTCGGAAAGTGTACCGTATGCTCATTACCATTAACATGAAAAGTGTCATTGCCTTTGTTGCAGTCAATAACAGCCCCTACAGTGTTAAGGAATAGTCTTCCAAGAATAATAGACATACTATCATCCTCGGGAATATCAAGAATAACAAAGTCCGTTAAAATAGTAACGTTTGCAACCACAACAGGCACATCCTCACAAATGCCGATAGGTATAGCAGTTGATTTATCAGCCATTTGCAAGGATATTTCAGCATGGTGGAAATTTCAGCTTCAGGTATCTTTCTTTTCTTAATAATGATATCCTTCATGTACATAGCATAAGGATTTGTTTTGAGCACATCTGTTAATCGCATACGCAAAAAGATGGGTCTAATCATTTCAGCAAGGCGCTCAAAATCCTCATCATCCGTTTTCTTGGATGGTTTCGGAGGAAAAGGCATGGGTTTCTGAACCCATGGTTCCCTTTCATTACCATGTTTCCTAGCAACGAAGTCTCTTTTATCATAACATTGATTCATTGATTGTGGGTTATCAAGATCAATAATAGGTTCAACTTATACATCATTATCATTACTAGGTTGAGCATCAACATGAACATTATCATTAACATTATCAGTAGGTTCATGTTCATCACCTGATTGTGTTTCAGCCTCGGACATAGAGATATCATTTGGATTATCAGGTGGTTCAGCAATAGGTTCACTAGAAGTTTGCACAGTCCTATCATTTTTCTTTTTCTTCCTCTTAGAAGAACTAGGTATATCAATATTATTTCTCTGAGAATCTTGCTCGATTCTCTTAGGGTGGCCTTCAGGATACAAAGGTTCTTGAGTCATTCTACCAGTTCTAGTAGCCACTTTGACAACATAATCATTTTTCTTACTATTCATTTCATCAATCACTTCTTTCTGAGCTTTAAGTACTTGTTCTACTTGCGTGGTAACCACAGAAGCATGTTTGCTAACAAGTTTCAGTTCGCCTCTAATATCGGCCATATAATCACTCAAGCGTTTAATCATAAAGGTATTCTATTTTAATTGTCTACCAAAATAAGCATTAAACTCATCTTGCTTAAACATAAAGTCATCAAATTCATCCAAGCACTGACTAGCAATTTTAGTAGGAGGGACTTCAGCTTTATCATATCTATAGAGAGAATTTACCTTTACTACCTGTCTCAGGATATCGGGAGGTTCTTCAGTAAATAAATAATCGAGATCATATACTTCTTCAACAGGCGGTAGATTAAGACCATGTCTTTCTTCAATAGGAGGTAATTCTTAACATCTTCAGCTTTACTACCTTTTTCTTTCATAGATTTCTTTGCCTCTTGCATATCTTCGGGACTGAGAAATAGAACACCTCTCTTCTTCGGAGTTGGTTTAGGAATAGGCTCAGTAATTGGCTCAGGAGATGGCTCGGGAGTTGGCTCAGGAGGTGCCCAATTATTTTCATTTGCCAACATATTATTCAATAGAATTTCAGCGTCATCCGGTGTTCTTTCCCTGAAAAGAGAACCAGCACAACTATCCAGGTAATCTCTGGAAGCATCGGTTAGTCCATTATGAAAGATATCAAATATTTCAGGTTTCTTAAGAGGATGATCAGGCAAAGCATTAAGTAACTTGAGAAGCCTCCCCAAGCTTGTGGGAGACTCTCTTCTTCAATTTGCACAAAATTGTATATTTCCCTCAAAGCAGCTTGTTTCTTATGAGCAGGGAAATATTTAGCAGAGAAGTAATAAATCATATCCTGGGGACTTTGCAGACAACCAGGATCAAGAGAATTAAACCATTTCTTAGCATCACCCTTTAATGAGAACGGAAATATTTTGAGTAAATAAAGGTGGCGCGATCTCAGATTATTAGAAAACACGGCAGCTATATCATCCAACTTACGAAGATGTGCCACAACAGTTTCAGATTCATAGCCATAAAAAGGATCAGATTCAACCAAAGTAATTATATCTGGATCGACAGAAATATCATAATAATCCTGATCAGGAACACAGATAGGCGAAGTAGCAAAAGCAGGGTCGGGTCTCATTCTACCTCTAAAAGATTCTTTACTCCACTTAACTAGCAACCTCTTAAATTCACGTTTATCCTGGCAAGCAAGAACAACTTCAAAAGATTCAGCATTAAAAAGATAACCCTCAGGAATATAAGGCATAGGTTCATCATGACTAACATCATCATGTTCAGGTTCGATAATTTGTCTTTCTCTACACCGAGCAATTTGCTTATCAAGAAATTCACCAAGTGGCACAGTAGTATCAAGCATAGAAGTAGTTTCATCATAAGTATCGTGCATAGCAGAAGCGGCATCATCAATAACATGCGACATATCAGAATCAATAGCAATAGTAGGTTTAGGTGTCACAAACTTACTCATAACAGAAGGAGAATCTAGTGCAAGGCTAGATGGCAGTCCCTTACCTTCCCTCCTAGTTGAGGGAAAAATAGTAGTTCGATCATCTTTCAAGTTCTTTCATAGTGTCCAGCAGATATAAATCCCAAGTGACTCAAAGAATAGAGCTATGCTCCCCGGCAACGGCGCCAGAAAAAGGTCTTGATAACCCACAAGTATAGGGGATCGCAACAGTTTTCCAGGGTAGAGTATTCAACCAAAATTTATTGATTCGACACAAGGGGAGCCAAAGAATATTCTCAAGTATTAGCAGCTGAGTTGTCAATTCGACCACACCTGGAAACTTAGTATCTGCAGCAAAGTGTTTAGTAGCAAAGTAATATGATAGTGGTGGTAACGATAACAAAGTAAAGACAACAAAAGTAATGTGGATAGGACCGAAACTATATATATATATGGGTGATATGAGAATATATATACAGAATTGTGTGTGGCATAATTTGAGTTGCCTACAGTGTGTATTTTATGAAATAATGTGGGTGACATGAGTTGCCTATGTTTTGCCGAATTTTCGATTCAATTCCATTTCGGTGAATTTCGGGCATCCAAACTCAATATGTCCTATGTTTAGGGAAGGTCATGCCGAATTATTGTATGAATTTGATCCATGCATGCATATATACATGGTTATAATATTTGCAACGCCTGCAGGTGATCATGAAGGTCAATGGAAGGATGGTGGAAAGATACTGGCAATCCGCTATGGATGAAATGTATGAAAAAGACCGAGGGATGTTATATGTCCATGTTGAAAATGCAACGGAAGAGTCAGGCTCTACCCCTATAAGGGTGGTGAATTTCACACCTGCTCATTGATAACCCACAAGTATAGGGGATCGCAACAGTTTCGAGCGTAGAGTATTCAACCCAAATTTATTGATTCGACACAAGGGGAGCCAAAGAATATTCTCAAGTATTAGCAGCTGAGTTATCAATTCAACCACACCTAGAAACTTAGTATCTGTAGCAAAGTGTTTAGTAGAAAAGTAATATGATAGTGGTGGAAAGATAGCAAAATTAATGTTTTTGGTATTTTTGTAGTGTAGATAACAGTAGCAACGGAAAAGTAGATATGCGTAAACCAGTATATGGAAAACTCGTAGGCACCAGATTAGCGATGGATAATTATGCCAGATGTGGTTCGTCATGTAATAGTTACAGCATAGGGTGACACAGAACTAGCTCCAGTTCATCAATGTAATGTAGGCATTATTCCGTATATAGTCATACGTGCTTATGGAAAAGAACTTGCATGACATCTTTTGTCCTACCCTCCCGTGGCAGCGGGGTCCTATTGAAAACTAAGGGATATGAAGGCCTCCTTTTAATAGAGAACCGGAACAAAGCATTAGCACATAGTGAATACATGAACTCCTCAAACTATGGTCATCACCGGGAGTGGTCCTGATTATTGTCACTTCGGGGTTGCCGGATCATAACACATAGGAGGTGATAATAGACTTGCAAGATAGGATCAAGAACACACATATATTCATGAAAACATAATAGCTTCAGATCTGAAATCATGGCACTCGGGCCCTAGTGACAAGCATTAAGCATAGGAAAGTCATAGCAACATCAATCTTAGAACATAATGGATACTAGGGATCAAACCCTAACAAAACTAACTCGATTACATGATAAATCTCATCCAACCCATCACCGTCCAGCAAGCCTACGATGCAATTACTCACGCATGGCGGTGAGCATCATGAAATTGGTGATGGAGGATGGTTGATGATGACGACGGCGATGAACCCCCCTCTCCGGAGCCCCAATCGGACTCCAGATCAGCCCTCCCGAGAGAGATTAGGGCTTGGCGGCGGCTCCGTATCGTAAAACGCGATGATTTCTTCTCTCTGATTTTTTCTCCCCGAAAGCTAATATATGGAGTTGGAGTTGGTGTCGGAGGGCCAACAGGGGGTCCACGAGGTAGGGGGCGCGCACAGGGGGTAGGGGAGCGCCCCCCACCCTCGTGGACAGGGTCTGGGCCCCCTGGTCTTCATCTTTGGTGAGGATTTTTTATTATTTTTTCTAAGATATTCCGTGGAGTTTCAGGTCATTCCGAGAACTTTTGTTTTCTGCACATAAAACAACACCATGGCAATTCTGCTGAAAACAGCGTCAGTCCGAGTTAGTTCCATTCAAATCATACAAGTTAGAGTCCAAAACAAGGGCAAAAGTGTTTGGAAAAGTAGATACGACAGAGACGTATCACTCATGCATGGTTTCATGCATGGACATACTCGGTGGATATGTGAAGATGATGATGATGATGACGATGCTGATTATGATGATGATGATGATGAGGACATCGACAGGGTAGGAAATAACGACATGGGGCCACCAGACGAAGAGATGACCGATTATGTGCCCAAGAGGAAGACGGCCTCGGAAATGTCGATGGCGAAGAGGCAGTTCAAGGCGGAGAAGACGCAGACACGCCACCATCTTCGTCGCTACAAAGTTCGGCCATGCGGGACCCGCATGTTCGAGACCTACTTCGCAAGAAGACGACTAGCGACAGAGCTGCTTCTAGAGAGGAGGCCAAACTAGCGCAACTGGAGGTAGACTCGATTACTCCTTTGTATGATGGTTGCAATAATCCCGAGGTGACCCGCTTGAGTTTCACACTAGAACTTCTAAAGATGAAAGCAAAACACAATTGGACAGATACAAGCCTGGATGAGCTTCTGAAGTACCTAAAGAAGGTTCTTCCCGCGGGAAGCCTGTGTTCTACTAGTGTCGAGGAGGCAAAGAAAATTGTGTGCCCTCTTGATCTGCCACATATTAGATATCACACATGCATCAATGATTACATCATATATCGGAACGAGCACACGGAAGAATCAGGAGAAGACTTGGATGGGCCGAAGGCAAGAAAAGACTTGGAATTTTTTAAAATCAGGAAAGATCTCCAAATGCACGGTAAAAGGTCGTCAGAGGAGACCGAGACAGAGACGGAGATGGAAGATAGGGGCAAAAAAGTAAACAAGAAGGAAGAATAATTGTTCAAGTAACTTGCCGGAATCAAAGTTAGTTCCGGGTATTGTGGAAAGATAAGCAGATATCTGGACACTAAGAAAAAAAGGTTCAGTGGGATGAAGTCTCACGACTTTCATGTGATGATGACGCAGTTACTCCCGGTTGCACTTAGAGGGATTATGGACACACATGTGCGTGAGACGCTTACTGACCTATGCCACTTTTTTGATGCTATCTCTCGAAAGTCGATCAGTGTGAAACAACTCCATAGGCTATAGGAAGAGATCGTTGTCATACTGAATGAGCTCGAGATGTACTTCCCGCCCGCGTTCTTTGATGTCATGGTGCATCTATGTGTCCACATCATGGACGACATCATCGACCTAGGGCCGACATTCCTGCATAGCTTGATGCCATTTGAGAGGATGAATGGGGTCATCAAAGGATTCATTTGTAACATGTCCTGTCACGATGGAAGCATAGCCCAGGGATATCTGACCAAAGAGTGCATGTCTTTCGGTGAGAGTTATCTGACCAAAGACCCTGTTGTTGGTTTTCCCGTCAACAAGCACTGTGGAAGGCTCGAAGGCGAAGTTCACAACAACGGTCATAGGGATGTAAATGTGTTACGCTTGGACCGACAAAACGACCTTGACATGGCAAACTTAGTAGTGCTACAACACCTAGATGTGCTAGAAGATTTTGTGACACTGCACAAAGAGACCATCGCAAATAAGTATCGTGATTGTGGGGTGCATAGGACGGACGCTGAAGTTATTAGAGAGCACAACTCCACTTTCTTGCGTTGGTTCAAAGAGCGAGTTCTGGCTAATCCCCCGGAAGAGGGTTGTCCTAACGGAACACTCATATAGGCCTTAGCACATGGCCCCTCGACCAACCTCGCGACTTATCAAGCATACAGTATCAACGGATACACGTTCTACACGGAGGAGAAAGATATAAATAGTGATGACCAAAACTCAGAGGTGACGATGGAAGCCATGACCGGTAATGTAATTGAAAGATATTACGGAAGGGTCGAAGAGATATGGGAGCTTAACTACTCTGCATTGCATAGCGTGACAATGTTCCGTGTCAGATGGGCTAAAAATGTATACAGAGAAAACCGACATTTCGCTACCATGTGTATACCCGACTCCGATGATAGCGGTACCGTCAATGTCATCGCCAAAAATGAGCTATGGGTACACGCTAAACACGTGACACAATGTTTCTTCATAACTAATCTGATCAATCCCAGTCGTGTTGTCGTGAGGAGAAGCAAAAGCAGCATCGCCGGAATGGATGGAGTCGCCAATGAGGAAGACTATGACCAGTACAGTGATCCGATGAGGGAAGATGATGCTCATGATGACGAAACTTATGTCAAAAGAAGAATGAAGACTACATTACCTTCAAAAGATCGTAATCCCTGCAGAAGGAAAAGTCACGACCATGGGCTCAATTATTCGACAACGAACAAAAGAGGGAAGAAGATCAGTCTGAAGCGTCGTCGTCGCCCAAGCTGACAAACTAATCGCAAAGTTTGTGTCTGTCTAGCTATTTTGTATACCGCCGATAGCGCGTCAAATGATCTAAGATATGTATAATAGTAATTATAATCCGGAGGGTAAGAATGGTATATTGCAAACTGAAAGAAAAAGAAAAAGAAAAGTGCAAATGAAAGAAAAAGAAAAAGAAAAAGAAAGGAAGTTTTTCAAAATGAAATGAAAAGAAAAAAAAGGAACTAATAAGTTGTGGAAAATGAAATGCAAGAAAAATAAAAAAATAACAAGAAAAATAAAAAATAAAAAGAAAAATAGGAAAAAACGATAGCAGTAGTGTGTTTTATCCAGGGAAGCTCTATAGCTAAGAAAAAGGAAAATAAAAAAATAAGAAAGAAAAAAACTAGCAGTAGCGCGTTTTTGCTGGACCGCGCTATAGCTAACTTAGTTATTGCGCATTTTGTCTCTCTCACTCACTCCGCTCGTCGATCCTCTCTGACGCCACCGCCAACACCACCCCACCCACGCCGCCGCTGACGCCAGTCCCGCCCCGCCACCGACGCCAGCCCCGCCCCGCCCCGCCCGCACCGCCACCAATGCCAACCCCGCCCCACCCTGCCGACGCTGCCGACGCCAGCC
>NC_041391.1:83145193-83155359 GCF_002162155.2 Triticum dicoccoides
TCAACACCGGCTCTCTCTCTCTCTCTCTTTGACCCCCTCCCGCTCTCTGCAGATCGGCGACCCCGACGCCGGCCACCGAGCCCGACCCCTTCAGCGCCTCCCTCCGTGAAGCAGCCGGCGACGCCCAACAACGCTAGCGAGCACTAGACAGGTGCCTTTCCCTCCCCTCCCAAGTGTTAGTTTGCTTAATTTAATTGTTGTTAGTGTTAGTTAGCTTAATTTGTTGTTAGTGCTGCATTGCCTAGTACTACTACTAAGCGCGTGGACCTATGCAGAATGAGTATCAACCAATGGATAATGGAGTTTAATTGTTAAACAATACTCCCTCCCTTCCGGTTTATAGGGCTTATCTCAAAATTTTAGTTTTCCCATTTTATAAGTCTCAATTTGGTTGTTCCCCATCACATGTTCAGATTTCAAGGTGGAATAAATCATTACATGCAAGTATTAAGAGAAAATTGACCAATGCATGTACTTTATGCATGCATGCATTGCAATTAATGCATTGGTAAACACAATTTTTGAGGAAAACAAGCGCATTAATTGAGTGGTTTTGCAAACTACAACAATTGTTCCACCACTCACCATCTACCTTCGTTGGTGAGATTTTTGAATTGAGCCCTATAAACCGGAAAGGATGTTTAACTTGACCAAATCCTTTCTTAAGAAATACAACATGACAGATGTACGGCTTGAAAATTTATTGCATGATGCAGGTTATGATATTGTTTCGAATCCTGGATCTTAAATTTCAGAAAATCCCAAAGTGAGCATAAATTCTTGAAACTGAGCATGGTCACGTGATATGGCACAAATATTACTTCGTAAGTTTTTTCTTCAATTCGAGACAAGCTACTTATGACAAGTTGCACAAATGAAGAGCCAAGGTATTTTGGAACAAAGACCTGTCACATTAAGGCGAACGCTTTCACTATTGAAACCGTGGGCGTTTATGTGCCGCCACGAGTCCCCGCTTCTCATCGGCAGGTGTCGTCCCAGCAAGCGTGTGAGTCGACGGGAGGCGTGCGAGCAGACCACTTGGCGGCTGTCAGGGAGACGTGCGAGCAGACCACTGTGCAGACTCACCGGGAGGCGAGCCCTTTGACCAGGCTCCGCCGCCCACCGTCGTCCCAACTGCTCCCACTTTTAATGTCGCCGGCGCCGCAGTTTAAAATTAACCCCACACTGCCCGGTATCGCAACAATCCTCTCCCTTCCTCTCCGATTCTCCTGTCGTCTACCTCCAACTAGCCTGACCTAAACGTACGCCATGCCGCATCACGATGGTCTGCCCTTAGTGTTCCAGTTTCATGAGGAAGACACCCAGCCGGTGTCTCAAGAACATAAGGAACTTTGGGACGAGCTTGAACTGGCCTTGCGGGAAGACGTCGCGCCTGTCCCCACTCTCGTTCCGGCTCCCGTCGCCCCGACTGCGCCAACACTCATCCCCGTGGCATTGATGGGCTGGGAGCCGCACATTGTCGCCGAGCTTGATTCCACGGGGTTCCACGATGTCCCCGCCAACTTTCACGCGCCCGCGCACTTGCCAGCGCATGCGCCTGCGCATGCACTGACGCGCATGCCTGTGCCGGTGCTCGTGCACCTGCCAGCGCATGCGCCTGCGCGTGCCCTGACATGCACACCCGTGCCGGTGCCCGTGCACACGAATGTCTCTGCCGCGCCGTTGACAGCGCCTGTCCCCGCGCGGATGCCAGTGCCCCCCTCAGCGGCATGGATGGCCGCCGTCGACCGCTTCCTTGCACCAATGCCAGTCGCCTCCTCCCACAAGTTGACTCGCTCTGAAGTCGAGAACATTTTGGCCTTCCATGAAGCTAGGCCAATGTCCAGGAGTACGCCAACAATGGCGCAAGACGCCGCCGTCGGCGTCGGTCAGTGGCCCGACGACACACAAAGCACGGCAGAGGAGCCGCTTCCCACCGCGAGAAGCCCCCGCCGCCGCCGCGTAGTCCAAATTTGCCATGAAAAACGTTCGGATTGCCATGATTAAAATCCGAACGTTTATCATTTCCGTTTACTTTACATCGATCGTCGTATAATTTAAAGTCGGAGTCAGACTGAACGAAATGTATGGTTTGATCGACTGAATGTTCTGCTAGAGCCGTATCAAATTAAATATAAAAAATCATCAAGCCACATGTATTCGTTGTCATCCAACGACCTAGACTGCTTCAATGTCGAGCGCTCAACGCGTTTAGCGTGCAGTTAATTTCATGCCAAAAATAGTGCTAATCACATGACAACACGCAAATAATATCCTAGTAGTTAATATCTGCATGAGCTTAATATACTTCCAAATTAAGGTGCATTGCACGTACACACTGACTAGTGCTGCTAGTACGTGAAACTGGTGCTGTTACTTGTGAACGTGTCCAGATATGTTCAACGGCAACATCGCCCGCGAGTTCTTCATGTTTGCCCGTGCGTCTAAACGCAGAAGGGGAGGAGAGAGAGAGAGAGAGAGCACGCATGGAACCCACCAGTAAGTGAAGGCGAATAGTACTAAAAATAATATTACATGTTATCCATTAATTAGGCTGTGGTAATATAAAAACATTATGTGAACAAACGGGGTACAGCAAACATTGCTATTCTACGTATGTTGCCTATTGACGTGCGGCTTGAAGGCCCGGTCGCATGTTCGATCATCGTCCTTTTTTTAATTTGTATATGGGTCCAAATTTGTTTCATGACATGTGGGCCCCTCGGTGTGTAGTTTGTAGCACTTTAATTTGTGGGCCGAAATTTCTTCCATTCCAACTGGACTATCGGTGTGTATTTTTGTAGCTTATTTATAATAATTAAAGAGAACAACATAGTTTTTTCAATAATACCATCGTGCGACGTTGAAGGCCAGAAAGGACGTGCGAGAGAGCGATGACCGAGCCAGAGGGAAATCAACTAGGGGAGTTGCGTGGGTTGCAACAACGTTTGGAGTAGTTGTGGGCCGAATTCTACGAAAATATAATCTAAACCGACCGGAATAAATGCCTACACAAATTAATCCAAGGTTGGAGTGCCCCTCGCAATCTAAATAGCTCCGGCTTTGCGAGGGATGGAGAGGTAGTAGGTTCAACGCGTGGAAGATGCGGTATGAGAAAGCGAGGTCAATCGAGAGACATATAGATACACAGACAAAGTTAGTGTGGTCCGACATTCATTGAACAAATATATATGCTCCGGAGAGATATTGTCTGATTGAGCTTTTGGTAAGGGTGAGGCTGTAAGATAGAGCTTAAGAGATGATCCAGTTACAGACGTGTAGGTA
The DNA here is from genome assembly GCF_002162155.2 of Triticum dicoccoides. NCBI lineage: Eukaryota > Viridiplantae > Streptophyta > Magnoliopsida > Poales > Poaceae > Triticum > Triticum dicoccoides. The sequence goes on from NC_041391.1 coordinate 83,148,479, forward strand.
TATTTTGCGCGTGGGAGGAAGCAAGGTCAACCGATCACATAGGGTCGCTGTGCGATTGAAAGAGTGAGACGGGTTGAAGAGAGTGACCGAGATAGACGATGTGCGTGAGAGAGTATACAATGTGAATCGGTCGAATTGGGCTAAAACATGGTGATATATCGTTTTTGTCCGAGAAAGAGCGAGGTAAATTGAGACATACGGATAGAGAGTGATAGAGATAGAGATAGATATATATATATATATATAGAGAGAGAGAGAAAGATTGAGTGAGCGTGGCTCACCATGAGGACGAAAGAGTGGCGGCGGCTTGGATGGACTGACCTAGATAGACAATCTGCGTGAGAGAGTATAGAGTGTGTCGATCGAGGCCCGAGCAGGGAGATATATCATTTGTGTGTGAAAGAAAATGAGGTTAAATGAGACTCAGATAAAGAGAGCTAGATTGAGCGAGTGTGGCCCGTGGTGCGGAAGAAAGAGTGGGATAGTCTCGAGGGAGTCACCTAGATATACAATGTGCATTCGTGCGCACGAGAGGTTGGGGGGCTAGATAGGCAATGCATGTATTTAGCGCGAGAGGGTGAGAGGGAGAGGGGGGAGAGAGAGAGAGCTCGGCATGGGGTGCAATGGCGGGTGTGTGAGGTAATTCCATTTGGTAACAGGAGTGGAAAAAGGGGTTGTGTAGTTGAGAGACTTAGAGATCGAAACATGGAGAGAAAGAATGAACGTGTGTTGGAAACAGATAGCTTGCTAAGGTGGTTAGGAGAGGAAGATTGACCGATACAGGAAGTATGTTGCGTTTAAATGCGGGGGGGGGGAGGGGAGGGGGGCTAAAAACAACATTTGAATGTACATAGTACGAGACTTAATATTGATGTTTCAATTTGGTTTACATTGTAAGATTTGAACCGACGACCAGGCATACGGGTAATTATTTCAAATTCATGCCATACTAAGTTTCGAAAAGTTGACATGGCTCAATTTGTTGTGCTATTTTGTAGGTCATATGTTTGAATCCATCCAAAAGTTTTCTCACTACCATGGTGTTCAGCATATACATATGAATTTGTATTAAAAAAGTAGCGTGGATACATTGAAATGCGAAATCCATGTTAGAATTGGAGATCGCTACGTGACACACACTCTAATTCAAATAACTAACTACATGACACACACTCTAATTCAAATAACTAATCATGCAACACACTCTAATCCACGTTAGCGTGGGTACCTATTCAATTGTTTTTTCAAATAACTCCTCATTAATTAATTTATAGTACTCCCTCTATTCACTTTTATAAGACCTTGAAGACATATTAGACAATGTGCAAAACAGTTCATTTTAAGTTGTCTGAAACAACTTACAAAAGTGAACTGATGGAGCATCTCGTTTCGAATGACTAATTGTTGCAAGGAAAACATGGGCATGGTAATCTATACAGATTTGTTTGCAAATGAAAGAAGATTCGTTTGCATTCTCAAATGTAGGCGCACCAGGCAGACCAGGGTCGTGTCGGGGTGGACGCTGCTTCGGTTCCTTAAAGGCAACTGCCCTTGGGTGACTGACATGTGGGCCAGCCACCTGTTGGGCCCACATGTCATGGACGCAAAGGCAGGTGCCTTAAGGCACCAAAGCATAGCACTGTCGGCGTGGTCGCGTGTGTCGGACGGACGCATAGCACCCAGCCACCCACCCTCCCTCCGCCCAAAAAAAGGACGACGACAATATAAGTTCGTGCTTCCATGTTTCAGATTGAAATATCTGGCGGCCCCAATTCCATCCCTGCAAAATCTCTCTTCTCCATCGTCCCCGCGCCCAGATTGCTCAAATCCCTAAATCACCGCCATCCCTCGAATTGCCCCTCGTCTCGTCTCTTTCCCCACCATTCCCCACCTCTGTGCTGGACGATGACGACGAAGACGATGGTCGCGCTTCACCACCGCGCTGGAGCTACCTCATCTACGCCCTCGTCCGCCGCACCGGGTGGTCCACCGAAAATGTTGGCCGCCGCAACCGACGTGCCTCACAGACACCGAGTTCCACCGCATCAGGTGCGCTTCACCGATGCCGTCTCCCAGCTCACCGGTGCTACATCACCGAGCACATCGTCGCACCTCCGCCCCCCGAGGCCGTTGGGGCTTCACCAACGGTCTCGTACACCGCATCATAGTGCTCCACTGCCACTCAAGATCTGCATCCATGCGCGGCCAGCCAACGCTAGTGCATCACCCTCAACGACTCTGAAGTGACCCGCACTCTAGCTAGGCGAGCATGCCTAAACGCCGGCCCGAACTAGGTATCCACACATCACTCCCCTGTGCACTGTTTCTATGATGTTTGGATATCCTTTCACTGCTCTCTTAGCTTACACGCCTATGCAACTCTAACTTTAACTCTTATTTCTTCTGGAGATATCATCTGAAACAAGCAAATCCATTTTTTAGCGAAGCATGACGGGGCTACGGGATCTGATACACATCTTGCACACCCGTATAACCTTGTAAGTATCTGTCCTCTGGTAGAACATCTAGGTCGATTCCTCTTATTTGATCAACCATTCGCCGTGTCAAAAATGTAGAGGGGGATGCAAGGAGCACAAAGGCTGCACATCCAAGCAAGTGGTAACATGGACTTGTACATGGAACATCCCAAGCGCAAGCAGAGCTGCAGTGAGCCTGTACAACGAGCTAGCGTAAGTCCCTGCATTTCATTTAATTCGTACTGGCATTCGTGTATGATTTGTGTGCAGTGGCTGATCCACGAATTCAAGTTACCAGTGGCGAACATTTAACTTAAAAAATACGAAGGCACTTGCACTCCGGAAATCAACATAACATGAGAAATGTTAAGCTACATGCACTTTGAAAACCAGCTAATGATCCAAAGTAGTTTAGATTATAAACACTAAATGATGCAAGCACCAAAAAACACAAAAATGCAACATGGTGTACAAGGACTACAAACATGGTCTGTACCTGCTTGAATTATTCGTTCACTGGCTGAAAATATCGAAGTGTAATTGCACGTATAACCAGTGCGCAAACTGCATATCAATATATCTATCCTGCACAAGTATGCCAATAGTTTCAAAAAATAGATTAGAAAAGTATTTATGCTATGTTGTCATGATACGGGGACTTTCTGGTAGATGGCCTCGACGTTTCCTCAAGCTATGAAAATGCACTATAATTTGCTTGTCATCAATGCCTGTAAATCTTTGTCTCTCTCAACATAGTAGATCATCATTAGACACTAAATCCTTCAATGAGCTTGCAAAATGCTTGCATTAGATCCCTCATTAGACACTATATGTTCATCACCAGGAGCATGTAAAATGTTTGCATCAAATCCTTCATTAGCAGTCTGTTCATTAGACACTTCAGGCTCAAGAACAACATGAGCTTGTATGTTTGCACCGGAAACTTGATTAGATACATCAGATTCAGTCAGTTCAGTATTGATTGGGGGAGTTATAAAATAAGTAGAAATTGGTTTCATTTTCTCATAGATTCCCTACATACAAGCAGTTTTACAACACCGTCAAGTTTAACTATTGGCCAGAAATTGAAGAGTTGAATTAGATATAATTAGGGATGTGATGTACCTGCTCGTTTCGCATGCTACTCTTGCAAGCTGCGACTTTCCGTTTGCGCAAGCTCGATACCATGCCCGTGCTGCCGCCGCTACCTCCCACGCAGACTACACCAATGGTTGGATCTTCATCTTCCTGTCCTTCCGGTCGCTTGAAGCCCGGTGACCGCCCTCCAACAAGGGCACGAGGAAGTGTTGTGTCAGTCTATCCAGCGGCGGCTAGGTTAGGAGCGAACCGGACTTGAGGCTGGAGCGAATGAATTGGGATTTTTCCAGCTGTCGATTGATATGGGAGGCCCTTGTTTGGGCCGCGAGCCTGCTATAGGGCCTGCCTTGCACTTATGTTATTGTCCCATCCAAGTTGAAACATTTTTCTTCATTTTTTACATTGCCTGCTCGTGCGTTGGGACAAACAAAACTAGCATGGGCCAACCTGGAGGACTCAACCTAGGTGCACACTTTCCAGCCACCTGAGGCGGCCGCCCATACCAGCCCCTATGGTGGCGTCGCCCCTTTTTGCGTGTATGATTGGATAGTGAAAAATATTCCAGTGGCGCTTTTGATTTACCCACAGAATGGTTGAATTGCTTGTTTCTATGAACTGAGTTCACTAATAATGTGAAGGATGCCAGTCTTTTCATCCTATTGTAGATTGCTTAGATCTCGATATGCCAAAAGTAATCGCATGAAATATCCACTAAAAGCCAGTGTGATGTGTTTGTCTACAACTAGTCTAACTACACGTCCTCATATAACATATCAAGGACGCACCATCTTACCAGATTAACCATTTGACTTACCCATGCTGTGTGGGAAGAAAGAAGTATTGGGACTGCGTATTCAAGCAATTGATGCCATGGACTCCTTTGTACAACCTTGTAAGCGAAAAAGAAGTTGCAGTGTGCCTCTACAAAGAACTTGTCACGACCGGATTTCAGGATATTAATTTCCCAGAAAATGGGCCTTATGCTCACCAGCCCTAGGATTACTATTAGCTGGCGAGACACAAACTTGATACAACAACTCCAAGCAAAATACATAATATGTAGTACAAGACCATTCTGGCCTATGAGTACAGCACAAGGTTTCTAGTGGTTGACGGCGGAAGCATTTTTGTGGATCATCAGTGTCTATGGGACTCCATTTCCCATAGAAACAGCTGACCAGGTTAACTCCTACCTTCGCGAGGCTGTTATCACTATTGCTTAGGTTCCGGGGCTGTCATCTCGTCGCTCCTCTCCGTGCAAGAAATCTGGCCAAGACCATAGTCAGGGACAAGCCAGTGAGTACTTTGAATATACTCGCAAACATTATGAACACAGGTACAATATAAGAAACGATAATCATGCTCTGAAAACATTCTAGGATCACAACGTCGGTCATAAAAATAAAATCCCTGATGCATGCAAGCAGGTTATTCACATAAAATATGAGTAATGCAATTAGCGGGTAGAGAAAGTCGGGCGTCTGAGCGACACCACATAAAGGGCTTATATGGTAAGTAAATAACAAACATGCCACAGTCGGGCGTCTGTGCGACACCATATAAAGGGCTTATAATAGAATAATCATAGTGAATATCCAGGAGGTAGAACCATCCCAAGGATACTCAATAAATCAAATAATGAAAATAGTTAGTCCACAATAATAATAATCATAATCATCATATGTCACTGGTCCTAGTCAATGTTCTGACTTAGTAGTTTTTCCTCCGAAGACCGATCCTAAGACCGACACTTGAACCAACCCAGAATGTAGTCCTTACCCATGAACACGGCTATACGAATAGATTTAATCTCTGCAGAGGGTGTACTCTATACCCACGAGTAACGGATTCCTCTAGTCCATCGGGACTAATTCCGTCCACGGTCTTTTAATTGAAAACACACCTAACCGCACACACCAGCCTGACTTATCGGCGTCTGGAATCACCCATGGCACATGTTTAAGAAAAACTCTAAGTGGGGAGGCTACAACCTCGATTAGCATGGGATCACAGAATTTATACCATGCGCAAACTAGGGGAGCTACCCCCTTCGGTTACAACTGAAACACCCATGCCCCCAGACCAGGTCGTATGCCTACCGGATGCAGCCGGTATCTTCCACCATGGCCTCTCTGTATGGTGTGTGCTAGAAATGGGTTGACAACTTACAGAACCGAACCCTACCTACGGCAGGGACAAGTGGTAGCACGGAACAAGTATGGGGGTTACTGGAACAAGACTCGATCTATGGTCGACTCAGGAGGTTTAGGTGCTACCTGCATGATTAGCACAACAAATATGTTTCAACTAACAGCCACAATCATCACTCATCATGTCTCACTATGCCGTACCGGAGACAATCGTCTCGATGAAGACGGGAGACAAGATCGTGTCTCCCCAAGACAGAGGCTTTCCCGGGTTCCTTCCGGTATGCATGAAAGGCATATGATGGTGACTACTATCCCAACATATCAAACTCTAACAGCGTGAATCTTCAATATGCACTCATGAGTTTGAACATATCATCACAAAAATATATAACGAAAACTCTGAGACGAGAGGTGTTGTAACCGTATCAAAAAACACACGACAATATTATGCCAGGGTTCAAAATGCTTGCCTTCAAGTTGAGGGGAGGCAGGGTGCACTCCAAAACTTTTGAAAGCTTTCTCCTCTCTCCAAAATTCCTATTTAAAATATTTTTGAATCAATATATAGTTTCAAAAACAGTACCAAAAAGTTGTCTGAAATTTTTTCAAATAAATCCGAAAATAAACTAGACAATATTTGAGAGAGGTAGGAAAAAGAATAAATTCATTTGGGGTTATATTTAAAAAGTTATAGCCAGTCAAAGTTTTGGTCAAAATCTGTTTTTAAAATAAAACAGAAAAAAGGAAAAACGTTTCAAAAACTGACCATGTCGAAGGCGTATTCTGAGTTTACATCTCCACTTACCCAGCATGGACCGCGCGTGGGTCACTGACAGTGGGTAGAGCGGACCCATTGGTCAGGTTTGACTAGTCCCCCGCCTTCTTCCTCCTCTGTCCGAGCCGAGGCGGGGGCTCCGGCGATCGACGCTGGCGAACGGCGGCTCCTCGCGGGGCTCCGAGGGCGGGGATGGATCCGCCACTATAGGGCGGTCCTCCCGGTGGTCGAGAGGGTGGCGGGGATGAAGGGAGTCACCGGCGGCGAGCTTTGCGGCGGACGACAGCTTCGGGAGGTTCGGGGCTTTGGGCTATGGTGCTTCCTGATCAACGCTGAGAGGGTGGGCGGCTCCGCACGTTTGAGGGGAGAAGGATGGACGCA
>NC_041391.1:83155597-83173460 GCF_002162155.2 Triticum dicoccoides
TGGCGGAGGCCGAACCTGTTGGGGACGAGGAAGACGGTCGTCATTCGCCGTCTGCTGGCTACATGGGGCTCTAGAGGGGTGGTATGAGGTTGCTTGAGGGCCTGGACAAGCTCGGGGGTGCCTCTTTATAGGCAGCCGAGTTTGGTTCCGCGGCTGTGGATAAGGTCGCCGGCGAACCGCCTCTCTGTTGCTGCAGGGGGACATGGCGGCGACGAGCGCTTGCAGACGAGCGAGGGGATGAGTCCGGACTGCTCCAGAGGGCAGCTGGCGCGCGGCTGTGGCTCGGGCGGCGCCGTCCGTGGCAGAGCCATGCTGTGGCCGGCCGCTAGCCACCGTGGCCGACCTGACGGCGGCGCTGTAGGGCGCCAGGGGCTGCTCTGCGGCGAGGGAGGAGGCAGCCATGCTGGCTGCGAGAGGCCAAGGGCCAGAACGGGCGCGGGTTGGGCGGCAGCAAGACGCGGAAGCTCGGTGCACGCGCGTGCAAAACATGCGCTCTGGGTGCGCCCAGAGCACGCGCACCAAGTGCTCGGCGAAATGCCAGTGCATGCCATAGGGCTTGGGTGAGGCTGGCAATTAGCAGAACTAGGTTAGGAGTAGCTAGGAGCTTAGTGGACAAGGTTGCTGGGTCAATGGATCAAGTTCACAATGCAAACAAAAACTTATCCAAATTTGCCCATGCACTCAAGGTGTTTGACAAAAAGCTAGGGGTATCTAGGCAGTTCTTGGAGTGGTCAAAATCCCCATATTGGGGTCTCTTTAGGTGTAGGTGATGGTGGTCAGGTTAGTTTGCCAAATGCAGAAACTTGTTAGTGCAATTATTTGAGAAAACCAATTCTGGATAGAACCTAAAGGCTATCATTTCATGGACTGAAAATATTCCAATGGGTTCATGCTCCTGGACTTAAGGGTTTTGTAGGAAGGACTACAAGCAAGAAAAATAACCATGGGTAAAAGGGCAAGCAAAAATAAGGCTGCAGTACAAATCCTCAAGTTGGACCAGAATGAAAATGAGGTTGGTTCACTCAAAATTTTCAAATGACATAACTGAGTTTTTGCATAAAGATGGATAATATACTCCTACTGACCTTCCCTAATTTTGGTGGAAGTTTTAAAGAAATATTTATATAGGTTGTAGTGCAAAATTGCCCACTGGACCAGATTTAAAAACTTGGTGTAGAGCTCAAAATCTCCAATGAACAGAAGATATTTTTTCATAAAAGTGATTTAAGAACATCACATGACATCCCCAAATTTTGGTGAAAATTTTAGATGCATTTATCAAATGGTTGCAGTGCAAAAGAGGCTCCAGATCTTTTGAAAATTCATTTTAATAGCATAAAGCTCAGGAAAAACAATTATGCAAATAAAACCACTGATTAAGAATTGTTTTATTGAGTGAGTATACAAGTCCAATAATATTTTTGGAAAGTTTCCACTTGGGGCAAAAACTCCTCAATATTAAAGAAAAAGGGTTCTGAAATTAAAAGAAAATCCAGAATGCATAATTTTTAAACTCCTGGCAAAATTTTAATAATCCAAAACATGGTTAAATTTTTGGGGTGTTACAAAACTAGCGTAAGTTCAGTTACCTACTTCTCAGAATTTTAGTTAGCCACCTATTGCAAAATTATTCAATTACGTTGCTTGGCTTAATTTAGTTTGCTACTGATTACATAATGGCACAGCCTGTTAATCATATTGTAGACTGCGCCTATCTATGTGTTTGAGACTTACTGTTAAGAATTACCTGTTTGCCTTAACTTAAATATCTACTTGTTTGTTTAACTGCTTTGCTGCTGCAACAGCGAGTTACAATGATGTTAATAACTACTCCCTCCGTCCCATAATATAGGACGTTTTTTGACACTAGCATAGTGTTAAAAAAAGTCTTACATTATGGGATAGAGGGAGTACTTTTCAGCATCCAATTGAAACTCTTTAATTCCTTGTTTGTTTAACTGGTTTGCTATTATAACTCCCAGCTAAGATGTTTTGCTAACTTCAACTTTTCTGAATCCAATCGGAACTTTAATGGCGACACAGGTTAGCCCAAGATCAAAGAGCGAGGTCCCCATGGACGTTACATCATCCCACAATAGTGGCACCGGCCCAATCGTCCATTATGAATTGCCAACTGCTGATGCTCTAGAGGCTAAACTACTGGTAGAAAGAGATTCTGCTTCTGCACTTAGAGATGAAGTTGACATGTTGAGGAAGCAAACAACACAATCACAAGCAGTACTCAAGACAACCATTAAATATTTGGTGGATTTCAGAACGAAGCAAGCTGGGAATGACTAGATTGTTAAGGTCCTGAAGGAAAAAAGTTAATTAAGTTCCTACTTGGTAAATCATGGGTGAAATGTTCTTTCCATAGTTGAATAACCTTTGTGTTGTCTATTCATGTAATCAATCAAACCATTTGTTTTAGAGATCATGTAATATTTATTTTTTTATTTTTGGTTTGTTATTTTATTTGAGCACAAGTCTGTATTAGTTGATAAGACTCGGAGACATTTCATTTGGATTTCTGTGCCAGACCTACAAATATGCCAATCGGGCTGAATGTGCATTCAGCAATAGTAGTAGTATAGATGGACCATAAGTGGCACGCATCGGAAAGGGCCAAGATGCTGGCTAAAAAAAGGATGCTGTTGTAGCCAAAAAATAGTACAGCGGCCTGGCTTACGTATGTTAGTTGATATTATTGATCCATATACTCTATAAGTGTTTATATGTCTGTTAGTTCTATACATTCTTGGTTGATTGACTCGGTATTTGAATCTTGATACATCGCTTGTGTACATATATAAATGGGAGTACACATTATGCTGCGTGTGACATTTGAGTTGGACATGAAGTGTTCCAAATATTCGAATTCACCTTAAACTGGATACTAGTTTCTGAATTTGAGTATCGGCATTTGTAAACCATATTCATATATGACAGTGGAATACATCTTTGTCGTCCTTCTGAAGATATATAAAAACACATAGAATGATTTATAAAGATTCATATAGGAATACAAAATGGATTCGAATTTAGTTGCCTGGGTAAATGTGGATGCTTATTTTCCCAAAATTCGAAAGAAGCAGCAAAATGTCCACTCCCACGCCGGCTGCCCAAAGCCAAGTGTTTGGGAGATGGAAATTACTGTCTGCCCATTACACGGACAATCCATCGGCCTGATTTCCACTGCTCTAAATAGGGGTAGGTTAGTAACTTCAATTGGACGTGACACGACCGCCTCTGAGCCCATTCCGACACGGTGGGCATCAAACATGGGCGGCAAAACACATTTGATTCAAGCTCGTCCGAATGACCTCTGTTTCTCCCTCCATTTCCCATTTATACACGGTGGGCGGCAAAACAAACTCGACTCAGCCGAAATCGATGTAGGCAAATATTTTCAATAGGGGCAGGTTTGTAACTTCACTCAGACGAGACACAACCGCCCTACCTGTCAGCCCCGTTCATACACCGTGGGCGCCAACCACCCTCTCCTCGCCCGAAATCGCTCTGGGCAAATATTGGCGAGATGCGAGATTACCGTCCTATCCCCAACTGACGAGATGTCCAAATTTTAAACGGGGGCTAAGTTCGTAACTTTCCCATATTTCAGACAGGCGCGTCCCAAAAACATGGTTCCCCGTACTTCTCCCTCCATTTTCCCATTCATACACCGTCCGCGCTAGAACACCCCATCCCCACACCAGCCTCCGTCCGCCACCCCATCCATCACCGCCGTCCTCCACCACATCCATCGCCACCATCCTCCACCATGCCGGAGCGCCTACTACTACGTCTTGAGCTTGCGTTGGTTTTCCCCGAAGAGGAGGGGATGATGCAGCATAGTAGCGTAAGTATTTCCCTCAGTTTTTGAGAACCAAGGAATCAATCCAGTAGGAGGCCACACACAAGTCCCTCGTACCTGCACAAAACGATAGCTACTCGCAACCAACGCGATTAGGGGTTGTCAATCCCTTCACGGTCACTTACGAGAGTGAGATCTGGTAGAGATAATATTTTTGGTATTTTTGGTATAAAGATGCAAAGTGAAAAGTAAAAGGCAAAGTAAAACAAAGCAAGTATAAAAGAGATGGAGATTGATATGATGAGAATAGACCCGGGGACCATAGGTTTCACTAGTGGCTTCTCTCAAGAGCTTAAGTATTCTACGGTGGGTGAACAAATTATTGTTGAGCAATTGACAGAATTGAGCATAGTTATGAGGTTATCTAGGTATGATCATGTATATAGGCATCACGTCCGAGACAAGTAGATCGAAACGATTCTGCATCCACGACTATTACTCCACTCATCGACCACTATCCAGCATGCATCTAGAGTATTAAGTTAAAAACAGAGTAACGCCTTAAGCAAGATGACATTATGTAGAGGGATAAATTCATGGAATATGATAGAAACTCCATCTTGTTATCCTCGATGGCAACAATACAATATGTGCCTTGCAACCCTTTCTGTCACTAGGTAAGGACACCGCAAGATTGAACCCAAAGCGATGCACTTCTCCCATTGCAAGAACTACCAATCTAGTTGGCCAAACCAAACAGATAATTCAAAGAGACTTGCAATGATAACTCAATCATACATAAAAGAATTCAGAGAAGATTCAAATATTATTCATATATAAGCTGGGTCATAAACCCACAATTCATCGATCTCAACAAACACACCGCAAAAAGAAGATTACATCAAATAGATCGACACGAGAGAGGGGGAGAACATTGTATTGAGATCCAAAAAGAGATAAGAAGCCATCTAGCTACTAGCTATGGACCCGAAGGTCTAAAGTAAACTACTCACACTTCATCGAAGGGGCTATGGTGTTGATGAGGAAGCCCTCCGTGGTGGATGCCCCCTCCGGCAGAGCTCCGGAGCAAGCCCCAAGATGGGATCTCGTGGATACAGGAAGGTACGCCGGTGGAATTAGGTTTTTGGCTCCTGTTCTGATCGTTTGGGGGTACGTAGGTATATATAGGAGGAAGGAGTACGTCGGTGGAGCTTCGAGGGGCCCACGAGGCAGGGGGCGTGCCCTAGGGGGGGCGCCCTCCACCCTCGTGACCGCCTTGTGGCTTTCTTGACGGAGCGTCCAAGTCTCCTGGGTCTTATCTGATGAGAAAATCACGTTTCCAAAGATTTCATTCCATTTGGACTCTGTTTGATATTCTGTTTCTTTGAAATACTAAAAAAGGCAAAAAAACAGAAATTCTGGCTGGGCCTCCGGTTAATAGGTTAGTCCCAAAAATTATATAAAAGTGGAAAATAAAGCCCATTATAGTCCAAAACAATAGATAAAGTAGCATGGAGCAATCAAAATTTATATATACGTTGGAGACGTATCACCTACCAAGACCGCGTCGTCCACTTCTAGAGATGGACGTTTCTCATCCACGGCGACGGACCAATAGCCTTGCATCGCATCCTCTCGCTTCATCGGCGCCGTCGTCCTCTTTGCCGGGGCCACTCACACGACCTTCTCTTCCACCGCAACGGTACTTATCCCCCGATGCACCCACCTACCGTCGCAGATCTGCTTCAACGCCACCGACAGCCATCGCACCCCCGTTGACTACACGGCGCCGCAAGAGGTGGTACTTCATATCTCCTCTACTTTTTGATCTCAACCATAAAATAGATTTTAACTTGGTTACTCTACTTTCTTTTCAACTCTTAGAATTTAGTTCTTAGTTCGAAGCAAACAATGGATGCTAAATATCATTTCTCCGGTTTGCAGCTTCAAATATGCCATGGCACAGCCATAATATGGTTTAATTGATCATGCTTAGGGTTTAATTGATCATGTTGGTTCCATGGTGGTTTCTTTAATAGAAATCAGAGGGGAAACCATCTTTTGCTAAAAAAAATATGCTTAGAGTTTCCCCCTTTTATGATCACTATACGATCAGAATACGTGCTTTGTGTCATAATAACACTGCTCCACGCCTCAAGCTAAACAAGCTTAGATGTTCAAATACGAATCTGATATATTAGAACAGAGTTGTTTAATTGGTCAGCTAAATGTTCCTAAATTAGTTTCGAAAATGCATGTTTGCCGCTCGGGTGTGTATCTCTACAGGGTGCCGACAGTGGGCTGGCCCACCCTGGGATTTTGGGTCGTCCCAGGCCCCGATTCCCCTCTGTTCTGCTGCGCGCTTCCGATCTCTACTCGCCCCTAGCCGCCTGCCTCACCGGCGACTTGCCGTCCCCGGACGGCATGACTCTAGGAGGAGACGCCGGACTAACAGGAGGCCAGGAGCCGCTCGCCCAACAGCGTCAGCATTACGCGGGCGCGCCGCCGTGCCTACCTTCCCAGTTCGTTCAGGGCTCAGGCGTGCAGCACCCACGAAGCCAACCCGATTTATCCTGAGATACATCCTCAACACTCAGCAGCGACTCCTCATCACCCATTTTCTAATTGATTCATTACTCATTAGGCAGGACTGTCATTAGGGTTTGTTGTGTGCTCAGTGCTACCTACACTTACTGGTTCAGATGTATTTCGGTAATCTTTAGTACCTCTAAAGTTCACAGGGTTTTCAAAATTCCGGCCATCAGAACAGAAACTAGTCATTTTGGATTGATGGTCATAGTGATATTGACCCAGATTACTACTGCAAGCCAGGTTTGTTGACAATTTTACTTGTCTTTCTTACTCATTCGATATAATATCCAATTATTCATGCCGATTAGTTGCAAACAATAAGTGCTAGAAAAACTTCTTCATTCAGATTTTGGATGGTCTCTTACTGCAGTTACAATTCTGCATACTTGTGCTAATCAGCTCACAAGTAAATGATTGATTCACTACATCTATGCTTGCCTTGTCATATTTGTTGTCAATATTCTTTTAGGGTGGACCACCCTGTTTTTTATACTGGAACCGTAGACCTGAGTGAATAGTATTTCTCTATGTGATCTCTTCCATCATGTGTGGGTAATGAACACTGCATTGTATAGAAAGAAAGTGTCATTTCCAGCTTTTACATAGGTTTCGATCTTTTACGTGGAATACAATCTGCCTACTTGCTTTGTGTCACACTACCAACACTCCACCCTCGAAGCTAAACATTACGCCACTCATAATTGCTTAGTTTATTTGTTCAAATACGAATTTCATATGATTCTAATGTTCCTACTTTAGTTTTGAAATGTGTGCCTACCTGTTATAGAGACATAAGGGGTTTGTATTTCTGTGTGTGGTCTGGTCAGCACGGTTGGGGAGGTGAACTTTGCATATGCAGGGGTTTATAGGGAGACACTCTCTGAGTTGAATCCGCAATGCATTCCATAGATAATCTGACTACTTTTTATGTTTTCATGAATCTCATATTCTGAACAGCATCATAATGATTATGAGCTTGCGCGCATGAAAAGAATAAAGCACAACAATGCCATGGCTGTCAAACTTGGTATTAAGGGACTGAAATCAAGTCTAGATGCAATGCAATGCAAACGCTCTCCACCTACAGATTCATGCTCAGAATATGATCCTAACAGTGATTCTGAGCTAGAGGGAGACCTAAGTCAATGTAGCTCCCTAGTGGAGGAGTCAAAGGAAGATGCCCTATCTTATTCACCCATCAAGGTACTTGCTCTAACTTGCCAAGGTTACATTACTCGCACATATCTTGCAAATGATGCATTGCATTGCTTCTACTTTGTTGAACTGCCATTAGCTTAGTTTACACATCGTGTATGTGAATACGCCCTGCCTATCCATTCTCAGTACATATTCCATCTGTCATCATACCATATTTATCCATTCAAATGTTGTTCTTGTGTATTAGAAGTTCAAAAGGAAGAGGGCGATTGCTGATCATGGAGGAGCACAAGCAACGTATTTGGAAAAGGTAGTGGCACCTGATAAATCAAATAGCCCATTAGGTGTAGTTGCAATATCACCTGACCCACAAAATACCCCAACTCTAGCAGACTCTAGCCCTACTACACTGGTCATTTGTGATGCCCCAACTCAGCAGACCCCAACTGCAGCAAACAGTATGATTATGCCAGTTGACATAGCACCAGCTGTACGATGCAAGACCCCCATTCCAACAAAGAGTACACCAAATCCAGTTGCCAAATCCCTTTTCGAATCGGAGAGAGCCCCAATTGCAGCAAATAGGACCCCTGTTCCATTTCTTCCCAGTTTAGAAGACGAAGCATATGTTGTTGTCAGGAACTTTGTGCGCATCTTTCCTTCATGGAAAGATTATAAACAATTTCCAGTCTTCCTCCGCAACTTACGCGTAAGTAATGTACTAATGTTATTCATGGTCATTAATGCATATGTTTCTGCTGACAGAAGACACAAGATTTCATTCTTTTAAATAGGTGAGGAGAAAACTGGATTGTGATGACGAGCAAGAGTTGGTTGCGCTTTTCAAGCACTCGTTGATGACGTATCGTTCCTACCTAAGGCAAGCGCACTTCGATGGAAAGCCTCTGAACGAAATTTCTGTAAAGTCTCCGGTGCTACATTTATCCGACGGTGACTAGAATAATCTTGTTACACATTGGTCTCGGCTACAGCGTAAGGTACTGTCTATGATATCACATCACAATTTGAACTAAATTTCTGCATTTTCCTTAATGTCTCACTTGTATGAAAACTGTTAGCAGAAGAACATTCATTCTCAAGGGCCATAGAATCTCGCAACTATACTACACACTGCATTGCTCTTGTGAGTACTCTTGCCCTGTATGACCACACTTACTTTCGTAGCTGTTTGATTATGTAGCATCACTGCACATGTTAGCCTCGTAATCGTTCATTTGGTGGACATTATAAGATCCGTATTTACTCTTACACAAATTTAGAATCAACCCAATGCTTTTGAAGAGGTTTAGCTCTGCAGTCCTCTTGTAAGGACTGAACGTGGTCTATCACTATACTTACATTAACAGCAACTCCCTCCGTCCCATAATATAAGAACGTTTTGTACAGTACACCAGTGTTCAAAGCACTCTTGTATTATGGGAAGAGGGATTGGTTCATTTTGTAGCATTCTGCATCTTATCTCCCTCGCCCACCATTTACTAAAAAAGATCAGACCTATATTTAATCTTCCCAACAAGTAGAATACAGAGACAATGCCAGTGCAGAAGTGTAGCCCATTGCTCTTGTCAGTACATTTTGTCCTATAACGCTTGTACTTCCAGGGATTGGTAGTTGATTATGTAGCATCAATCTGCATCTTATCTTCATTATCCTCTATCCCTTCCAGTATTATCATATCTATAATTACTCTCTACAAAGTACATGCAATGCTTATGAAGAAGACTATGTGCTGAAATTCTTGAGTTATCCTTCCCTTGACATGGAGAAGGGCATTATAAAGCCGGTGTTAACTGTTAATGTAAGTCAGACCTTCTAAAGCCTTTAGCCTCAACTATTGTTTAATTTGCTCATACTCCCTATCGTTTACTGCTGTTTTGTTTGCTGTTTCTACCAAAATGGATGTTCGTAAGAACCGTAAGTTCTAAGTTTTACTTGTAAAACCAAATTTCTTATTCATACCATGCACATTACTTCATACTCCCTATATGTATGCTTGGTTTTGTGGATCTATAATCAAGTGTCTGGTGAAGCAGCCCACGTTTGCACCTTGTCATCTCCTGTTTTATCTTACTAATGCGGCTGATGATATGAACAACATGCCATGCACATTATCCAAAATATATACAATGATTTTCTTTGCCTTTCATCTATGCTTGTTATGTTGACATGGTAATCCAGCAGTGTGATGAAGCTCCCCGCATTATGAACAATGCCAAATTATGCTATTGATATTTTGAACTCACTCTTTATTTTCTAATTTCAAATTGGATAGAATTGACAGAACAGTTATCATCTTTGTTTATACACGTGCAAAACCTGTCATCTCTCTGCTTTGTTTCAGGGTGATATGCCTGATGGCATGCACAAGTCTACTGAAGGATGTGAGACAAACCCAATGTCTTGTCTTGATGCAGTGTTCAAGTTAGTTGAGACTAACAGTCAGACAAGCTCACAGAGTTCGTTGTATGAATCAGTTCGACTTCTTCACTCCCATGTTCTAGCAGAAAGGCATTCTGCAACTAAACTTCGACTTGAAGTCCTATCTCTAAGAAAGATTGCGCAGAACACCAATGAGAACCTCATCGCTAAATAGCTACACCTGGAAGCTATGACCGACATGCTAGGCCAGTATCATAGCCTTGCCCAGCAACTTGCGCAGCAGTTCCCCAGCAAGGCTAACCTTTCTTGAACTGTCTTAGAAGTGGTCTCGGTTCAGTATTATTTTGTTACGCTGCAATGGTGCCCAGTTTTTGTAATCTGCTTCTTCGTTGCGCTTTATGATCACTGGTGGCCAACATCGATGCCCAGTGGATGTAATATACCTTAAATCCTTTATTGTATAGTGTAGGTTTATTCTTAGTTACTATGCCGTAATTTCTTTATTGTATAGAGTAGGTTTGTTCTTAATTCCTACTAGTTACTGCCATCATTCGCTATCTGAAAAAAATCAGATGTAGTTGACCAGGCCAAAACATTCGATAACGGGCCAGGTTTTTAGCCGGCCACAGTTGGGCCGGCCTGCGTCTTTCTTGGGCCCGAATGATTGGGGCCTTCACACATTGCACAAGGCCCAAACTTACACCGACCTATATTTTAGATGGGCCTTTTGTCGACCCAACGCTTAGTTTGGCCTAGGTAGCGTTGGGCCATTAACAGGTTGAATATTGTACTGGCCTGTTACGGCCGAGATGAAACCACGGGCTAGGATGAAGTTGGACACCGCCAGTTGTTTGGACCAGATTTGATTAAGGAGTCTGAACAGAAGGTGAAGTTGATCTGCGATAGGCTCAAGGTAGCCCAGTCTAGGCAGAAGAGCTATGCGGATTCTAAACGCAAGGAGACAGTTTTCGAAGTCGCAGATAGAGTCTATCTTCAAGTATCTCCACTTTGAGGAGTTAAGCGCTTTGGAGTTAAAGGAAAATTAGCGCCACGTTTTGTGGGACCATACAAAGTTTTGGAGCGCATGGGAGAAGTTGCTTACAAGTTGGAATTGCCCGAAGGATTGTCAGGAGTTCACGACGTGTTTCACATTTACCAGCTGAAGAAGTGCCACGTAATATACCACTGAGGGATATTGTGCCGCTGGAAGCGATTCAGTTTGGTAATGATTTGACCTACGAGGAAAACCAGTCAAAATTCTCGAATATGCCAGTCGAGTCACCCGCAGCAAGGTTATCATGTTTTGCAAAGTCCAGTAGAGCCACCACACCGAGGATGAAGCCACCTGGGAGCGAGAAGATGACCTGCTAAAAGACCACCCTCACCTATTTTCAACCCAACCCGAATCTCGAGGGTGAGATTCATCTTAAGGGGGTAGGTTTGTAACATCCCAAATTTTCAATTTGGCTTGATCCTAGAAAATTTCACGCAACTCAAGGACCCACGAAGAGAGTTGGAGATTTCGTTATTTTCATATTTGAGTTTTCTCAAATTTTGAAAATAGGATCATTTGATTTTATTTATTTTCTCTTCAATTTTTCTATAATAGAAATATGAGAGAGGTAATAAAATGACTTTCCCAAAATAAGGAAATATTGAAGGTTAATAAAAAAATCAAGTAAGATTTTTTTTTATTTGGAGTTTATCGCTATTTTATTTGAATTTAGGAAAAATGCGTGTTTTTCAAAATTGCATTTAGGCCCCAAATAAATGTCCATCTAAACCGGCTTGATTTTAGAAGTTAGGGAAAATTTATTTCGGGATTTTTGGAGTCCGTTTAGTATTTCTTTTATTTATTTTTCTGCGCGTAATGTTTTTTTTTAAACGAACCGACTTACCGGGCCATGTCTGCCTGGGACACTGACCCCGGCCGGGCCTTTAAAGCCCGAGGAGCCAACCCGCCCCAGCCCAGCCGCCGCCGCGCGAAACCCTAGCGCCGCCCGATCCGCGTCGTCGCCGCTGGTTGCCGCCGGCGCCGCCGATGCCACTCTCCGCCGTCGCTGCCTCGCTCGCCGAACACGCCGGAGGTAGCCGCCGCCGCCGCCGCCGGTTTTTCTTTTTAGAACCCCAGTTTATTTTTTTATAGATCGGTTTTGTTTTTTTCCGGGTTTAGTTATTTAGCGAACGCCTGTTCATTCGTTCTTTTAATGAACGATTTTCAGTTTTTTCCCGCAAACAGCAAACGTTCGTTCGTTAACCTGTTCGTCCATTTTTCTTTATCTCGGATTTTTCGCGATTATTTCTGATCGTGATTTCTGATCCGATTTTCGTTCTAGTATAACTTTTCGCTTGTTTATCGGAATCAGGCGATTCAAGCGCGTGGAGTTTCGTCTTGAAACCCTCTTTCCGTTTAACCAACTCAAACAAGTTTTTGCTACTGTAAAATTTGACTTAGGTCTACATTAGTAAACGAAGCTTGTTTCTTTCGCCGTTTGACTTCGTTGCTTCGTTTGATTTGATTCTTTTTGCAAACCGGAGTTCTTAAGTTGATTTTTCTGGTTAGATCTCTTATTTGAGTTTTACCTGTGCATTAGATGATTGCTTATTATATGCTTGTTTTTTAGCGATAGAGTACCTGGAGTGCGCCGCTTGCTACTTCGAATCTCTAGGTTTCACGGATCATCAGCAAGGAAAGTAACACTTTGATCATATCCCTTTCATACCTAGTTTTTATGCATTAGATCAATCCTCAAACATTGCATGAATAGGATATAATTAATTTGTGGGTTTTGGGAAGTAGATGAGGTAGTACCTATTACCTGTTTCACTAGTAGAAAAGGGGGCAATGGTCCAGGCCGGTCCAGCCCATTAGTCCCGGTTCAATCCAGAACCGGGACCAATGGGGGCATTGGACCCGGTTCTTGAGCCCCGGGGGCCGGCCGGGCCACGTGGGCCCTTGCTTCCGGTTCGTCTGGACCTTTTGGTCCCGGTTGGTGGGTCGATCCGGGACCAATGGGCCTCGCTCCTGGCCCACCACCATTGGTCCTGGTTGGTGGCACGAACCGGGACCAAAGGACAACCTTTAGTCCCGGTTCGTGCTATCAACCGGGACCAATGGTGGTGCCTATATATACCCCCGGCTCGCGAGCAGAGCACTCCCAGTGCTCTGTTTTTCGTGGCCGGCGAGGGGAGAGCTTTGTGGTGCTCTAGCTCACCTCCTATGCACACGAGGTGTTCGATGGAATGCCCGAGCCACACTACTTAAGCTTTCTTCCCTCCAAGCTCGACCGCCAAGCTCCATTTTCCTCAATATTTGTCTAGGTTTAGCGGTCCGTCACGCCCCGTCCCCGTCTTCACCGTCATCGATCACCCGCGCCGATCTCATCGCCGGCACCATCGTGGTGAGCCTCTTGTTCTTATCTTCTTTCTGAAAGGAAAAATATTCTTACTTGTATGTTTAGATAGATACTTGTATTATTTTTTTACTTTTTTTATTGCATCTTATATAGTGCGATGGTTTTGGTATCCGCCCCCGTCGGCCTCGTCCTGTCTATGATTCGGATGTGGTATATATTATCTTTTCATAACTATTGGTTCATTTATTGTTTATGACAATTATGCCGACCAACGTGACATAGATTTTATTTATCTAGGAGGTTGTTGAACCAGAAATTCCAACCGACCCTATTGTCGAGAGGTTAAATTTAGTTGAAGAAGAAAAAAATTTCTTGAAGGAAAAAATTAGAATAATTGAGGAGGAGAAGATGATATTGGAGTTGCATGTTGCGGATGTCGTCGATGATCACAAGATCAAGATGGATGCAATGCGCTTGAAGATTAGAAAGATTAGAAAATATGCCATTCATACCGAGGCTTGGTATCATTATGCCGTTGGATCAGTTGTTACATTGGTTGCGATTATGATCACATTTGTTTTCGCATTGAAATGTTTTACATAGTTTCAGTGTATGGTTTAATTAATTTAGATGCTCTGTAGAGCTTTATGTTGTTAGATGAGAACTATGTATGTACTTTGGTTTTAATGTGATGATGAACTTCCATTAATTTGGTCACTTCATTATATAATGCACGCAGATGAACCGACAATGGATGTACGGTTCAAGACACTCCTCCGAGTACATTAAGGGCGTGCATGATTTTCTCGAAGTGGCTGAGGCAAACAAGCAGAATGGTTTTATGTGTTGTCCATGCCATATATGTGGGAATACGAAGTCTTACTCTTACAGGAAAATCCTCCACACCCACCTGCTTTACAAGGGTTTCATGCCACACTATAATGTTTGGACGAGGCATGGAGAAATAGGGGTTATGATGGAAGACGGCGAAGAAGAAGAGTACGATGACAACTATGTGCCCCCTGAATACGATGATGCTCCTGAAGATCAAGAGGAACCAGACGATGTGCATGATGATGCTGCAACGGGCGAAGTTGCTGAAGATCAAGAGGAACCAAACGATGTGCCCGATGATGATGATCTCCACCGGGTCATTGTCGATGCAAGGACGCAATGCGAAAGTCCAAAGGAGAAGCTGAAGTTCGATCGCATGCTAGAGGACCACAAAAAAGGGTTGTACCCCAATTGCGAAGATGGCAACACAAATCTCGGTACCGTACTGGAATTGCTGCAGTGGAAGGCAGAGAATGTTGTGCCTGAAAAAGGATTTGAGAAGCTACTTAAAATATTCAAGAAGAAGCTTCCAAAGGATAACGAATTGCCCGACAGTAGCAAAGAAGGTCGTATGCCCTCTAGGATTGGAGGTGCAGAAGATACATGCATGCCCCTAATGACTGCATCCTCTACCGCGGTGCGTACAAGGATCTGAACGCATGCCTGGTATGCGGTGCATTACGGTATAAGATCAGACGAGATGACCTTGGTGATGTTGACGGCGAGCCCCCTAGGAAGAGGGTTCCTGCGAAGGTGATGTGGTATGCTCCTACAATACTACGGTTGAAACGTCTGTTCAAATGGAGAGCATGCCAAGTTGATGCGATGGCACAGTGAGGACCGTAAGAAAGACGGGAAGTTGAGAGCACCCGCTGACGGGTCGCAGTGGAGAAAAATCGAGAGAAAGTACTGGGATGAGTTTGCAAGTGAGCCAAGGAACGTATGGTTTGCTTTAAGCGCGGATGGCATTAATCCTTTCGGGGAGCAGAGTAGCAATCACAGCACCTTGCCCGTGACTCTATGTATGTATAACCTTCCTCCTTGGATGTGCATGAAGCGGAAGTTCATTATGATGCCAGTTCTCATCCAAGGCTCTAAGCAACCCAGCAATGACATTGATGTGTACCTAAGGCCATTAGTTGAAGAACTTTTACAGCTGTGGAATGGAAACGGTGTACATACGTGGGTTGAGCACAAACAGGAGGAATTTAACCTAAAGGCGTTGCTGTTCGTGACCATCAACGATTAGCGCGCTCTCAGTAACCTTTCAGGATAGACAAACAAGGGATACCACGCATGCACGCACTGTTTACTTGACACCGATAGTATATACCTGGCAAGCTGCAGGAAGAATGTGTACCTGGGCCATCGTCGATTTCTTCCGACCAACCATCAATGTCGAAAGAAAGGCAAGCATTTCAAAGGCGAGGCAGATCACCGGAAGAAGCCCGCCATGCGTACCGGTGATCACGTACTTGCTATGGTCAATGATTTACACGTAATCTTTGGAAAGGGTCCCGGCGGACTAGTTGTTCCGAGTGACGTTGGGGGACACGCACCCATGTGGAAGAAGAAATCTATATTTTGGGACCTACCCTAATGGAAAGACCTAAAGGTCCGCTCTTCGATCGACGTGATGCACGTGACGAAAAACCTTTGCGTGAACCTGCTAGGCTTCTTGGGCGTGTATGGGAAGACAAAAGATACAGCTGAGGCACGGGAGGACCTGCAACGTTTGCACGAAAAAGACGGCATGCCTCCAAAGCAGTATGAAGGTCCTGCCAGCTATGCTCTTACCAAAGAAGACAAGGAAATCTTCTTTGAATGCCTGCTTAGTATGAAGGTCCCGACTGGCTTCTCGTCGAATATAAAAGGAATGGTAAATATGGCAGAGAAAAAGTTTGAGAACCTAAAGTGTCATCACTGCCACATGATTATGACGCAACTACTTCCGGTTGCATTGAGGGGGCTTCTACCGGAAAACGTCCAATTAGCCATTGTGAAGCTATGTGCATTCCTCAATGCAATCTCTCAGAAGGTGATCGATCCAGAAATCATACCAAGGCTAAGGAGTGATGTGGTGCAATGTCTTGTCAGTTTCGAGCTGGTGTTCCCACCATCCTTCTTCAATATCATGACGCACGTCCTAGTTCATCTAGTTGACGAGATTGTCATTCTGGGCCCCGTATTTCTACACAATATGTACCCCTTTGAGAGGTTCATGGGAGTCCTAACGAAATATGTTCGTTACCGCGCTAGGCCAGAAGGAAGCATCTCCATGGGCCATCAAACATAGGATGTCATCGGGTTTTGTGTTGACTTCATTCCTGGCCTTAAGAAGATAGGTCTCCCTAAATCGCGGTATGAGGGGAGACTGACTGGAAAAGGCACGCTTGGAAGGGACTCAATAATATGCAGGGACGGATATTCTTGGTCTCAAGCACACGACACAGTTCTACAGAACTCTACCTTGGTGACCCCGTATGTCGATGAACACAAGAACAGTCTGCGCTCCATACACCCGGAGCAGTGCGACGACTGGATTACATGTGAACACATCAGGACTTTCAGTAGTTGGTTGGAAGCACGTATCAGAGGTGACAACACTGTTTGTGATGAGCTGTACTTGTTGTCCAGGGGACCATCTTTGGCTGTATTGATTTGGAAAGGATACGAGATAAATGGGAATACATTTTACACGATTGACCAAGATCAAAAGAGCACCAACCAAAACAGCGGTGTCCGCTTTGATGCAACAACCGAGAGGGGAAAGGACACATATTATGGTTACATAGTGGACATATGGGAACTTGACTACGGACATGATTTTAAGGTCACTTTGTTTAAGTGCAAATGGGTCAATCTGTCAGGAGGCGGGGTACATAGACCCACAGTACGGAATGACCACAGCGGATCTAAAAAATCTTGGGTACACTGACGAACCGTTCGTCCTAGCCAATGATGTGGCACAGGTTATCTATGTGAAGGACATGTCTACCAGACCAAGAAAGAGAAAAGATAAGGAAGCGAATACATCATACGATGAGCCAAAGCGCCACATAGTTCTTTCAGGAAAAAGGGACATCATGGGAGTGGAGGACAAGACAGACATGTCTGAAGATTATGAAAAGTTTCATGAAATTCCTCCCTTTAAAGTCAAGGCTGGCCCTAGCATCCTGATAAACGATGAAGATTATCCATGGTTACGGCGCAATAAGCAAATGACACAAGCGAAGAAAAAGTGAAGACTTTCTCCCGCAACTATTATGATGATACAATGCCAACTTTGTAACTGACGAGTATGGTACCATTGTCCGTTTTGTACATGCACATGCTATGTGTGGGTCAATTTATGATACCATGCCCACTTTCAACTTTTTCAGAGTTCATTTGAAATGCTTTAATGTCTTATGGTTCGGCCCTCGTAATAATTAAAATAGCAACAATAAGTATTTTGCTGTAAGTAGAAACAAAATAAAATAAATAAAGCAAGAAAGAAAACAAAAAAACAAAAAGAGTGGAAAGTTTATAATTTTCCTAAAACTAAAAGCAAAAAGAATTAAAAAATAAAGCAAAAAACAAGCGAAAATAAATAATGCAGAAAGCAAAACAAAAAAAACAACAATAAGTATTTTGTTGTAAGTAGAAACAAAATAAAATAAATAAAGCAAGAAAGAAAACAAAAAAAAGTGTTTTCAAATTTGAAAAG
>NC_041391.1:83173821-83238746 GCF_002162155.2 Triticum dicoccoides
CGCGCCGCCACCGTTGTGAGCTGCCGCGCCGCACCGGCTCTGTTTTTTTTTCATTTTTATTAGTTTAATTTTTTTGTTCAATGTATATATATATATGTGTATGTATGTGGCTATATATATATATACGCGGCTCTGTTTTTTTTCACTTTCATTAGTTTAGTTTTTTTGTTCATATATATATATAATGTATATGTGTATGTATGTGGCTATGTGTATGTAATGTTCAAAAATTGTTCAGAGCATGTTTTTGTTCATATATGTATTTATTGTTCATATGTGTATTAATGTTTTCATATATGCAAAAGATAGATTTTTAGAAAAGTTAGGTTTTTTTTCTGTTCATAGATTTTTTTGGTGATATTAATTATTGTAGAATATGCAATTGTTTGTATATTCATATGAACAATGCATTAGGCAAAACCTTTGTTTTTTCTCGAAATTTTCTATTTGAACATTTTTTTAAAACAAGCAATACAAAAAGAATGAGAGGAAAAAGGAAAATAAGAAGAGGAAGAAAGGAGAAAAGGAGGAGAGGAAGAAGAGGAGAAATAAATAAGAAGAGGAAAAAAGAAGAAAAAGAAGAGGAGAAGAAGAAAGGAATAGAGGAGAAAGAAGAAATTCTATTTTTTCTTCTTTCTCCTCTATTCCTTTCTTCTTCTCCTCTTTTTTTTCTTCTTTTTTTCTTCTTCTTCTTCCTTCTTCCTTCTTTCTCTTTTCTTCCTTTTCCTTAATTATTTTCTTTCTCGAGGGAGAAGAAGAAAAAGAAGAGGAGAAGAAGAAAGAAAGGAATAGAGGAGAAATAAGAAACTTCAACACGAGCTAGGGGGTGGTACCGATACCCCCTCCCCGATAACTCTCGAGGACACCCAAACCCTAGAGAGAAAACTATGTTGGTCTCCTACCCCCTCCCGCCGCGCCCCTACCCGAAAAATTAACTCTCTCGAGGCCACCCAAATTTATCAAGTTAAAAGAGCGTTGTCGTCGAGGCCACCCCAAACCCTTGAAGTGTTGTGTCGAGGCGACCCCAAACCCTAGAGAAGCAGCGTCGAGGCCACTAGCTAGCTAGTTTTACGTTTGCCACTAATATATATATATATATATATATATATATATATATATATATCCATCTGTACCATGTTTGAATAATAATTGACATGCTGTAAATATTTGCAGAAATTATGGAGCACTCCCGAGACGAAGATATAGAAGCGATGTTGGGGGACATAATCGCAAATGGAAGTGATGATCTTGCGTCATTTCTCCTCGACACCGATGGTCAGCTGGAAGGACTGGGTGAAGAAGAGGGCTATGTTTATGATGGCTTTGACCCATTAATGCCGGTACAAGAGGAGGAGTATGTTCATGATGCCTCCGGTGATACAATGGAGGTACAAGAAGGAGACCGTGCTGACTGCTCCGGTCACCGAACCGAGTCCGGACAGGTATATATATATTAGTTAAGCCCGTGCTGACTAGTTAATTGATGCATCCGTTGTTTTGGTATATGTACACATATTAATTACTGTCGTCTTTCTTCCTTATAATTTCTAGCCCTCCGGATCGAGCACAACTTCGGTAAGGAGACGAGGCCCGAAGAAAAAGTTGAGCTCGGATGAAAAGTTTGAGATCATAGAAATCGCGCCCGACGGCAAACCGATTGAACCCATCTGGACAAGGAAGGCATTTTCTGCTCAGTGCGGGGTTCATGTTAGGTATAAGATCCCAATCCGCATCCAGCAATGGTATAAGCCTGCTAAGGATGAAGACCCTAAGATCTTTGGACTGAGTTGAAGGCAAATTTCACCCTACCGCCAGAGGAGGATCCGGAGAAGCCAGTTAAAGAGCAATTAATCAAGTCTTGTGCTCTTAAGAAGATGGGAAGCCTAATGAGGAGGTGGAGGAAAGAGCTGAACCAGTTTGTCGAGAAAAAAAGACACCAGAATTCATCGGCAAATATGAGAAGATCAAAGATCACTGGCCCGCATTTGTGGCCCACAAGACATAGGAAAAGAGTAAGAAGATGTCGGAGACAAACAAGAAAAATGCTACAAAGAAGAAGCTTCACCATCGCACGGGGTCAGGTGGCTAGCTCAAAGCCCGGCCTAAGTGGTCCAAGGGTGAGCATGATCTGCTTGAAAAAGGGATCGAACCAGAGACAATGCGCTGGCCAGACCTTTGCCGGACTTGGTTCTTTGGGGCTGGCGGAACCTTGGACCCTGTAACAGGGAAGTGTCAGTGGACGGACGAGCAACTGCAAACACCAGTCAAGAACCTTCGACACTATATAGATGCAGCGCAGCGAGGGACGTTCCTTCCAAACAGGGAGAAGGACGAGCTCACAATGGCCCTTGGGAATCCCGAGCACCCTAGACGGACACGAGGCACGCCAGGCTCCATTCCGTGGAAGGTTGGTTTATCGGACGCAGGGTGAGGGAGTCCTGGACTAGGGGGTGTCCGGACAGCCGGACTATCATTGTCTGCCGGACTCCAAGACTACGAAGATACAAGATTGAAGACTCCGTCCCGTGTCCGGATGGGACTTTCCTTGGCGTGGAAGGCAAGCTTGGCGATACGGATATGTAGATCTCCTACCATTGTAACCGACTCTGTGTAACCCTAGCCTCCTCCGGTGTCTATATAAACCGGAGGGATTTAGTCCTAGGACACAACATAAATTACAAGAATCATACCATAGGCTAGCTTTAGGGTTTAGCCTCCTTGATCTCGTGGTAGATCCACTCTTGTAATACCCATATCATCAATATTAATCAAGCAGGACGTAGGGTTTTACCTCCATCGAGAGGGCCCGAACCTGGGTAAAACATTGTGTCCCTCGTCTCCTGTTACCATCCGCCTAGACGCACAGTTCGGGACCCCCTACCCGAGATCCGCCGGTTTTGACACCGACATTGGTGCTTTCATTGAGAGTTCTTCTGTGTCGTCACCAATAGGCTCGATGGCATCTTCAACCAACGACGCTGTCCAGGGTGGGACCTTTCTCCCTGGACAGATCTTCGTATTCGGCGGCTTCGCACTGCGGGCTAATTCCCTTGGCCATCTAGAGCAGATCGAAAGCTACGCCCCTGGCCATCAGGTCAGATTCGGAAGCCTAAACTTCATGGCCGACACCCGCGGGGACTTGATCTTCGACGGGCTCGAGCCAAAGCCAAGCGCGCCACACTGTTGCGATGGGCATGATCTAGCTCTGCCGCCGAACAGTGCCTTGGTGGCCGCACACGAATCCGCTCCGGCCTTTAGTCCGGAGCCGATCGCCCAGATCGAGGATCGGTGGATGGACACCACCTCGGGGGCTTCAACTTCCACGGCGATGGAGCCGCACGCTAATCTTGTCCCTCGCGAAAGTCGTGACTCCGAGGTGCCGGACCCCTTGCCGGATTCCGGACCTCCCCCGCCCCTACCAATCGAATCAGATTGGGCGCCGGTTATGGAATTCACCGCCGCGGACATCTTCCAATACTCGCCCTTCGGCGACATCCTAAATTCGCTAAAGCATCTCTCGTTGTCGGGAGAGTCCTGGCCGGACTATGGCCAGGATGGTTGGGATACGGACGATGAAGAAATTCAGAGCCCACCCACCACCCACTTTGTAGCCACTGTCGACGATCTAACCGACATGCTAGACTACGACTCCGAAGACATCGACGCTATGGACGACGATGCCGCAGACGAACAAGAACCAGCGCCTACAGGGCACTGGAAGACCACCTCGTCATACGATATATACATGGCGGACACCCCAAAAGACGGGGACAGCGAAGAAACAGTGGAGGCGGATTCTTTAAAGAAACAGCCCAAGCGCCGGCGTCAGCGGCGCCGCTCTAAATCCCGCCATAGCAAGAATGGAGATTCCGGCACAGGAAATAACAATACCCCAGAGAGTGCCGAAGATAACCCCCTCCAGCAAGACTCAGCGCAGGAGGACGCAGAAGCAAGCCCTCACGAGAGGGCGGCAGACGAAGAGGTTGAGGATTATAACTATATGCCTCCCTCCAAAGACGAGGCAAGCCTCAACGATGACGAATTCGTCGTGCCCGAGGATCCCGTCGAACAAGAGCGTTTTAAACGGAGGCTTATCGCCACGGCTAACAGCCTAAAGAAAAAGCAGCAGCAGCTTCAAGCTGATCAGGACCTGCTGGCCGATTGATGGACCGAGGTCCTCGCGGACGAAGAGTATAAACTCGAACGCCCCTCCAAAAGTTACCCAAGACGCAAGCTGCTCCCCCGACTAGAGGAGGAAGCATACATACCTCCATCACCAGCGCACGATCCAGCTGACCGACCACCCCGTGGTCGTGACAGAGAGGCATCCAAGCCCCCAATCAAGACCGTACCCCGGCATAGCTCCAAAAGTATGAAGCCGAGAGGGAAAGCGCCGGACTTGCGAGATATATTGGAGGACAAAGCAAGGCAATCCAGATCCATCTACGGATCACGTGGGCGCCCCACGACCTGTGACGAATACTGTTGCACCGGATACAATAACCCCAGCCGGGCCGAACACAGCAGACAACGCTCTCTCGAGCTGCGTCGCGATATTGCTCAATACAGAGGCGCCGCACACCCGCTATGCTTCACTGACGAAGTAATGGATCATCAAATCCATGAAGGGTTTAAACACGTAAACATTGAATCCTACGATGGCACAACAAACCCCGCGGTTTGGATCGAAGATTATCTTCTCCACATCCATATGGCTCGCGGCGACGATCTCCATGCCATCAAGTATCTCGCACTCAAGCTTAAAGGACCAGCTCGGCATTGGCTCAACAGTTTGCCCGCAGAGTCAATTGGGTGTTGGGAAGACCTGGAAGCCGCATTCCTCGACAACTTCCAGGGCACGTATGTGCGACCACGAATCGGCCAGACAATTCTGGACACGGTTCTTGACAAAGAAAAACCAAATCGTCGACTGTCCGGATGCAGAGGCCCTAGCAGCCTTCAAACATAACATCCGCGACGAATGGCTTGCCCGGCACCTGGGACAGGAAAAGCCGAAATCTATGGCAGCCCTCACATCATTAATGACCCGCTTTTGCGCGGGAGAGGACAGCTGGCTAGCTCGCAGCAACAATCTCCGTAAAAATTCTGGCAGTCAGGATACTAAGGACAACAACGGCAGGTCACGTCGAAACAAAAACAAACGCCACATTAACAGCGACGATAAGGAGGATACGGCATTCAATGCCGGATTCCGAGGCTCTAAACCCGGTCAACGGAAGAAGCCATTCAAAAGAACCACTCCGGGTCAGTCCAATTTGGACCAAATACTCGACCGCTTATGCCAGATACATGGCACCCCTGAAAAGCCAGCTAATCACACCAATAGAGATTGCTGGGTGTTCAAGCAAGCAGGTAAGTTAATTGCCGAAAACAATGACAAGGGGCTTAATAGCGATGACGAGGAAGATACCCGACCGCCGAACAATAGAGGACAGAAGGGTTTTCCCCCACAAGTGCGGACGGTGAACATGATTTACGCAACCCATATACCCAAGAGGGAGAGGAAGCGCGCACTCAGGGACGTCTATGCGATGGAGCCAGTCGCCCCAAAGTTCAACCCATGGTCCTCTTGTCCGATCACTTTCGATCGAAGAGACCATCCGACCAGCATACGCCATGGCGGATTCGCCGCATTGGTTCTAGACCCAATCGTCGATGGATTTCACCTCACGAGAGTCCTGATGGACGGCGGTAGTAGCCTGAACCTGCTTTATCAGGATACAGTGCGCAAGATGGGCATAGACCGCTCAAGGATTAACCTACAAAGACAACCTTTAAAGGTGCCATACCAGGTGTGGAAGCCAATTGTACGGGCTCCGTCGCATTGGAAGTGGTCTTCGGATCCCCGGATAATTTCCGGACCGAAGAGTTAATCTTTGATATAGTCCCATTTCGCAGCGGCTATCACGCTCTGCTTGGACGAACCGTGTTTGCAAAGTTCAACGCGGTGCCGCATTATGCATACCTAAAGCTCAAGATGCCAGGCCCTCGCGGAGTCATCACGGTCAACGGAAATATGGAATGCTCCCTCCGAGCGGAGGAGCATACAGCGGCTCTCGCGGCAGAAGTACAGTGCAGCCTCCTAAGGCAATTCTCGAGTCCGGCCATTAAACGGCCGGATACAGCAAAACGCACCGAAGCAACACCAGCCAAGACCACCTGGCGCGATCAGAGCACGCGTAGCAATGCGGCCCCAACCCCCGCCCTTGCATGATTGCAAGAACAACCCTCCGCGTAAATCATTACGCTTTGGAGATACCATGGGCGCAGGGGAAGGGGCACGGTCACAACGGACCCAGAGTGCGGCTCGACCACACAGGGGCTCGCAAGTATGCCCCCCTTTTTATTATCATTTTCCTTCTTTTTGTACACAAGACTCCGCTAACAAGAGGCCCTGTCCGGAGGTGAACCTGCCGAACTCATGATGCAACAGCTAGGGAAGAAAGAAGGCTGCGACGAACACTCAGCACTTTTTGACGACAATTGCATTACCTTTTTATATATATATGTTCATTATATGACATCTTGCACCCGTATGTTTTGATACGGCCGAATACACCAGGGGCTTATGTTCCCCACATTATGGTGTGATAAGTCCAAACACTTTCACAAGTGCGGCAGCCCGAACTTATAGCATTATATGAATCAGCTCCGAATCATGTCTTGGGTCAATAGTTGGGTTTGCCCGGCTCCCACGTTTTGGTGCCTTACGTTCCGTTCTGTCGGCTAAGGTGGCACTGGGAGAACCACTGCGATTGCGCCCCGGTTGAGCCGGGCGAGCGCCTTAGTGGAGAAAGCTAAAACTGACCGGCATGATAAGGCGAGAGACTGGTCGCTGTTCGAGAGGTTTGTTCGGGTCCTTAAAGATTCACGCCGCTTCGAGCGATGTTCCGGACAATGTCCGACGAAGGCGTGGATAGCGCCCTTGATTCGGTCTTCCAAATACCAGGGGCTTCGCCGAAATTTAAAATTATAGAATTCTATGGCTAAGTGAGAGTGTTCAAGCATTATAAGTCTGGTTGCCTTGTGCGTTGTGTTGAGCACCTCCCTAGATGGACCCAAAAATGGGAACAATAGTGCTCAAGTTTATCCCGAACACCCCAGCACTCGCGGCTCGGGGGCTGAAGCCAACGACTTGCCATCTCTCAGATTTTATAAACGGCCGCACAGAAGGTAACATTTTAAATTAAGCAAGCGTTGCTAAAGGCGCATATGAACGAAGTTTTCAGCGCACAGGACAATACATAGCGAGTTTACTCAAAGATTACATTTCTGGGGCACTCATCCGCAATATCGCGGGCTCCCTTCAGGACAGTTTTATAATACATTTCGGGCGTACGATACTCCTTGCCCGGTGGCGGTGGGTCCGTGAGAAGCTTCTCCGCATCCAACCTGCCCCAATGCACTTTTGTGCGGGCAAGGGCCCGACGAGCACCTTCAATACAGGCGGAGCGCTGGATGACCTCCACCCAATGGCACGCATCCACCAGCCACCGCACCAGGCCGAAGTAGCTACCAGGCATGGCCTGTCCAGGCCACAGCCGGATTATAAGGCCCTTCATGGCCTCCTCAGCTACCCTGTGGAGTTCGACTAGCTGTTTCAGCTGGTCGCTGGGGGGCACCGGATGGCCGGCCTCAGCGTACTGAGACCAGAAGACCTTCTTCGTCGAGCTCCCCTCCTTGCTACGATAGAATGCGGCGGCATCGGACGCACTACGCGGCAGATCTGCA
This sequence comes from Triticum dicoccoides, assembly GCF_002162155.2. Lineage (NCBI taxonomy): Eukaryota > Viridiplantae > Streptophyta > Magnoliopsida > Poales > Poaceae > Triticum > Triticum dicoccoides. The sequence continues at coordinate 83,181,574 of NC_041391.1, forward strand.
AACGCCCCTGGAGAACTCCGAATGCGGGTAAGTGTCAGGTAGTTTACATTAACATGCTTGCTTTGCATGAAAAATGCCTTACCGGCTGCTATCTTCTTTACATCTTCAACCTCCTGAAGGGCCTTACGGGCCTCGGCCTTGGCGGACTTGGCACTTTCGAGAGCCGAGGCAAGCTCGGACTCTCGAGTCTTGGAGTCACGCTCCAAACTCTCATGCTTCTCCGTGAGAGCCTGGAGCTCTTGCCGTACTTCCGCCACCAGGGCCTCCTGCTTTTCTCGCTCTGCCCGTTCCATGGCCGCACTGCGTTAGGCCATGGACACAGCCTCCTTCAGGGCTGCCACCTCGTTCGTGGCCCCTGCAATACCCATATTGTCCTTGTTAATTTTATTGCAACCAAAATCCTTTTCTGTAAGGTAATTATTCAAAGCGGTGTTACTCACCTTCTTTGTCCTCGAGATGCTTTTTGGCATGGCCGAGCTCTTGCTCGGAGCGCTCGAGATCCTGTTTTAAGGCACCGACCTCCACAGTCAGTGCGGCAGAGGTCAGCAGCGCAGCCTGCAAACCCATATCGACATATTTTTAAGCAACCCTGCGTATATATTTTAAGATCCTAAGTCCGGCTTTTCTTTCCGAACACCGAACTGAGCATTAGGGGCTACTGTCTATGCGGTATTACATTACATAATTATAACTTCTTACCTCAAAGCCTGTTAGAAGGCTGCTGCAAGCTTCGGTCAGCCCGCTCTTGCCGAGCTGAACCTTCTGAATCACCGCACTCATAATAGTGCGGTGTTCTTCCTCGATGGAAGCGCCTTTGAGTGCCTCCAGCAAGTTGTCCGGCGCCTCCTGTTGGACGAAGGCCGCCTGCCGGACTCCGGAACCATTGCAGGTTCCGATGTAGAGTCCGGCGCAAAGTCCGGGAGGCTGCCTTGCGGCGCCTCTGGAGCCTCCTCCTGATGGGTCCCTCTCTGGGATCCCACCTCGGCGTCCTCATCGGCACGGCGGGTGGAGGCAGTCGGAAGTGAGTCCACATCCGATGGGGCCAACGACCCGCTCGATGAAGCGGGGAGATCATCATTGGCCGGACTGCGGATAGTATGCGGCATTAGAAAGGCACTATGTGGCACGAAAGAAATTTCATATTATACAGGGATCTGAATACTTACGATCTCGCTGGAGGCCTGGCCCTTAAAGGCCACTCCTCCTCGTCGACGATGGTGTCAGCGAAACTGTCCGGGGGGATAGTTCTCCCCCTCTTGGACCCTTCGGCCTCCCCTATTGGGGAAGCCTTCCTCTTCTTCTCCCCCTCCTCCGGGAAAGAATCTTCTTCCTCCTCCTTGTCTTCGGGGGAGGAGTCCGCCTCGTCGTCGGACACTAGGAAACAGGTACTCTTCCAAGTACCCATGGCCACCTTCTTGGCCTTCTTCTCCGGCATCACGTGCGGTGCCGGAACCAGCAACCCCGCTAGACGGGCGTCCACTGGGTCTTCTGGCATGGGGGGCAGGCAGACGAGCTGCTCGGCCTTCTTCATCCATTCCTGTCAAAGGAGAAGGAAGATTGAAAACCCCTTTTAGAATCAATCTATTTACCACAAGTGTCCCGTAAAGGGGTTGAATCACTTACCTCGTCAGCTGGATGCTGCGAGCGAAATCCGCGATCTTCCGTCGCGGATGCGGGGGCTTCGGCACCCTTAAACAACACCCTCCAGGCGCCTTCGTACGTTGTGTCGAAGAGTCCGCTTAGCGCCTGGTGCTGTTCCGGATTGAACTTCCATAGATTGAATGCCCGTTCTTGGCATGGGAGAATCCGGCGGATGAGCATGACCTGGACCACGTCGACGAGCCGGAGCTTATTGTTCACCAGCTTCTGGATAGAGGTTCGCAGTCCCGTCAGCTCCTTCGGATTGCCCCACAACAAGCCCTTCTCTTTCCAGGAGGTGAGCTGCGTGGGGATGCCAGATCTAAATTCGGGGGCCGCCGCCCATGTGGGCTCGCGCGGCTCGGTGACGTAGAACCACCCCGATTGCCACCCCTTAACGGAGTCCACGAAGGCCCCTTCGAGCCAAAGAACGTTGGGCATCTTGCCCAACATGCCGCCTCCGCATTCTGCTTGCGTGCCCATCACAACCTTCAGCTTGACGTTGAAGGTCTTGAGCCACAGGCCAAAGTGGGGCGGGATGCAGAGGAAGGCCTCACACACAACGATAAACGCCGAGATGTTGAGGATGAAGTTCGGCGCCAGATCGTGAAAATCCAGGCCATAGTAGAACATGAGCCCCCGGACAAAAGGGTGAAGAGGAAAACCCAGTCCGTGGAGGAAGTGGGGGAGGAAAACGACCCTCTCATGTGGCCTTGGGGTAGGGATGAGCTTCCCCTCGTCGGGCAGCCGATGCGCGATGTCGCCGGAAAGGTATCCGGCGCTGCGCAGCTTGGTGATGTGCTCCTCCTTAACGGTGGATGCCAACCATTTGCCTCCCGCTCCGGACATATTCGGAGAAGCTCGAGGTGAGATGCGCAAGCTTGGGTGATGGAGCTTGAGCGCGCGGAGATGGATAAGCAAAGGAGGAAGAAGGTGTAGGCGAAAGGGTGAATCCTTATCCCTTATATATAGGCGGACGAATACTATGCGTCCCCCACCGGCCTGGTAAAACTCGCTTATCTCCCAAGCGCCACCATCAATGGCGCGGTTGGGTTACCCACGTCCGTATTGATGAGAATCCCGGAATAAGGGGAACACGATCTCTGCTTCGACAAGACATGCCAAGGAAACCTCTTCGCTAGACGTGCTAAGGTGGTATAATAAAAAATGATTCAAATAAAGGCTTGGAAGCGGTGTGATGTCACGCGGCATAAAACGTCAGCAGATTGGATTTATGTGGGTTATTTTCTCTACGGTGGAATGTGGAATTTATTTTGCAGAGCCGGACACTATCCTGGTGTTCATGATCTTCTCTGGATTATTCAAGGGAGGAACCCGCCTTGTAATGCCGAACATTATGCGCGCCGGACTTATCGTCATTGAAGCCTGGTTTAGGGGCTACTGAGGGAGTCCTGGACTAGGGCGTGTCTGGATAGCCGGACTATCATCGTCCGCCGGACTCCAAGACTACGAAGATACAAGATTCAAGACTCCGTCCCGTGTCCGGATGGGACTTTCCTTGGCGTGGAAGGCAAGCTTGGCGATACGGATATGTAGATCTCATACCATTGTAACTGACTCTGTGTAACCCTAGCCTCCTCCGGTGTCTATATAAACCGGATGGCTTTAGTCCGTAGGACACAACATACATTACAACAATCATACCATAGGCTAGCTTTAGGGTTTAGCCTCCTTGATCTCGTGGTAGATCCACTCTTGTAATACCCATATCATCAATATTAATCAAGCAGGACGTAGAGTTTTACCTCCATCGAGAGGGCCCGAACCTGGGTAAAACATCGTGTCCCTCGTCTCCTGTTACCATCCGCCTAGACGCACAGTTCGGGACCCCCTACCCGAGATCCGCCGGTTTTGACACCGACACAGGGGGTTACAAAACCCACGAGAGGAGGAAGAAACTGGAGCAGGACCAAATGCAGGCGCTGCACGAAAGGGTAATGGGGCTAGAAGAACGAGAAGAGGTGCGAGAAGCAGCAGATCGCAACAAACGACCTGCCGAAGCTTCCCCCGAAGCTACCCCGCCATCTCAGTGGAGAAGCAGCATGGCTTCCACCGAGCTGCTTCAGCCAGAGCATGTCTTGACGGCTCCTGCCAGCTATCCCGTGGATGGTATCACGGAGTCTCAAAATTGCCACATTATGGCGCGATGGATGAATTTGAAGGTCAAGGCGGCTATTGGCCAAGTTTATCCTAGTGGACCTGGCACAACTTATCACTGCCAGCCGATTCCAGAAGGATTTGCTAAGAAGATGGTGGATGAAATAGCGGAGGGATTTGAGGACCTCATGCTTGAGCACCCTACCGGTGAAGGGGAGACTAGGCTGGGTTCTGCTCTAAAGACTCCATGCCTATGGAGGAAGGAGCTCATCAACCTTCTGAACTGGACACCTCCGCCTCCTCCTCCTCCTCCGGCGAGTCAGAGCACTCCGCCTCCTCCACCGCCTCCTCCTCCGGCGAGTGACGATCAGGGCACGCGTGGCAGCACTCCGCCTCCTCCACCGCCTCCTCCTCCGGCGAGTGACGATCAGGGCACGCGTGGCGGCACTCCGCCTCCTTCTCCGGCGCGTGGCGGCACTCCGGCTCCTCCTTCTCCACCTCGCCAGCAAGGGCAGAAGAGACCCGCCGCTGCCTCGGCTGCTCCGGCGCGTCGTAGTCATTCTCCTCCGCCTCGAAAGCAAGCACGAAAGAAGACAGACGCCGCAGCCGCTCCGTCTGCTCCGGCGTCTAGCAGCACAAGAAGAGGAGAGAGGCAATTCAGATACGGTCCACCTCTAACGCCTCTAGAGAAGTTACCGTACGAGAGGACCAAGGAGGAAAACAATATGATCGTGCAGGCCCACGTGAAGGAGTTCTTTGAAGGGGTCAAAGCAAAGAGACATCCACCTCCGGAGGAGAAGGTAGATCCAGTGAAAGCAAAGCGCACTCTCGATGCCCTGAGGAAACCACCAAAGTCTCCTCCGAGAACCAACTATGAGCGCATTACTGAACAGACATACCTCCAAGCCAAGCGGTCGGGAACTACTGTCAATGATAAAAGGTTAAAAGAACAACGAGCAAATGGGAAAAAAATTCCCCAGCTCGGCGAACAAGCACAGCAATCGTGCCCCCCACTCAATGTGTCTAATCCTCCGGGGACGGTGGCCCGTTATGGCGATCTTGAAGATTATCTGCCTGACGCTGCACTTCCTGATTTCATGGAGGTGGACGAATTCAAATACGAGTACGGGAAGCCTCTCGTGAAAGATGAAAAATCTCTGACAACAATGATGCGAAGATTCCATAGTGGGTACATGAAAACCTGCAGAAAGTCTGAGGGGAAGAACAGTTTGTATCTGAACATTAAAGAGGAGCATGACCTCATTTCAAATGATCTGTTGTGTGTTCCATTTGAGGAGTTCTTCGAGTTCTTCAATCAAAAGGCCCTCGATAAATTAATGGTCTTTTGCTACTGCCTGTAAGTACTATTTATGTCATTAAGTCTCTATATATAGCTTGGCTCTTTCATTGCATGTATTTATAATTAATTATCCTCAATATATTATGCAGATTGAAGATCGTCCAGTGCAAAAAAATGAAATCTATGATATTGGGTTCATTAACACAAATATCAAAGATGTATTTCTAGTTAAAAAGCGCGTCGAAGAGGCCGAGGACAACTTGCTACAATCGTTGATCACAAATCAAAACAAAGATACCATACTCTTTCCTTACAACGGCCCGTGAGTGTTACTGTCGTGTGCATATTCGGTATCCCTTATTACTTGAGCGAGGTTATAGTAATGTAACTGATGAGTTATGCATGCGTGCGCAGGTACCACTATATTCTTCTGGAGATTAAGCTTGAGCGTGGACTAGTAACCGTCTTAGACTCGAGACGGAAAGATCCCGAAAACTATGCGGACATCACTGAAATGCTCAGCAAGTAAGTTCAATCGATCATTATCGCACCATATCGGCAACTTTTTGTTCATTTCCTGATATCTCAAGTAATAATAATTATTTTCTTTGTCTTGCAGGGTTTGGAAACAGTTCACCGCACAAGCTCCGGGACTGCCGAAGGAGCTGCGATATGTATACCCGAAAGTAAGTACTACTGGCTAGCTAGTTGCGCGCATCTCCCGTTGATTCTATAGCTATACTTTCATCAATGCCATTTGTAATGCTTCATTATCAGTTTGATTGACCACTATTTCTCGTAAAGTGCTTGTGGCAGGAGGAAGGGCATGATTTCTGTGGATACTGCGTGTGCGAGTTCATCCACAACGTGACTTTGAAAAACAAGTGAGGCTACTCTAGAAGACAATATGAAGTGCGTAAGCAATAATATTCACAATTTCATTTTATTACACCATCATTTCTGTTGAGTTTCATTCATATATATGTATTAATAAACCCCCTTCTTCAAATTAGACGTGGCAGATGTGGGATGAACTCCTATCACCAGATCGCATGAAAGCAATTCAAGAGGAATTGGCGGGATTCTTTCTTGAACACGTCATCAGTAAAGCCGGAGAATACCATGTGGAACTTGATTTCAAATGCTAGGGGTTTGTAATTAAGAGATCTTATACATGTATGTAGCCAGTAAAAAACTTGTTGTTCGAGCTATCTCTCGGAGAAGGAGAGGTCGATCGATCTTCTCTCGGTATGCATGACGAACTTCTATACTGAATGGTTCTCTCGATCACTTATGTATATATACTACGTAGCGTCGACCAAGCACGGACATAAGAGAGGACACTTCTCTCTATTAATTAGCTAGCTAACACAATATACGAAACACCTAAATTACCCCCCCAAAACCCCCAACCCCCCTCCTTTCAAAAAAACAAAAACCCCAGCCACTGGAATGCAGACGCGTGGATGCCTTTTGGTCCCGGTTGGAGCCACCAACCGGGACCAAAGGCCCCCTGACTGGGCTCGGCGCACAGGGCCACGTGGAGGCACATTGGTCCCGGTTCGTGTTTGAACCGGGACTAATGGGTGGAGGTATTAGTAACGACCAATTAGTCCCGGTTCATGAACCGGGACTAAAGGCCCTTACGAACCGGGTCCAATGGGTGGTTTTCTACTAGTGTTTTATTATCAAACCCTTGGGAGTTACTTTGACGTTTGCTCTTTATGCCCTACTATGCTAGTAAACGTGGATTGGGTGAGTGTATCCATGACAAATGTGAGATTGTTAATTAATGGTTTATTTAAGGTGGCAACTTAAACACACATCTGGGTGGATTGAGGTACCTGGGTATTCCAGGATTGCATGTTTCTTTTTGGACCGCAACCCAGGCTCAAAGGGATCATGAGATTATTCATGCTAGAAACTTCTGTGTGCAGCCGCAAGCTACTATGGGCTCTAGCATAGTTGACTAAGTCGTGTGAACTCTTAGAGTGGTAGACTAGCAGATGTAGGGGATGTAGGTTGGTACGGTCTACCCGTTCCTAAGGTGCTAGCACTTCTGAAAGACTATGTCTCGGTCCTCCATTTCTCAAACACCTTGTAGTATGAGAATCCCAACGGAGGAGATCGAGTCTTGTGGGGAAAAGTGCGCAAACCTCTGCAGAGTGTATGAAACTAATCATGCTTAGCCGTGTCCCCGGTTATGGACAATTTGAGAATCTAGTACTTGGATTATCATGTGAATCTCATCATGTTACTTAAATAAATTTTGTTGGGTTTAATGATGATGCTTAATTGGGATTGAGAATGCTGTCAACCATTCTCAATGTTTAACAACCACCATGATAGTTAAATAAAGTTTATTCCTCTGTAGTAGGGAAAAATTGGCTTTACGCAAAACTGTAACCATAGAGCTTTCCACCAGCCATATATGCATGTAGTATAGCATTACTCTTCATATACTCTCTATGTGTTACATTGCCAGCATATTCCATGTGCTGACCCGTTTTCGGGCTGCAACGTTCATGTTGCAGACTTTCCGGACGACGAGTAAGGTGCCTTTAGGTCGTGGTTCTATACTCAGTGATACCGTTGGAGTTGATGGACTCTCTTATCTTCCAAGCCTTCCATTGTTATCATTATTAGATGGCCTTAAGCCATATTTAATGTAATAAGTTCTCTCTTGAGACATTTCGATGTAATAATTGTGTGATTGCTACTCTGTTATAAATCTTTCAAGTACTGTGCGTGTCAGCATTACTGATCCAGTGATGACACTGATGCACAGAGGTCAGACTGTTTGAGGTCTGGTCGCTACATTCAGTCTGCTCTGCTACAGTATTGGTACCACCTTAGAAAATCTCACTTTGAAGGCAAGGCTAACAATGAAATCGCCCAAACATCTCCAGTGGAATATCTCACAGATGAAGACTGGGCAGCCCTCGTTACACATTGGTCTGATCCAAATTATCAGGTAGGCTATAAGTATTTGATCCGACCACATATTGAACTTGTATTTATGAATGTGCCTTACAAGTGTATCTTCTTCTAGGCTAACTGTTTGATGAACAAAACCAACCATTCTAAAGTGAAATTCCAACAGACAACAGGATCTCGTAGCTATGTTGCAGAATGCGAGGCTCTTGTAAATAGCTGCTACTTCCTTCTTTTTTTGCCATATTATCGTATCTATATTGACTTGTTCCAAATACAGAGGAAAGTCCGTGCGGACCAAAAAGAACCTGAACTGAATGCAGTGCAAATCTTCAAGGATTGCCACACCAGCAAGATGAAGGGCATGAGCACACTGAAGGAAATATGCCCTAGAGGCAATAATAAAGTTATTATTTATTTCCTTATATCATGATAAATGTTTATTATTCATGCTAGAATTGTACTAACCGGAAACATAATACATGTGTGAATACATAGACAAACATAATGTCACTTGTATGCCTCTACTTGACTAGCTCATTAATCAAAGATGGTTATGTTTCCTAACCATAGACATGAGTTGTCATTTGATTAACGGGATCACATCATTAGGAGAATGATGTATTTGACATGACCCATTCCGTTAGCTTAGCACTTGATCGTATAGTATGTTGCTATTGCTTTCTTCATGACTTATACATGTTCCTACAACTATGAGATTATGCAACTCCCGTTTACCAGAGGAACACTTTGTGTGCTACCAAACGTCACAACATAACTGGGTGATTATAAAGGAGCTCTACAGGTGTCTCCAAAGGTACATGTTGAGTTGGCGTATTTCGAGATTAGGTTTTGTCACTCCGATTGTCGGAGAGGTATCTCTGGGCCCTATCTGTAATGCACATCACTATAATCCTTGCAAGCAATGTAGCTATTGATAACTACTCCATTTCACATGATGATCGGTAATGGTTTAGTTGATTTGGATCACGTGATCACTTAGATGATTAGAGGGATATCTATCTAAGTGGAAGTTCTTAAGTAATATGATTAATTGAACTTAAATTTATCATGAACTTAGTACCTGATAGTATTTTGCTTGTCTATGTTTGTTGTAAATAGATGGCCCGTGATGTTGTTCCATTGAATTTTAATGCGTTCCTTAAGAAAGCAAAGATGACAGATGATAGTAGCAATTACACGGACTGTGTCCGTAATCTGAGGATTATCCTCATTGCTACACAGAAGTATTACGTCATGGATGCACCGCTGGGTGCCAGGCCTGCTGCAGATGCAACTGACGATGTTAAGAACGTCTGGTAGAGCAAAGCTGATGACTGCTCGATAGTTCTGTGTGCCATGCTTTACGGCTTAGAACCTGGACTTCAACGACGTTTTGAACGTCATGGAGCATATGAGATGTTCCAGGAGTTGAAGTTAATATTTCATGCAAATGCCCGGATTGAGAGATATGAAGTCTCCAATAAGTTTTATAGGTGCAAGATGGAAGAGAATAGTTTTGTCAGTGAACATATACTCAGAATGTCTAGGTATAATAATCACTTGATTCAACTGGGAGTTAATCTTCCTGATGATAGTGTCATTGACAGAATCCTTCAATCACTGCCACCAAGCTACAAGAGCTTCGTGAGAACTATAATATGCACGGGATGGACAAGACTATTCCCGAGCTCTTCGCAATGCTAAAATCTGTGGAGGTAGAAATCAAGAAGGAGCATCAAGTGTTGATTGTCAATAAGACCACCAGTTTCAAGAAAAAGGGTAAAGGGAAGAAGAAACTTCAAGAAGAACGGAAAACAAGTTGCTGCTCAAGAGAAGAAACCCAAATCTGGACCTAAGCCTGAGACTGAGTGCTTCTACTGCAAGCAGACTGGTCACTGGAAGCGGAACTGCCCCAAGTATTTGTCGGATAAGAAGGATCGCAAGGTGAACAAAGTTATATGTGATATACATGTTATTGATGTGTACCTTACTAATGCTCCTGGGAAATTGATACTGGTTCTATTGCTAATATTTGCAACTTAAAACAGGGACTACGGATTAAGCGAATATTGGCTAAGGACGAGGTGACGATGCGCGTGGGAAATGGTTCCAAAGTCGATGTGATCGCGGTCGGCACGCTACCTCTACATCTACCTTCGGGATTAGTTTTAGACATAAATAATTGTTATTTGGTGCCAGCGTTAAGCATGAACATTATATCTGGATCTTGTTTGATGCAAGATGGTTATTCATTTAAATCAGAGAATAATGGTTGTTCTATTAATATGAGTAATATCTTTTATGGTCATGCACCCTTGAAGAGTGGTCTGTTTTTATTAAATCTCGATAGTAGTGATACACATATTCATAATGTTGAAGCCAAAAGATGCAGAGTTGATGATGATAGTGCAACTTATTTGTGGCACTGCCGTTTGGGTCATATTGGTGTAAAACATATAAAGAAACTCCATACTGATGGACTTATGGAATAACTTGATTATGAATCACTTGGTACTTGCGAACCTTGCTTCATGGGCAAGATGACTAAAATGCCGTTCTCCGGAACTATGGAGCGAGCAACAGATTTGTTGGAAATTGTACATACTGATGTATGTGGTCCAATGAACATTGAGGCTCGCGGCGGGTATCGTTATTTTCACACCTTCACAGATGATTTAAGCAGATATGGGTATATCTACTAAATGAAACACAAGTCTGAAACATTTGAAAAGTTCAAAGAATTTCAGAGTGAAGTGGAAAATCATCGTAACAAGAAAATAAAATTTCTACGATCTGATCGTGGAGGAGAATATTTGAGTTATGAGTTTGGTTTACGTTTGAAACAATGCGGAATAGTTTCGCAACTCACGCCACCCGGAACACCACAACGTAATGGTGTGTCCGAACGTCGTAATCATACTGTACTAGATATGGTGTGTTCTATGATGTCTCTTACTGATTTACCGCTATCATTTTGGGGTTATGCTTTAGAGACGGCTGCATTCACGTTAAATGGGGCACCATCAAAATCCGTTGAGACGACACATTATGAACTGTGGTTTGGCAAGAAACCAAAGTTGTCGGTTCTTAAAGTTTGGGGCTACGATGCTTATGTGAAGAAACTTCAACCAGATAAGCTCGAACCCAAATCAGAGAAATGTGTCTTCATAGGATACCGAAAGGAGACTATTGGGAACACCTTCTATCACAGATCTGAAGGCAAGACTTTTGTCGCTAAATTCGGATCCTTTCTAGAGAAGGAATTTCTCTCGAAAGAAGTGAGTGGGAGGAAAGTAGAACTTCATGAGGTAACTGTACATGCTCCCTTATAGGAAAGTAGTTCATCACAGAAACCGGTTTCTGTGACAACTACACCAATCAGTGAGGAAGCTAATGATATTAATCATGAAACTTCAGATCAAGTTACTACCGAACCTCGTAGGTCAACCAGAGTAAGATCCGCACCAGAGTGGTATGGTAATCCTATTCTGGAGGTCACGTTACTTGACCATGGTGAACCTACGAACTATGAGGAAGCGATGATGAGCCCAGATTCCGCAAAATAGCTTGAGGCCATGAAATTTGAGATGGGATCCATGTATGAGAACAAAGTATGGAATTTGGTTGACTTGCCCGATGATCGGCAAGCGATCGAGAATAAATGGATCTTCAAGAAGAATACTAACGCTGATGGTAATGTAACTGTCTACAAAGCTCGACTTGTTGCGAAAGGTTTTCAATAAGTTCAAGGAATTGACTACGATGATACGTTCTCACCCGTAGCGATGCTTAAGTCTGTCCGAATCATGTTAGCAATTGCCGCATTTTATGATTATGAAATATGGCAAATGGATGTCAAAACTACATTCCTGAATGGAGTTCTGGAAGAAGAGTTCTATATGATGCAACCAGAAGGTATTGTCGATCCAAAAGGTGCTCACAAAGTGTTCAAGCTCTAGCGATCCATTTATGGACTGGTGCAAGCCTCACGGAGTTGGAATAAACACTTTGATAGTGTGATCAAAGCATATGGTTTTATACAGACTTTTGGAGAAGCCTGTATTTACAAGAAACTGAGTGGGAGCTCTGTAGTATTTCTGATATTATATGTAGACCACATATTGTTAGTTAGAAATGACATAGAATTTCTGGATAGCATAAAAGGATACTTGAATAAAAGTTTTTCAATGAAAGACCTCAGTGAAGCTGCTTACATATTAGGCATCAAGATCTATATAGATAGATCAAGGTGCTTAATTGGACTTTCACAAAGCACATACCTTGATAAAGTTTTGAAAAAGTTCAAAATGGATCAAGCAAAGAAAGGGTTCTTTCCTGTATTAGAAGGTGTGAAGCTGAGTCAGACTCAATGCCCAACCATAGCAGAAGATAGAGAGAAAATGAAAGATGTTCCCTATGCTTTAGCCATAGGCTCTATCATGTATGCAATGCTGTGTACCAGACCCGATGTATGCTTAGCAATAAGTTTAGCAGGGAAGTACCAAAGTAATCCAGGAGTGGATCACTAGACAATGGTCAAGAATATCCTGAAATACCTGAAAAGGACTAAGGATAAGTTTCTCGATTATGGAGGTGACAAAGAGCTAGTCATAAATGGTTACGCTGATGCAAGCTTTGACACCGATCTGGATGATTCTAAATCGCAAACTGGATACGTGTTTATATTGAACGGTGGAGTTGTCAGTTGGTGCAGTTCTAAACAAAGCGTCATGGCGGGATCTACATGCGAAGCGGAGTACATAGCTGCTTCGGAAGCAGCAAACGAAGGAGTCTCGATGAAGGAGTTCATATCCGATCTAGGTGTCATACCTAGTGCATCAGGACCAATGAAGATCTTTTGTGACAATACTGGTGCAATTGCCTTGATAAAGGAATCCGGATTTCACAAAAGGACCAAGCACATCAAGAGACGCTTCAATTCCATCCGGGACCAAGTCCAGGTGGGAGGCATAGAGATTTTCATGATACATACGGATTTGAATGTTGCAAACCCGTTGACTAAGCCCCTTCCACGAGCAAAACATGATCAACACCAAGGCTCCATGGGTGTTACAATCATTACTGTATAATCTAGATTACTGACTCTAGTGCAAGTGGGAGGCTGAAGGAAATATGCCCTAGAGGCAATAATAAAGTTATTATTTATTTCCGTATATAATGATAAATGTTTATTATTCATGCTAGAATTGTATTAACCGAAAACATAATACATGTGTGAACACATAGACAAACATAATGTCACTGTATGCCTCTACTTGACTAGCCCATTAATCAAAGATGGTTATGTTTCCTAACCATAGACATGAGTTGTCATTTGATTAACGGGATCACATCATTAGGAGAATGATGTGATTGACTTGTTCCATTCCGTTAGCTTAGCACTTGATCATATAGTATGTTGCTATTGCTTTCTTCATGACTTACACATGTTCCTACAACTATGAGTATATGCAACTCCCGTTTACCGGAGGAACACTTTGTGTGCTACCAAACATCACAACGTAACTGGGTGATTATACAGGAGCTCTATAGGTGTCTCCAAAGGTACATGTTGAGTTGGCGTATTTCGAGATTAAGTTTTGTCACTCCGATTGTCGGAGAGGTATCTCTGGGCCCTCTCGGTAATGCACATCACTAATGAGTTAGTTACGGAATGATGCATTACATAACAAGTAAAGAGACTTGCCGGTAACGAGATTGAACTAGGTATTGAGATACCGACGATCGAATCTCGGGCAAGTAACATACCGATGAGAAAGGGAACAACGTATGTTGTTATGCGGTTTGACTGATAAAGATCTTCTTAGACTATGTAGGAGCCAATATGAGCATCCAGGTTCCGCTATTGGTTATTGATCAGAGATGTGTCTCGGTCATGTCTACATAGTTCTCGAACCCGTAGGGTTCCCACGCATAAAGTTAGATGACAGTTATATTATGAGTTCATGTGTTTTAATGTATCGAAGATAGTTAGGAGTCCCGGATGTGATCACGGACATGACGAGGAGTCTTGAAATAGTCGAGACATGAAGATTGATATATTGGACGACTATATTCAGACACCGGAATGGTTACGGGGGTTATCGGATATATGCCGCAGTACCGGGGGGTTACCGGAACACCCCGGGGGGTTAATGGGCCACATGGGCCCAAAGTAGAGAAGAGGAGGGGCGTCCAGGGCAGGCCGCGCACCCCTCCCCCTCTAGTCCTAATAGGACAAGGAGGGGGTGGCGGCGCCCCCTTTCCTTCCTCCTCTCTCTCCCTTCCTTCCCCCTCTCCTAGTTGGACAAGGAAAGGAGGGAGTCCTACTCCCCGTGGGAGTAGGACTCGTCCTGGTGCGCCCCTCCTGGCCGGCCGCCCCCTTGCTCCTTTATATACGGGGGCAGGGTGTTGGGGTACGTAGCAGAAATTCAAAATTTTCCTACGTGTCACCAAGATCTATCTATGGAGAAACCAGCTACGAGGGGAAGGAGAGTGCATCTACATACCCTTGTAGATTGCTAAGCGGAAGCGTTCAAGAGAACGGGGTTGAAGGAGTCGTACTCGTCGTGATCCAAATCACCGAAGATCCTAGTGCCGAACGGACGGCACCTCCGTGTTCAACACACGTACAGCCTGGTGATGTCTCCCATGCCTTGATCCAGCAAGGAGAGAGGGAGAGGTTGAGGAAGACTCCATCCAGCAGTAGCACAATGGCATGGTGGTGGTGGAGGAGCGTGGTGATCCAGCAGGGCTTCTCCAAGCACCACGGAAGAGGAGAAGGGACAGAGGTAGGGCTGCGCCAGGGAGAGGTCAAATCATCAGTTGGCAGCCCCAAAACCCTCAAGTATATATAGGGGGAGGGGAGGGGGATGCGCCCCCTCTAGGGTTCCCTCCCCAGGGGTGGCGGCAGCCCCAGATGCCATCTGGGTGGCGGCCAGAAGGGGGAAGAGGGGAGGCGCACCTGGGGTGGGTGTCGGTGTCCAAACCGGCGGATCTCGGGTAGGGGGTCCCGAACTGTGCGTCTAGGCGGATAGTAACAGGAGACAAGGGACACTATGTTTTTACCCAGGTTGATTGATATTGATGAAATATGGGTAGTACAAGAGTGGATCTACCACGAGATCAAGGAGGATAAACCCTAGAAGCTAGCCTATGGTATGATTGTTGTAATGGTTGTTCGTCCTACGGACTAAAACCCTCCGGTTTATATAGACACCGGAGAGGGCTAGGGTTACACAGAGTCGGTTACAATGGTAGGAGATCTACATATCCGTATCGCCAAGCTTGCCTTCCACGCCAAGGAAAGTCCCATCCGGACACGGGACAAAGTCTTCAATCTTGTATCTTCATAGTCTTGGAGTCCGGCCGACGATGATAGTCCGGCTATCCGGACACCCCCTAGTCCAGGACTCCCTCAGTAGCCCCTGAACCAGGCTTCAATGACGATGAGTCCGGCGCGCATATTGTTCGGCATTGCAAGGCGGGTTCCTCCTCCGAATAATTCATAGAAGATTGTGAACACTAGGATAGTGTCCGGCTCTGCAAAATAAATTCCACATACCACCGTAAAGATAATAATATGTACGCAAGTTCAATCTGCTGACGTATTTCATGGCATGACGTCACGCCACTACCAAGCCTTTACTTGAATCGTTTTTATTATACCACCTCAGTGCGTTTAGCGAAGCGGTTTCTTTGGCACATCTTGTTGAAGCAGAGATCGTGTTCCCCTTATTCCGGGATTCCCATCAATACAGACGTGGGTAACCCAACCGCGCCTTCAATCGTGGCACTTGGGAGATAAGCGAGTTTTACCAGGCTGGTGGGGACGCATAGTCTTCGTCCACCCATATACAAGGGGGTAAGGATCCTCCTTTTTTACCTACGCCTTCTTCCTCCTTTGCTTATCCATCTCCGTGCACTTGAGCTCCAGCGCCCAAGTCCGCACATCTCGTCTCAACCTTCTCCAGCAATGTCCGGAGCGGGAGGCAAGGGGATGGCCACCTCCGTTACGGAGGGGCACATCGAGAAGCTGCGCGGCGCCGGATACCTATCCAGCGACATCGCACACCGGCTGCCCGACGAGGGGTAGCTCATCCCCACCCCTAGGCCTCATGAGAGGGTCGTATTCCTTCCCCACTTCCTCCGCGGACTGGGCTTCCCACTTCATCCCTTCGTCCGGGGCTCATGTACTACTACGGCCTGGACTTCCACGATCTGGCACCAAACTTCATCCTCAACATCTCGGCGTTTGTCGTCGTGTGCGAGGCCTTCCTCTGCATCCAGCCCCACTTCGGCTTGTGGCTAAAAACCTTCAATGTCAAGCCGAAGGTTGTGAAGGGCGTCCAAGCGGAGTGCAGAGGCGCCATGGTGGGCAAAATGCCCAACGTCATCTGGCTCGAGGGTGCCTTCGTGGAGTCCGTCAAAGGGTGGCAATCGGGGTGGTTCTACATCACCGAGCCGCGCGACCCTAAATGGGCGGCGGCCCCCGAGTTCAGATCTATTACACCTATGCAGCTCACCTCCTGGAAAGAGAAGGGCTTGCTATGGGGTAGTTCGGAGGAGCTGACAGGACTCCAGTCCTGTCTCCAGACTCTGGTGAACAAGAAGCTTAAGCTTGTCAACGTGATCCAGGTCATGCTCGTCCGCCGGATTCTCCCTTGCCAGCAACGGGCCTTCAATTTGTGGGAGTTTGATCCGGCACAGCACCGGACCCTGAGCGGGCTCTTCGACACGACGTACGAAGCTGCCTGGAGGGTGCTGTTTAAGGGCGGAGAAGCCCCCGCATCCGCAACTGAAGATCGCGGATGCAGCACGAAGCGCCCGGCCGGCGAGGTAAGCTTTGCTATCCTTTATGGGACACTTATTTCTTTCATAGTTTGACTCTATGTGGGATTTAAAACTCCCAATGCCTTTAACAGGATTGGGAGAAGACGTCCGGACAAGTTGACTGTCCGGCTCCCCTTCCCGAAGACCCAGCGGACACCCGCTTGGCGGGGCTGCTGGTTCTGGCCCTTTATGTGGTACCCGAGAAGAAGGCCAAGAAGAAGGCCACCGGAACCCGAAGGAGTTCCCGGCGCCAGGTGGTGTCGGACTCATCGTCCGATGGCTCCGAGGCGGACTCCTCCCCCGAAGATGAGGAGGAGAAAGAGGACTCTCCCCAGGAGGGGGGAGAGGGGAAGAGGAAGGCTTCCCAACGAGGGAGGCCGAAGGGTCCAAGAGGGGAAGGACCCTTCCTCCGAACTGCTCCGCCAACGCCGACGATGGCGACGAGGGGTGGCCCTCAAGGGCCAAGCCCCCGGCAAGATCGTAAGTATCCGGATTCCTGAATGATTTATAATTTCTCTTTTTTTGGCCACATGGTGTCCTTCTAATGCCGCATACAACCTGTAGTCCGGCCGAGGATGATCTTCCCGGTTCTTCGAGCGGGTCCTTGGCTCCGTCGGATGTGGACTCCATTCCGACCGCCTCAACCCCTCGCGACGCTGAGGAAGCTGAGGTGGGATCCCAGGAGGGGACCCGTCAGGAGGGGGAGGCTCCGGAGGTGCCACAGGGCAACCTCCCGGACTTCGCACCGGACTCCGCCCCGGAACGCGCAGTGGTTCCGGAGTCCGGCAGGCGGCCCCTTTGTAAGAAGGGCAAGACCGTGACACCGGCAGCCTCCATCCAACCGGAGGTGCCGGACAACTTGTTGGAGGCACTCAACGGCGCTTCCATCGAGGAAGAACACCGCACTGTCATGAGTGCGGTGATTCAGAAGGTTCAGCTCGCCAAGAGCGGGCTGACCGAAGCCTATAGCAGCCTTCTAACAGGCTTTGAGGTAAGAAATTTTAAAATATGTAATGTAATACCGCATAGACAGCAGCCCCTGATGCTCGGTTCGGTGTTCGGAAAGAAAAGCCGGACTGCGGATCTAAAAAGATATATGCAGGAATTCTAAAAATTATGTCAATATGGGATTGCAGGCTGCGCTGCTGACCTCTGCTGCACTGACTGCGGAGGTCGATGCTTTGAAGCAGGACCTCGAGCGGTCCGAGAACGAGCTCGACCTTGCCAAGAAGCAGCTCGAGGACAAACAAGGTGAGTAACACCGTATTAAATTTGTACCTTACAGAAAAGGATTTTGGTTGCAAGATAAATAACAAGGATAACGTGGGCACTGCAGGGGCCACGAACAAGGTGGCGACCCTGAAGGAGGCCGTGTCCGCGGCCGAGCGTAATGCGGCCGCGGAACGAGCTGAGCGAGTGTAGCAGGAGGCGCGGGTGGCGGAGGTGCAGCAAGAGCTCCAGGCTCTCGTGGAAAAGCATGAGAGTTTGGAGCGCGACTCGAAGACTCGAGAGTCCGAGCTTGCCTGGCTCTTGTGAGTGCCAAAGCCGCTAAGGCCGAAGCCCACAAGGCCCTCCAGGAGATTGAGGCGGTGAAGAAAATAGCGGCGGGTAAGGCATTTTTCATGCAAAGCAAGCATGTGAATGTGAATTACCTGTTACTTACCCGAATTCGGAGCTCTCCAGGAGCGTTTGCAGATCTGCCTCGCAGTGTGTCGGATGCTGCCGCATTCTACCGGGCCGAGGAGGGGAGCTCGATAGAGAAGGTCTTCTGGTCTCAGTATGCTGATACCGGACATCCGGTGCCCCTTTGCGACCAGCTGAAGCAGCTGGTCGAGCTCCACAAGGTAGCCGAACAGGCCATGAAGGGCCTCATAGTTCGGCTGTGGCCCGAGGAGGCCATGCCTGGGAGCCACTTCGGCCTGGTGCGGCGGCTGGTGGATGCGTGTCCCTGGGTGGAAGTCGTCAAGCACTCTGCCTGCATTGAAGGTGCCCGTCGGGCCCTTGCCCGTGCAAAAGTGCACTGGGGCAGGATGGACGCTGAGAAGCTTCTGACGGACGCGCCGCCGGCAGGCAAGGAGTATCGCACGCCCGAAATGTATTATAAGATTGTCCTGAAGGGTGTCCGCAAGATTGCGGAGGAGTGCTCCAAAGATGTAATATTTGAGTGACTCGCAATGTGTTATCCTGTGCGCTGAAAACTTTGTTCATATGCGCTAAGCAACGCTTATTAATTTAAAATATTACCTTCTGTGCGGCCGTTTATCAAATCTGAGAGATGGCAAGTCGTCGGCTTCAGCCCCCATGCCACGAGTGCTGCGATGTTCGGGATAAACTTGAGCGCTCTTGTTCCCATTTTTGGGTCCATCTAGGGAGGCGCTCAACATGACGAACAAGGCAACCGGACTTATAATGCTTGAACACTCTCACTTAGCCATAGAATTCTATAATTTTAAATTTCGGCGAAGCCCCTAGTATTCGGATGACCGAGTTCGGGGCGCTATCCACGCCTTGGCCGGACAAAGCCGGTTCCTCGCTCTAAGCGGCATAAGTCTTTAGGGACTCAAAAAGACCTCTCGAACAGCGACCAGCTCTCGCCTTGTCATGACGGTCAGTTTTAGCTTTCTCCACTGAGGTGCTCGCCCAGCTCAACCGGGGCGCAATCGCAGTGGTTCTCCCAGTGCTACCTTAGCCGATAAAATGGAACGTAAGGTACCCAAACATGGGAGCCGGGCAAACCCAACTATTGACCCAAGACATGATTCGGAGCCGATGCATATAATGCTATAAGTTCGGGGTGCCGCACTTGTGAAAGTGTTCGGACTTATCACACCATAATGCGGGGAACTTAAGCCCCTGGTGTATTCGACCGTACCAAAGTGTACGGATGCAACATGTCATAAACGAACATATATAAGAAAGAAATGCAATTATTAGCAAAAGGCGATGCATTGTTTATTCCAGGAATACTGCTATGAATGCAGAACGATAGAAATAGTGCGGTAAGCAAGGGACTGGACTATTAAACATGTCCCCCTCCAGGGGTAGGCTGCGGAATGGTGTATTAAACAGATTTAATGCTCATAATGGAGACCACCTGAGCGTTCGTCGTAGCCATTGTCCTTCCCTGGCTGTTGCACCGTGAGTTAGGCAGGTCCACTGCCGGACAGGGCCTCTGGTTAACGGAGTCCTGTGGAAGAAGAAAAAAGAAAAAAAAGAAGAAAAACAAAAAGATCGACACACATGGGAGCCCCCGGTGTGGTTGAGCCGCACTCTGGGCCTGTTGTTGTCGTGCCCCTCCCCCTATGCCCATGGTATCTCCAGAGTGTAATGATGTACGCGAAGGGCTAGTCTTGCAATCATGCAGGGGCTGGGGTTGGGGCCGCATTGCTACGCGTGCTTGGGACGTGCCAGGTGGTCTTGATGTATGTTACTCCGGGCGCGTTTGGCCATGTCCGGTCGTTTAGCGGCCGGACTCGAAAATTGCCTTAAGAGGCTGCTCTGTACTTCTGCCGTGAGAGCCGCTGTGTGTTCCTCCGTTCGGAGGCAGCGTTCAGTGTTTTCGTTGACTGTGATGACTCCACGAGGGCCTGGCATCTTGAGCTTAAGGTATGCATAATGCGGCACCGCGTTGAACTTTGCAAACGCGGTTCTTCCGAGCAGAGCGTGATAGCCGCTGCGGAACGGGACTATGTGGAAGATTAACTCCTCGCTTCGGAAATTATCCGGGGATCCGAATACCACTTCCAGTGTGACTGAGCCTGTACAATTGGCCTCCACACCTGGTATGACGCCTTTGATGGTCGTCTTTGTAGGTTTAATCCTTGAGGGGTCTATGCCCATCTTGCGCACTGTATCCTGATAAAGCAGGTTCAGGCTGCTGCTGCCGTCCATCAGGACTCTAGTGAAGTGAAATCCATCAACGATTGGTCTAAAACCAATGCGACGAATCCGCCATGGCGGATACTGGTGGGTTGGTCCCTTCGATCGAAAGTGATCGGGCAAGAGGACCATGGATTGAACATCGGGGCGACTGGCTCCATCGCATATACGTCCCTTAGTGCACGCTTCCGCTCCCTCTTGGGTATGTGGGTTGTGTATATCATGTTTACCGTCCGCACTTGTGGGGGAAAACCATTCTGTCCTCTACTGTTCGGCGGCCGGGTCTCTTCCTCGTCATCGCTATGCAGCCCCTTGTCATTGTTTTCGGAAATTAACTTCCCTGCCTGCTTGAACACCCAACAATCCCTGTTGGTGTGATTAGCTGGCTTTTCAGGGGTGCCATGTATCTGGCAAGAGCGGTCGAGTATTCGGTCCAAATTGGATGGACCCGGAGTAGTTCTTTTAAACGGCTTTTTCCGCTGACCGGGTTTAGAGGCTTTGAATCCGGCGTTGACTGCCGTATCCTTAGTGATATCGCCTTTAACGCGGTGTTTGTTTTTGTTACAACGCGACCTGCCATTGCGGTCCTTGTTGTCCGGACTGCCAGAATGTTTGTTGAGGTTGTTACTGCGGGCTAGCTAGCTGTGCTCCCCCGCGCAGAAGCGGGTCATGAGAGATGTGAGGGCTGCCATGGATTTCGTCTTTTCCTGTCCTAGGTGCCGGGCTAGCCACTTGTCCCGGATGTGATGTTCGAAGGCTGCGAGGGCCTCTTCATCCGGACAGTCAACAATTTGATTTTTCTTTGCTAGGAACCGTGTCCAGAACTGTCTGGCCGAATCGTCTGGCTGCTGAATTATGTGGCTTAGGTCATCGGCATCTGCTGGTCGCACATATGTGCCCTGGAAGTTGTCGAGAAATGCGGCTTCCAGGTCCTCCCAACACCCGATAGACTCTGCCGGCAAGCTATTAAGCCAATGCCGAGCTGGTCCTTTAAGCTTGAGTGAGAGATACTTGATAGCGTGGAGATCATCACCGCGGGCCATATGGATATGAAGGAGATTGTCTTCGATCCAAACCGCGGGGTCTGTTGTGCCGTCGTAGGATTCGATGTTCACGGGTTTAAACCCTTCAGGGATTTGATGATCCATTACTTCATCTGTGAAGCATAGTGGGTGTGCGGTGCCTCTATACTGGGCAATATCTCGATGTAGCTCAAGAGAGCTTTGTCTGCTGTGTTCGGCCCGGCCGGAGTTGCTGTATCCGGCGCGATGGTAGTCGTCGTGGATCGTGGGGCGCCCACGTGATCCGTAGATCGATCTTGATTGTTTTGCTTTGTCCTCCAATATGTCTCGCAAGTCCGGCGCATTCCCCCATGGCTTCGTACTTTTCGAGCGCTGCCGGGGTACGGTCATTATGGAGGGCCTAGAGGCCTCTCTGTCGCGGCCACGAGGTGGTCGGTCTACCGTATTGTGCGCTGGTGATGAGGATTTATACTCCTCCTCCCCTAATCGGGGGAGAAACTTGCGTTTTGGGTAGCTTTTGGAGGGGCGTTAGAGTTCATACTCTTCGGCCGCCAGGACTTCAGTCCATCTGTCGGCTAGCAGATCTTGATCAGCTCGGAGCTGTTGCTGCTTTTTCTTTAGGCTATTTGCCATGGCCATAAGCCTGCGTTTATAACGCTCTTCTTCGACGGGATCATCGGGCACGACGAATTCGTCGTCGTTGAGGCTTGCCTCGTCTCCGGAGGGAGGCATGTAATTATCATCCTCTACCTATTTGTCTACCGTTCTCTCGTGAGGGCTGGCTTCTCCGTCCTCCTGTGTTGAATCTTGCTGGAGGGGGTTATCTTCGGCACTCTATGGGGTGTTATTATCTCCGGTGCCGGAATCTCCGTTCTTGCTTTGAAGGGATTTAGAGCGGCGCTGCTGACGCCGGTGCTTGGGCTGTTTCTTTGAGGAATCTGCCTTTGCTGCTTCTTCGCCATTCCCATCCTTTGGGATGTCCACCGTGTATATGTCGTATGATGAGGTGGTCTTCCAGTGCCCCGTAGGCGCTGGTTCTTGGTCATTTCCGCATTATCGTCCATACCGTCGATGTCTTCGGAGTCGTAGTCTAGCATGTCGGTTAGATCATCGACAGTGGCTACAAAGTGGGTGGTGGGTGGGTTTTGAATTTCTTCGTCGTCCACATCCCAACCGTCCTGACCGCAGTCCGGCCAGGGCTCTCCTGATAACGAGAGATACTTTAGCGAATTCAGGATGTCGCCAAAGGATGAGTGCTGAAAGACGTCTGCAGCGGTGAAATCCATGATCGGCGCCCAATCGGATTCGATTGGTAGGGGCGCAGGAGGTTCGGAGTCCGGCGAGGAGTCCGACACCTCGGAGTCACGGGCTTTACAAGGGACAAGGTCAGTATTCGGCTCCATCACCGTAGAAGTTGCAGCCCCCGAGGCGGTGTCCAGCCACCAGTCCTCGATCTGGGCGGTCCGCTCCGAACTATAGGTCAGAGCGGACTCATGTGCGGCCTCCAGGGTACTGTCCGGTGGCAGAGCTAGATCATGCCCATCGTGACAGTTCGGCACGCTCGGCTGTGGCTCGAATCCATCGAAGATCAAGTCTCCGCGGATGTCAGCCGTGAAGTTTAGGCTTCCAAACCTGACCTGATGGCCAGGGGCGTAGCTTTCGATCTGCTCCAGATGGCCTAGCGAATTGGCCCGCAGTGCAAAGCCGCCGAACATGAAGATCTGTCCGGGGAGAAAAGTCTCACCCTGGACTGCGTTGTTGTTGATTGAAGAAGCCATCAAGCCTATCGGTGACGACACAGAGGAACTCTCAATGAAAGCACCAATGTCGGTGTCAAAACCGGTGGATCTCGGGTAGGGGGTCCCGAACTGTGCGTCTAGGCGGATGGTAACAGAGACAAGGGACACGATGTTTTTACCCAGGTTCGGGCCCTCTCGATGGAGGTAAAACCCTACTCCTGCTTGATTGATATTGATGATATGGGTAGTACAAGAGTGGATCTACCACGAGATCAAGGAGGCTAAACCCTAGAAGCTAGCCTATGGTATGATTGTTGTAATGGTTGTTCGTCCTACGGACTAAAACCCTCCGGTTTATATAGACACCGGAGAGGGCTAGGGTTACACAGAGTCGGTTACAATGGTAGGAGATCTACATATCCGTATGGCCAAGCTTGCCTTCGACGCCAAGGAAAGTCCCATCAGGACACGGGACGAAGTCTTCAATCTTGTATCTTCATGGTCTTGGAGTCCGGCCGACGATGATAGTCCGGCTATCCGGACACCCCTAGTCCAGGACTCCCTCAGTGGGCCTTAGGGCCCATCTGCCCTAGGGTTTGCCCCCCTTCCACTCTTGCATGCACTTTGGGCCTTGTGGGGGGGCGCACCAGCCTAACTGGGGCTGGTCCCCTCCCACACTTTGCCCATGCAGCACTCCGGGGATGGTGGCCCCACTTGGTGGACCCCCGGGACCCTCCCGGTGGTCCCGGTACGTTACCGAAAAACCGAAACATTTCCGGTGACCAAAACAGGACTTCCCATATATAAATCTTTACCTCCGGACCATTCCGGAACACCTCGTGACGTCCGGAATCTCATCCGGGACTCTGAACAACATTCGGTAACCACATACAAACTTGCTTTATAACCCTAGCGTCAACGAACCTTAAGTGTGTAGACCAACAGCGGGATCTGGATACCCATGTTGGATCCCACATGTTCCACGATGATCTAATCGGATGAACCACGATGTCAAGGACTCAATCAATCCCGTATACAATTCCCTTTGTCTAGCGGTATAGTACTTGCCCGAGATTCGATCGTCGGTATGCCGATACCTTGTTCAATCTCGTTACCGGCAAGTCTTTTTACTCATTCCGTAACAAATCATCCCGTGATCAACCCCTTGGTCACTTTGTGCACATTATGATGATGTCCTACCGAGTGGGCCCAGAGATACCTCTCCATTTACATGGAGTGACAAATCCTAGTCTCGATTCGTGCCAACCCAACAGACACTTTTGGAGATACCTGTAGTGCACGTTTATATCCACCCAGTTACGTTGTGATGTTTGGTACACCCAAAGCATTCCTACGGTATCCAGGAGTTGCACAATCTCATGATCTAAGAAAATGATACTTTCCATTAGAAAAGCTTTAGCATACGAACTACGATCTTTGTGCTAGGCTTAGGATTGGGTCTTGTTCAACGACATCCAATGTCCATGGTCAGGAAACCGTAACCATCTATTGATCAACGAGCTAGTCAACTAGAGGCTTACTAGGGACAAGGTGTTGTCTATGTATCCGCACATGTATCTGAGTTTCCTATCAATACAATTATAGCATGGATAATAAACGATTATCATGAACAAGGAAATATAATAATAACTAATTTATTATTGCCTCTAGGGCATATTTCCAACAGTTTCCCACTTGCACTAGAGTCAATAATCTAGTTCACATAGCCATGTGATTAACACTCACAGGTCACATCACCATGTGACCAACATCCAAAGAGTTTATTAGTTCACATCATCATGTGATTAAGACACAATGAGTTCTGGGGTTTGATCATGTTTTGCTTGTGAGAGAAGTTTTAGTCAACGGGTCTGCAACATTCAGATTCGTATGTACTTTGCAAATCTCTATGTCATATTGTAAATGCTGCTTCCACGCTCTACTTGGAGCTATTCCAAATGGTTGTTCCACTATACGTATCTAGTTTGCTACTCAGAGTCATTCGGATAGGTGTTAAAGCTTGCATCGACGTAACCCTTTACGTCGAACTCTTTATCACCTCCATAATCGAGAAACATATCCTTATTCCTCTAAGGATAATTTTTGACCGCTATCTGGTGATCCACTCCTTGATCACCTTTGTACCCTCTTGCCAGACATGTGGCAAGGCACACATCAGGTGCGGTACTTAGCATAGCATACTATAGAGCCTACGTCTAAAGCATAGGGGACGACCTTCGTCCTTTCTCTCTTTTCTACCGTGGTCGAGCTTTAAGTCTTAACTTCGTACCTTACAACTCAGGCAAGAACTCCTTCTTTGACTGATCCATCTTGAACACCTTCAAGATCATGTCAAGGTACGTGCTCATTTGAAAGTATTATTAAGCATTTTGATCTATCCTTATAGATCTTTATGCTCAATGTTCAAGTAGCTTAATCCATGTTTTCTATTGAAAAACACCTTTCAAATAACCCTATATGCTTTCCAGAAATTCTACATCATTTCTGATCAACAATATGTCAACAACATATACTCATCAGAAACTCTATAGTGCTCCCACTCACTTCTTTGGAAATACAAGTTTCACATGAACTTTGTATAAACCCAAAATCTTTGATCATCTCATCAAAGCACACATTCCAACTCCGAGATGCTTACTCCAGTCCTTAGAAGGATCGCTGGAGCCAGCATACCTTTTAGCATCCTTAGGATCGACAAAAACTTTCTGATTGTATCACATACAACCTTTCCTCACGATGACTGGTAAGGAAACTCGTTTTGACATCCATCTGCCAAATTTCATAAATGCAGCTAATAACATGATTCCGACGGACTTAAGCATCGCTACGGATGAGAAAATCTCATCGTAGTCAACTCCTTGAACATGTGAAAAACTCTTCGCCACAATTCGAGCTACATAGACGGTGACATTACCATCCACGTTTGTCTTGTTCTTCAAGATCCATTTATCTCAATGGCTTGCCGATCATCGGGCAAGTCCACCAAAGTCCATGCTTTGTTCTGATACATGGATCCTATCTCGGATTTCATGGCTTCTAACCATTTGTTGGAATATGGGCCCACCATTGCCTCTCCATAGCTCGTAGGTTCATTGTTGTCTAGCAACATGACCTTGAAGATAGGATCACCGTACCACTCCGAAGCAGTACGCGTCCTTGTCGTCCTATGAGGTTTGGTAGTGACTTGATCCGAAGCTTCATGATCACTATCATAAGCTTCCACTTCAATTGGTGAAGGTGCCACAGGAACAACTACCTGTGCCCTGCTACACACTGGTTGAAGTGATGGTTCAATAACCTCATCAAGTCTCCACCATCCTCCCACTCAATTCTTTCGAGAGAAACTTTTCCTCGAGAAAGGACCCGTTTCTAGAAACAATCAATTTTGCTTCCGGATCTGAATTAGGAGGTATACCCAACCATTTTGGGTATCCTATGAAAATGCATTTATCCGTGTTGGGTTCGAGCTTATCACGATGAAACTTTCTCACATAAGCGCCGCAGCCCCAAACTTTCAAGAAACGACAGCTTAGGTTTCTCTAAACCATAGTTCTCACGGTGTCATCTCAAAGGAATTGTGTGGTGCCCTATTAAAGTGAGTGTGGTTGTCTCTAATGCCTAACCCATGAACGATAGTGGTAATTCGATAAGAGACATCTTGGTACGCACCATATCCAATAGGGTGCAACTATTATGTTCGGACACACCATCACACTATGGTGTTCCAGGTGGTATTAATTTTGAAACAATTTCCACAATGTCTTAATTGCGTGCCAAAGCTCCTAACTTAGATACTCATCTCTATGATCATATCATAGACATTTTATCCTCTTGTCACGATGATCTTCAACTTCACTCTGAAATTACTTGAACCATTCAATAATTCAGACTTGTGTTTCATCAAGTAAATATACTCAGTATCTACTTAAATCATTCGTGAAGTAAGAACATAACGATATTCACTACATGCCTCAACACTCATTGGACTGCACACATCATAATGTGTTACTTCCAACAAGTTGCTATCTTGTTCCATCTTACTGAAAACGAGGCTTTTCAGTCATCTTGCCCATGTGGTATGATTTGCATGTCTCAAGTGATTCAAAATCAAATGAGTCCAAATGATCCATCTACATGGATTTTCTTCATTCATATACACCAATAGACCTGGTTCGCATGTCTCAAACTTTTCAAAATGAGTGAGTCCAAAGATCCATCAACATGGAGCTCCTTCATGCGTTTTTATGACTTACATGGCAGTGCCACAGGTAAGTGGTACTATCATTACTATCTTATATCTTGTGGCATGAAAATGTGTATCACTACAATCGAGATTCAATAAACCATTCCTTTAGGTGCAAGACCATTGAAGGTATTTATTCAAATAAATAGAGTAACCATTATTCTCCTTAAATGAATAACCGTATTGCGCTAGACATAATCCAATCATGTCTATGTTCAACGTAAACACCAAATGACAATTATTTAGGTTTAATACTAATCTTGATGGTAGAGGGAGCTTGCGATGTTTGATCACATCAAACTTGGAAACACTTCCAACACATATTGTCAGCTCACCTTTAGCTAGTCTCCGTTTATTCCGTAGCTCTTTTATTTCGAGTTACTAACACTTAGCAACCGAACCGGTATCTAATACCCTAGTGCTACTAGGAGTACTAGTATAGTACACATTAACATAATGTATATCCAATAATACTTCTATCGACCTTGCTAGCCTTCTCATCTACCAAGTATCTAGGGTAATTCTGCTCCAGTGGATGTTCCCCTTATTACAGAAGCACTTAGTCTCGTGTTTGGGTTCAACCTTGGGTTTCTTCACTAGAGCAGCAGCTGATTGCCGTTTCATGAAGTATCCCTTCTTTCCCTTGCCCTTTTGAAACTAGTGGTTTTACTAACCATCAACAATTGACGCTCCTGCTTGACTTCTACTTTCGCGGTGTCAAACATCGAGAATACTTCAAGGATCATCATATCTATCCCTGATATGTTATAGTTCATCACAAAGCTCTAGTAGCTTGGTGGCAATGACTTTGGAGAAACATCACTATCTCATCTGGAAGATCAACTCCCACTTGATTCAAGTGGTTGTTGCACTCAGACAATCTGAGCACAAGCTCAACGATTGAGCTTTTCTCCCTTAGTTTGCAGGCTAAGAAAATCGTCGGAGGTCTTATACCTCTTAACGTGGGCACGAGCCTGAAATCCCAATTTCAGCCCTCGAAACATCTCATATGTTCCGTGACGTTTCGAAAACATCTTTGGTGCCTCAACTCTAAAAAATTTAACTGAACTACCACGTAGTTATCTAAACGTGTATGTCCGATGTTCGTAACATCCACAAACGACGTTTGAGGTTCAGCACACAGAGCGGTGCATTAAGGACATAAGCTTTCAACTGTCCGCATAATCGCTACTGTCAACTTTCAACTATATTTTCTCTAGGAACATATCTAAACAGTGGAACTAAAGTGCGAGGTTACGACATAATTTGCAAAGATCTTTTGACTATGCTCAGGATAATTAAGTTCATCTTATGAACTCCCACTCAGATAGACATCCCTCTAGTCATCTAAGTGATTACATGATCCGAGTCAACTAGGCCTTGTCCGATCATCACGTGAGACGGACTAGTCATCATCGGTGAACATCTTCATTTTAGTCGTATCTACTAGGCTCGTGTTTCGAGGCCATGTCTGTACATGCTAGGCTCGTCAAGTCAACCTAAGTGTTTCGCATGTGTAAATCTGGCTTACACCCGTTGCATGTGAGCGTAAGAATCTATCACACCCGATCATCACGTGGTGCTTCGAAACGACGAACTTTCGCAATGGTGCACAGTTAGGGGGAACACTTTCTTTAAATTTTAATGAGGGATCATCTTATTTACTACCGTCGTTCTAAGAAAATAAGATGCATAAACATGATAAACATCACATGCAATCAAATAGTGACATGATATGGCCAATATCATATTGCTCCTTTTGATCTCCATCTTTGGGGCTCCATGATCATCAACGTCCCCGGCTTGACACCATGATCTCCATCATCGTGTCTCCATGAAGCTGTCTCACCAACTTATTACTTCTACTACTATGGCTACCAGTTAGCAATAAAGTAAAGTAATTACATGGCGTTGTTCAATGACACGCAGGTCATACAATAAATAAAGACAACTCCTATGGCTCCTGCCGGTTGTCATACTCATCGACATGCAAGTCATGATTCCTATTACAAGAACATGATCAATCTCATACATCACATATCATTCATCACACTCTTCTTGGCCATATCACATCACATAGCATACCATGCAAAAACAAGTTAGACGTCCTCTAATTGTTGTTTGCATGTTTTACGGGGCTACTATGGGTTTCTAGCAAGAACGTTTCTTACCTACGCAAAACCACAATGTGATATGCCAATTGCTATTTACCCTTCATAAGGACCCTTTTCATCGAATCCCTTCCAACTAAAGTGGGAGAGACTGGCACTCGCTAGCCACCTTATGCACCAAGTGCATGTTAGCCAGTAGAACCTGTCTCACGTAAGAGTACGTGTAAGGTTGGTCCGGGCCGCTTCATCCCACAATACTGTCGAAATAAGATTGGACTAGTAACAATAAGTATATTGAACAAAATCAACGCCCACAACTACTTTGTGTTCTACTCGTGCAAAGAATCTACGCAATAGACCTAGATCATGATGCCATTGTTGGGGAACGTAGCAGAAATTCAAAAGTTTCCTACGTGTCACCAAGATCTATCAATTGAGAAACCAGATACGAGGGGAAGGAGAGTGCATCTACATACCCTTGTAGATCGCTAAGTGGAAGCATTCAAGATAACGGGGTTGAAGGAGTCGTACTCATCATGATCCAAATCACCGAAGATCCTAGTGCCGAACGGACGACACCTCCGTGTTCAACACACATACAGCCTGGTGACGTCTCCCATGCCTTGATCCAGCAAGGAGAGAGGGAGAGGTTGAGGAAGACTCCATCCACCAGCAGCACAACGGCGTGGTGGTGGTGGAGGAGCGTGGTGATCCAGCAGGGCTTCGCCAAGCACCGCGGAAGAGGAGAAGGGGGAGAGGTAGGGCTGCGCCAGGGAGAGGTCAAACTCATCTGTTGGCAGCCCCAAAACCCTCAAGTATATATAGGGGGAGGGGAGGGGGCTGTGCCCCCTCTCGGGTTCCCTCCCCAGGGGTGGCGGCAGCCCGAGATGCCATCTGGGTGGCGGCAAGAAGGGGGAAGAGGGTAGGCGCACCTGGGGTGGGCCTTAGGGCCCATCTGCCCTAGGGTTTTCCCCCCTTCCACTCTTCCCTGCGCCTTGGGCCTTGTGGGGGGGGCGCACCAGCCCACCTGGGGCTGGTCCCCTCCCACACTTGGCCCATGCAGCCCTCCGGGTATGGTGGCCCCACTTGGTGGACCCCCGGGACCCTCCCGGTGGTCCCGGTACGTTACCGAAAAAACCCGAAACTTTTCTGGTGACCAAAACAGGACTTCCCATATATAAATCTTTACCTCCGGACCATTCCGGAAGTCCTCGTGACGTCCGGGATCTCATTGGGAATCCTAACAACATTCAGTAACCACATACAAACTTCCTTTATAACCGTAGAGTCATCGAACCTTAAGTGTGTAGACCCTACGGGTTCGGGAACCATGCAGACATGACCGAGACGTTCTCCGGTCAATAACCAATAGCG
Organism: Triticum dicoccoides; assembly: GCF_002162155.2. NCBI lineage: Eukaryota > Viridiplantae > Streptophyta > Magnoliopsida > Poales > Poaceae > Triticum > Triticum dicoccoides. The sequence goes on from NC_041391.1 coordinate 83,212,788, forward strand.
GGATCTGGATACCCATGTTGGCTCCCACATGTTCCATGATGATCTCATCGGATGAACCACGATGTCAAGGACTCAATCAACCCCGTATACAATTCCCTTTGTCTAGAGGTATAGTACTTGCCCGAGATTCGATCGTCGGTATGCCGATACCTTGTTCAATCTCGTTACCGGCAAGTCTCTTTACTCGTTTCGTAACACATCATCCCGTGATCAATCCCTTGGTCACTTTGTGCACATTATGATGATGTCCTACCGAGTGGGCCCAGAGATACCTCTTTGTTTACACGGAGTGACAAATCCCAGTCTAGATTCGTGCCAACCCAACAGACAATTTCGGAGATACCTGTAGTGCACCTTTATAGCCACCCAGTTATGTTGTGACGTTTGGTACACCCAAAGCATTCCTACGGTATCCGAAAGTTGCACAATCTCATGGTCTAAGAAAATGATACTTGACATTAGAAAATCTTTAGCATACGAACTACGATCTTTGTGCTAGGCTTAGGATTGGGTCTTGTCCATCACATCATTCTTCTAATGATGTGATCCCGTTATCAACGACATCCAATGTCCATGGTCAGGAAATCGTAACCATCTGTTGATCAATGAGCTAGTCAACTAGAGGCTTACTAGGGACAAGGTGTTGTCTATGTAGCCACACATGTATCTGAGTTTCCTATCAATACAATTATAGCATGGATAATAAACGATTATCATGAACAATGAAATATAATAATAACTAATTTATTATTACCTCTAGGGCATATTTCCAACTGGGGGCACCTCTAGACACAATAACAATTGATCCTTGAGATCTATTAGCCGTGTGCGGTGCCCCCCTCCACTATATTCCACCTCGATAATATCGTAGCGGTGCTTAGGCGAAGCCCGGCATCGGTAGAACATCATCATCATCATCACGTCGTCGTGCTGACGAAACTCTCCCTCGACACTCAGTTGGATCGGAGTTCGAGGGACGTCATCGAGCTGAACGTGTGCAAGAACTCGGAGGTGCCGTTCTTTCGGTGCTTGATCGGTCGGGCCGTGAAGACGTACGACTACATCAACCGCGTTGTGCTAACGCTTACGCTTTCGGTCTACGAGGGTACATGGACAGACTCTCCCCTCTCGTTGCTATGCATCACCATGATCTTGCGTGTGCGTAGGAAGTTTTTTGAAATTACTATGTTCCCCATCACACACCAGTTCAAGCCGCTGTTGTAAGTCCTTACTCCTCCTGCCTTGAACTGATTGGTAATGTGATGTGTTCATTTAACTACTTGGTTTGCAGCCAATGTTAGTTACTATGTTCACTTTTATACACAATTGTCTTAACATATCATTTCACCTTACATGGTTTAAAAGAGATGAAGGATAATCTTTTGGTCTTGATCTGTAATCTAGTTGTTATGTTCACGTGCGCACACAATGATAAATTAGCCTGTTTGTTTTATATATGTTTGCCCATGATATGAATGATGTCATACTATGTTCATCCTACTTTAAACCATGTCTCTTTATCCTTTGATGTCAACGAATGTGAGGAAATAGACAATACAATAGGCATGCTACATGGACATATGTTCCGAAAGTGATTTTATTATGTAGTTGGCACTACAATACATGCTAATGTATTACAGTAGTTCACCAAAATAAGTTATGTATCAATGTTTAACCTACTTTGTTTGTTTTTGTCTCATTAGTAACTTATCTGGTACACTAATCTACAAGTTCAAACTTTCAGGAAGCTATGCAACAACTACAACCACCTGAAGGTGACGAGGCTACCACAGGCACAATGTCACCTCTTGCTGCAGTGCGTCGGTATCTCTCCACCAACAGTGCAAAAAGCACCTTCCTGCATAATTCTGGGTTGGTTGTCAAGGTAACCTCGTCCAAATCGCCTACTGAACAAAATCTTCCTGCTAGACACAATGATATATCTGTGCTCCAGACACAAGTCCAATCCCTAATGGACGTCGTTTCGGAAACAAGAATAGTGGTTGACAAATGTCATCAAGATATGAATGGTTTTGAAACCAGACTATCAGACATTCACTTTGTTGTTCAAGAGCAATGGCGGAAAAAGGTGGAGATCGTGCTGCTCCATCAGATTCTACCGCCTGAAACATTAGTACTCAGGTCAAATGATCTGTGCTTCTATACATGTGATGGTGCTTTTATCTGGAAGGATTGTAAACTTTATGCCAACAGGCCTTTTGTTGTATCGTTGGAATTTATTTTGTTGTGATACAACATTTATGATGCTGCCACAGGCTGCAGTAATTACGACGCTATTTTTGTATAGTGTAGGTTTATCTTAGTAATGTATTCGGCCGAAAGCTTCGTAGGAGCCCAACATCCCAACATTCATCGGGCCCATTCCAATTGGGCTAAAAACGATTACGGGCCGAAATTGGCATGTAGCCCACTAAAAATATCTGGCCCTAAATCAGAATAAGCTTTCATATTTTTCTGGTAGGCCTGCGCCCGTAGTGGGCCTTTAACAGGCCTAAACATAATTTGGGCCCTCAGTAAAAATAGGCCGTTTACAGGTGTAAATATCTCGAGCCCGTAAAAAACATGGGCCTTTAGTAGACCGAAAGTGAGATTGTGCCCTGATTGTGCCAAATAACCCACTGGTCTTAGCAGGCCTAAATGGTGGCCCATTTACGATGCGGATCTTTGACAGGTCGAAATTCGGACAGGCCGTAAATGTGCCGACCTAATACACGGGCCTTTAACAGGCCGGAACTTCGGTCGGGCTAGATTATCGACATTTTTATATGGGCCATTAATGGGCCAAATATGACGTTGGGCCACATATGGCCCATGGTTTTCGTCCGACCTTAACAGGCCGAAAATGACAACAGGCCGAAATTGGCCCAAATCTATAGTGGGCCTCTAACAGGCTGAATGTCAGACATGGACGAATATGACCCAAATCCTTCACGGTCGTTTATGGGCCGAAAGTTTTGATGGCCTGTAAATGGGCCCAAATGAAGCAGGACCTTTAATAGGCCGGAAATACACCGGGCCATAATTCGGCCCAATTATTTAGCAGACTGTAAACGGGACAGAAGTGACCATGGGACGCGTTGATGACAAGTTTAGGACAAGCCGTTGACTGCTAATTTGAAAGAGAATGCTGGGCCTTTAGCTGGGCCGGCCCATTATGGTCTGCAGAATCTTGTGGGCCTTTAGCTGAGTCGGCCCATTATGGTCCGCAAAATCATGTGGGCCTTTAGCTGGGACGAACCATTATGGTCTGCTAAATTTTGTGGGCCTTTATCTGTGCCGGCCCATTAAGGTCTGCAAAATCTTGTGGGCCTTTAGCTGGGCTGGCCCATTATAGTCCGCTAAATCTTATGGGCCTTCCTTTGGGCTGGCCCATTTAAACTTTATGGGCCACTTTTGGGTTGATCCACGTGTCAACATATCATAGGCCCATCATGACCATTGGATGAGTGACACCTGTGCCAACGCGGAGCTCACGCGTGGATCCGTCAGCCAATGAGAATTTTACACGTGGAAAATCAGCATTGGTCGTTGCCTTTAGCGGGTTATCGGATCCAAAAAAGCGGACCTGATAGGTTAACGGCGTCCCGTTATGGTGGATGCCACGTGTCGGTCACCCTTGATGAAAGGACTTCTATGACGCGTGATTTATCATCATGGAAGAGGACACTTTCATGATGATAATTTTGGTAATGTCATGGAAGACTTCTACGACAGCACAGGTATGACTATCTTGATTCTGTCATAAAATCGTCATGGATGTACATGCATGATAGAAAACGCGACCTAGTGTGACAAACACGTATCATCACGGAAGTGTATCTTTTGTAGTGACGGGATCAGGTGGCTACCTCAAAGGCCGACCTTTGTGGGACAAGGCTGAGAATGACCTAATTGCTAAAGGGGTCGAACCAGAGAAATTGAACTAGCCAGACCGTTGTCAGACTTGGTTCTTCGCGGTTGGCGGAACCTTGGACACTGTATCAGGGAAGTGCGTTTGGACGGAAGAGCAACTGTGAATACCCGTCATGAGGCTTCAGGAGTATATCGAGAAAGCGCATCAAGGGACGTTCATTCCAGACAAAGAGAAGGACGAGCTCACAATTGCCCTCGGGAATCCTGAGCACCCACGACGGACACGAGGCACGCCAGGCTCTGTTCCTTGGAAGGCTGGGTTTCCGGACGCAGGGGGTTACAAATGCCAGGAGAGGATGAAGAAAGTGGAGCATAGCCAACTACAGGCGCTGCACGAAAGGGTACAAGGGCTAGAGAAACGATAAGCAGATCGCAGCACATGACCTGCCAAAGCTTCCCCTAAAGCTACCCCGCCATCTCAGTGGAGAAGTAGCGTGGCTTCCACCGAGCAGACTCAACAGTTGGAGCCTATCTTCAAGGCTCGTGCTAGCTACCCCGTGGATGCTGTCACGGAGTCTCAACATTGCTACCTTACGATGCGATGGATGACACTGAAAGTCAAGGCGGCTGTTGGCTCTGTTTTACCTACTGAACCTGGCACAACCTACCATGGCCGGTCGATTCCATAAGGATATGCTAGGGTGATGGTGGATCAAATAACGGACGGATTTGAGGACCTGGAGCTTGACCACCCTACGGGTGAAGGGGAGATTCGGCTGGGTTCTTCTCTGAAGACTCCATGCCTATGGCGGAAGGAGCTCATCAACCTTTCGAACTGGATGCCTACGCGCCTCCTCCTCCTCTGGCAAGCGATCAGGGCACTCAGTCCCCATCTCCGGTGCGTGGCGGCACTCCGCCTCCTTCTCCGCCTGCGCCGGCGCGCCCGAGCAGCCAACCTCTTCCTTCTTCGCCTCGTCAACAAGGGCGGATCAGGAGACCCGCCGCCGCTCCAGCTACACCGGTGCGTCGTAGTCCTTCTCCTCCGCCTCATAATAAAGGAAAGACACCCACAGCCGCTCTGTCTGCTCCGGAGTCTAGCAGTACAACCAGAGCCGGGAGGCAATACAGATTCGGTCCTTCTCTGAAGACTCCAGAGAAGTTACTATACAAGAGGAGCCAGGAGGAAAACACGAAGATCGTGCAAGCCGAAGTGAAGAACTTCTTTGAAGGGGTGAAAGCAAAGAAATATCCACCTCCGGAGGAGAAGATAGATCTGGTAAAAGCGAAGCGTAGTCTGGCTGCCCTAAAGAAACCACCAAAGTCTCCGGCGAAAGGCAACTATGAGCGTATTATTACAAAGTCATTTATCGAAGCGGAGCGATCGGGAGGTACTATCAGTGGTAAAAGGTTAGCAGATCGACGAGCTGGGAAAAAAGTTGCCCAGCTCGGCGTACAAGTGAACTGATCGTTCCCGCCGCTCCAGGTGTCTAGTGAAATCGTCGCTAATGATCCGGGTAGGATGGTGCCCGGTTATAACAATCTTGAAGATTACCTGCCCGATGATGTACATTATGATTTCTTGGAGGTGGACGAACACAAATACGTGCAGGGGAAGCCTCTCGTCAAAGATGAAAGATCTCTACCAACGATGATGCAAAGATTCCATGATTGGTACATGAAAACCTGCAGAGAATCTAAGGGGAGGAATATTTTGACGCTGAGAGTTAGAGAGGAGCATGACCTCGTTGGAATTGAACTGTTGAATGTTCCATTTGAGGCGTTCTTTGCGTTTTTCAATCTAAAGGCGCTCGATAAATTAATGATCACTTGCATGTATTTTTAATTATCCTCACTATATTATGTAGATTGAAGATCGCCAAATTGAAGAAAATACAAATCGGTGATATTGGGTTCATTAACACAAATTTCATAGATGCATATATGGTTGAATTTCAGGCCAAAGATACCGAGGCCAAGCTGCTACAATCATTTGTATTAAATCAAAACAAAGCTATAATACTCTTCCTTTACGAATTCCAGTGAGTGTTACTATCTTGTGCATATTTGGTTTCCCTTATTAGTCGAGGTTATAGTAATGTAATTGATGAGTTATGCATGGATGCGCAACTTCAACTATATTCTCCTAGAGATTAAGCTTGAGTAGGGAAAGTAACCGTCTTAGACTCGAGACGAAAAGATCCCAAGGAGTATGCGGACATGACTGAAATTCTAGAGAAGTAAGTTAAATCGATCATTATCGCACCATATCGGCAACTTTGTTCATTTGCTGATATCAAGTAATTGTGTTCTTTGTCTGGCAGGGTTTGGAAAAAATTCACCTCAAAAACTCCGGGACTGCCAAAGAAGCTGCAATTTAGACACCCGAAAGTAAGTACTATATTAGAATATTCCATGCATCTCCTAGTGATTCAAGTGCTAGTTTCATCAGTACCATAGCATGCTTGCTAATTATCAGTTTGATTGACCTCTATTTCTTGTAAAGTGGTTGTGGAAGGAACAAGGGAATGATTACTATGGATACTACATTTAATAGTCTATCCGCCACACGACCTGTGAGCGGGGCTACTCTGACAAACAATATGAAGTGCGTAAATAATAATATTCACAACTTTACTTTATTACCATCATTTATGTTCAGTTTCATTTATTCATATATATGTATTGACCCCGTTCTTCAAATTAGATATTTTGGATGTGGAATGAACTCCTACCACTAGATCGTATGCGAGGAATTCAAGAGGAATTGGCGGCATTCTTTCTTGACCACGTGATCGCTAAAGACAGAGAATACCATGTGGACCCTAATCAGTTCATTTTAATTAGGAGATTATATTGTAAGAGATACTTATATTATATATGTAGCCAGTAGCATCGGATAGATATATGAGAACTTGTTGTTTGACCAATCTCTCAGAGAAGGAGAGGTGGTCGAATATCACTTCTCTCTGTATGCATATGTTCATGACGATCATCTGTTTCCTTCATTTGCTTACTAGATAGCGCGTGTCTAGTCCTCTCTATATGTATAGTACGTAGCGTCAACCAAGCACGAACATAAGAGAGGACACTTCTCTCCATTAATTAGCTAGCTAACACAATATATGAAACACCTAAATTAACCCCCCAAAACCCCCTAACCCCCCCCCCCTTTCAAGAAAAAAACAAAAACCCCAGCACCTGAAATGCTGACGCATGGATGACTATTTGTCCCGCTTGGTGCCACCAACCGGGACAAAAGGGCCTCCTGCCTGGTCTCGCCGCACCGGCCACATGGAGGCCCATCTGTCCCGGTTTGTCTAAGAACCGGGACTAAAGGTCTAGGGCATTAGTACTGACACTTTAGTCCCGGTTCAAAAACCGGGACAAATGGCCATTACGAACCGGGACAATAGGCCCTTTTTCTACTAGTGTGTAGTCGATGTTCACATAACACCACTAGAGGAGAGACAACATACATCTCATCAAAATATCAAGTGAATACCAAATTCACATGACTACTAATAGCAAGACTTCACCCATGTCCTCAGGAACAAATGTAACTACTCACAAAGCATATTCATGTTCATGATCAGAGGAGTATTAATATGCATTAAGGATATGAACATATGATCTTCCACCAAGTAAACCAATTAGCATCAACTAGAAGGAGTAATCAACACTACTAGCAACCCACAAGTACCAATTTGTGGTTTTGATACAAGATTGGATACAAGAGATGAACTAGGGTTTTGAGAGGTGATGGTGCTGGTGAAGATGTTGATGGAGATTGACACCCTCCCGATGAGCGGATCGTTGGTGATGACGATGGTGATGATTTCCCCCTCCCGGAGGGAAGTTTCCCCGGCAGAACAGCTCTTCCAGAGCCCTAGATTGGTTCCTCCAAGGTTCCGCCTCCTAGTGGCGGAGTTTCTCCCGTAAGCTTGCTTCTGATTTTTTTTCCAGGGTAAGAGGCTTCATATAGCAGAAGATGGGCATCGGAGGGCCAACATGGGGCCCAGGAAGACAGGGGGCGCGCCCAGTAGGGGGGGGGGCCCACCCTCCTGGCCAGGGTGTGGGCCTCCTCTGGTATTTTCTTCGCTCAGTAATTCTTATTAATTCCAAAAATGACTTATGTGGAGTTTCAGGATTAGGTTTCCAATATTTGCTCCTTTTCCAGCCAGAATCCCAGCTATCGGCATTCTCCCTCTTCATGATAAACCTTGTAAAATAACAGAGAATAGCCATAAGTATTGTCACATAATGTGTAATAACAACACATAATGCAATAAATATCGATATAAGAGCATGATGCAAAATGGACGTATCAACTCCCCCAAGCTTATACCTCGCTTGTCCTCAAGAGGAAGCCGAAATCGAAAAATATGTCCACATGTTTAGAGATAGAGGTGTCGATAAAAATAAAACACGGACATGAGGGCATCATGATCATTCTTATAACATCAACATATATGTATATATTTTTCATATGATTTCTTATGCTCAAGTAAAAATCTATTAACAATGTCAAGTATGGAACATAAACTTCATTGAGAAACAACAAACTATAATCTCAGTCATTGAAGCAATTTCAATTTATCATAACATCGGAAAGAGTAAAAAATAGATCTTTTTAGCAAGTCCACATACTCAACTATCATATAGTATTCTACAATTGCTAACACTCACGCAATACTTATGGTTATGGAGTTTCAACCAGACACGAGAAAGATAGGGGCTTATAGTTTTGCCTCCCAATGTATTCACCTTTGGGTGATGTCAACAATAATAGCTGATAATAACTTACATCCAGTTGGATATATATATATATCAGGATCTTTCCACTATGAGGTCCTTGCCAAAGGATAAAATGAAAAAGGGAAAGGTGAAGGTCACCTTTACTCTTGCATAAAGTAAAAGACATAAAGTAAAAGATAGGCCCTTCGAAGAGGGATGTAGAGGTTGTCATGTGCTTTTAGGGTTGGATGCACAAAATCTTAATGCAAAAGTACGTCACTTTATATTGCCAATTGTGATATGAACCTTTATTATGCAGTCCGTCGCTTTTATTACTTCGATTTCACACCATTGTATAAAACTTATTTTCTCCACACTAATAAGTCATATATATTTATAGAACACTTTTTATTGCTTGCAACATGACAACTTACTTGAAGGATCTTACTCAATCTAGAGGTAGGTGTGGTGGACTCTCATGGAAAAACTTGGTTTAAGGATATTTGGAAGCACAAGTAGTATCTCTACTTGGTGCACGGAATTTGGCTAGCATGAGGGGGAAAGGCAAGCTCAACATGTTAGGAAGATCCATGACAATATACTTTAACTGATATGTGAGAAAACATAAACCATTACGTTGTCTTCCTTGTCCAACATCAACTCTTTAGCATTCATACTTAATGAGTGCTCACAATCATAAAATATGTCCAATATAGTATATTTATATGTGAAAACCTCTCTTTCTTTATTACTTCCTATTAATTGCAACGATGACCAAAACTATGTTTGTTAACTCTCAACAACTTTTATGCCTCATACTCTTTATATGTGAAGTCATTACTATCCATAAGATCAATATGAACTATTTTATTTCTTTTTATTCTTTCTATTTTCTCAAGATCATAGCAAGATAGCAAAGCCCTTGACTCAACACTAATCTTTATTATATAGATAGCTCACGGACACGATTACATAAAGAGATCACAAAGCAAACCTCAAAACTAATTCATACCAAAGCTTTATTCTACTAGATCAAGATACTACTAAAAGGATCGAACTAAGAAAAACGGTAAAGATAGGAGTGTGATTGTGATGCGATAACGGGGCACCTCCCCCAAGCTTGGCAGTTGCCAAGGGGAGTGCCCATACCCATGTGATTATGTCCTCGGAGGTGGTGAAGAAGGAGTTGTTGATGATGTAGTCTTGTCGATCGTCCATCTTCCAAGGCATAGGCTCACCATCATAGAAGGATGATCAAGTCTCCAGGATCCTCAAATCTGCAGCCAAACTCATCCTCTTGAATCTATATTCATACTCACAGTTTTGGTTTTGCAGGTCATAGATCTGGGCTTGGAGGTGCTCGATTTTCTCATGAAGCTTGAAGATGGTTTCCCCAATGTTCTTGATGTGTAGCTTGTGGTTTTTGGTGAATTCCGCGATCATCATCTGGTTGGCGTTGAGTCCATGCTCCACCATCCCTTGGCACTTGAAACTTGTTGCTCCATAGCTTTGAGCTTTGTCCCCGCGCTTTCGGTATGCCTTGGTCCGTCCACATCGCGGATGTGCAGCACCCCCTCGCGCATCTCAATGGTTTGAGGGTGTTGCAGCACCTCCGCGAGATAGGGGTTGATAACCCTCTCGAAAAACTTGTCCTTGGGAGCTCATGGACACGTCATGATGCTCTAGACTGTCAGAAAAACAGCTCGAAACGAAAATAGAGGATTTTTGCGTGATACGGTGGTCAAAAACCGTCGGGAGATTATGTAATGAATTTTTACCGACCAAAAGAAGTAACGTGCAATAAAATAGAGTCGGGGAGACACATGAGGTGCCCACGAGATAGGGGGCGCGCCCTCCACCCTCGAGGAGGCTTCGTGTCCAAAATTCTTAAATATTCTCTAAAGAGTCGGGGATTACTTCTTGGTTTCCAAAATTCTTAAATATTCCAAAACGGAGAAAAATTGCCATTAGAATTGTTTTGGAGTCGGTTTACTTACAGTACCACATACCTATTCCTTTTCGGAGTCGGAAACATTCTCTAAAGTGTCCCTTATGTATTCCTCAGGGGTTACGTTCTCGATAATATTTACTTACCGTACCATATAATGTTTGATTCTTTGACCGTTCACCACCCTCGGACTTGTGCCCTCGAAATCGTTGATTTTTATGGCACCGGAACGATAGACCTCCTCGATAACATAAGGACCTTCCCACTTAGAGAGAAGTTTTCCTGCAAAAAATCTTAAAGGAGAGTTGAATAGCAACACATAATCACCTACGTTAAACTCACGCTTTTGTATCCTTTTATCATGCCATCTTTTAACTTTTTCTTTGAACAGTTTGGCATTCTCATAGGCTTGGTTTCTCCATTCATCAAGTGAGCTAATATCAAATAACCTCTTCTCACCGGCAAGTTTGAAATCATAGTTGAGCTCTTTAATAGCCCAATATGCTTTATGTTCAAGCTCGAGAGGTAAGTGACATGCTTTTACATAAACCACCTTATACGGAGACATACCCATAGGATTTTTATATGCAGTTCTATAGGCCCATAATGCATTATCAAGTTTCTTGGACCAGTTCTTTCTAGATCTATTAACAGTCTTTTGCACAATTAATTTCAGCTCTCTATTACTCAATTCTACTTGACCACTAGTCTGCGGGTGATAAGGAGATGCAATTCTATGATTAACATCATACTTAGCAAGCATTTTACGAAAAGCACCATGAATAAAATGTGAACCACCATCAGTGATAGATATCTAGGGACTCCAAACCTCGGAAAAATAACTTCCTTAAGCATCTTAATAGAGGTGTTATGATGAGCACTACTAGTTGGAATAGCTTCTACCCACTTAGTAACATAATCAACAGCAACTAAAATATGTGTGTAACCATGAGAGGCAGGAAAAGGTCCCATATAATCAAAGCCCCAAACATCAAATGGTTCAATAACAAGAGAATAATTCATAGGCATTTCTTGAAGTCTACTAATATTACCAATTCTTTGAAATTCATTACAAGACAATACAAACCTACGAGCATCTTTGAGGAGAGTACGCAATTAAAAACCGGATTGCAATACCTTATGTGCAGTTCTATCTCCAGCGTGGTGCCCTCCATATGGTTCAGAGTGACACTTGCGTAAGATCTGTTCCTATCCATGCTCAGGTACACAATGTCTAATAACACCATCTACTCCTTCTTTATAAAGGTGTGGGTCATCCCAGAAGTAGTGTCTTAAATCATAAAAGAACTTTTTTCTTTTGCTGGTATGTGAAACTAGGTGATATAAATTTAGCAACAATGTAATTAGCATCATCAGCATACCATGGAGCAGTACAAGAGGCATTAATGACCGCTATTGTTCATTAGGAAAGCTATCATCAATAGGTGGTGGGTCATCAAGAACATTCTCTATCCTAGATAAGTTGTCCGCAACTGGGTTCTCAGCTCCCTTTCTGTCAATAATGTGTAAATCAAATTCTTGGAGCAAGAGAACCCCTCTAATAAGTCTAGGCTTAGCATCTTTCCTTTCATAAGATAATTAATAGCAGCATGATCAGTGTGAATAGTAAGTTTAGAGTCAACAATGTAAGGTCTGAACTTATCACATGCAAATACGACTGCTAAGAACTCTTTTTCAGTAGTAGCATAATTTCTCTGGGCAGTATCAAGAGTTTTACTAGCATACTGGATAACATTCAATTTCTTATCAACTCTTTGCCCTAGAACAACACCTACAGCATAATCACAAGCATCACACATAATTTCAAAAGGTAAATTTCAATTAGGTGGCTGAACAATATGTGAAGTGATCAAAGCTTTCTTAAGTATTTCAAATGCTTCTACACAATCATCATCAAAGACAAAAGGAATATTTTTTGCAATAAATTAGTCACAGGCCTAGAGACTTTAGAAAAGTCCTTAATGAACCTCCTATAAAACCGGCATGACTTCTTATACCTTTAATGTCCTTGGGACATGACATCTTTTCAATAGCATCAACTTTAGCTTTATCAACTTCAATACTTTTTTTAGAAATATTATGCCCCAAGACAATGCCTTCATTAACCATAAAGTGGCACTTTTCCCAATTCAAGATGAGACTAGTCTCTTCACATCTCTGCAAAACTCGATCAAGGTTGCTCAAAAAATCATCAAAAGAGGATCCATAAACGGAGAAGTCATCCATGAATACCTCACAAATCTTTTCACAAAAGTCAGAGAATATAGCCATCATGCATCTTTGAAAGGTAGCAGGTGCATTACATAAACCAAAAGGCAGACGTCTATAAGCAAAAGTACAGAAAGGGCATGTAAAAGTAGTTTTTGATTGATCCTCCGCTGACACAGGTATTTGAGAGAAACGAGAATAACCATCTAAAAAGCAGAAATGTGTATGTTTGGATAGTCTTTCTAGCATTTGATCAATAAAAGGTAAATGGTAATGATCTTTCTTAGTAGCTTTATTTGATTTACGGAAATCAATTACCATTCTATAACCTGTAATAATTCCTTTGCAGGATCAATTCATCTTTATTATTAGGAATGACAGTAATACCTCCTTTCTTGGGGACGCAATGGACAAGACTTACCCAATCACTATCAGCAACGGGATAAATCATCCCTGCCTCAAGGAGCTTTAGTATCTCCTTTCTTACCACTTCTGTCATCTTAGGATTTAACAGTCATTGAGGATCCCTAAATGGTTCAGCATCTTTCCCCAATTTTATCTTCTGTTGGCATAGAGTGGGACTAATGCCCTAAAGTTCATCTAGAGTATATCCAATAGCAGCACGGTGATTCTTTAGAGTTTTCAATAATATTTCCTCTTCTTGCTCTGAAAGTTTAGCACTAATAATAATAGGATATATCTTCTTTTCATCAAGATAAGCATATTTAAGATTATCAGGTAAAGGTTTGAGCTCAAACACGGGATCACCCTTCGGTGGAGGGGGATCCCCTAGGATTTCAACAGGTAAGTTGTGTTTCAGAATAGGACCCTGATGAAGGAATACGTCATCTATTTCCCTTCTTTCATTCACTCATTTTCATGGTCTAGCAAATATTGTTCTAAGGATCAGTAGGAGGCACGGCAATAGAAGCAAGACCAATAATTTCATCCTTACTAGGCAATTCTTTATCTCGAGGTTGTCTACAAAACTTAGCAGAATTGAACTCATGTTTCATATCCCCCAAGCCAATTGTGACAACATCCTTTCACAATTAATCTTAGCATTAACGGTATTCAAGAAGGGTCTACCAAATATAATGGGACAAAAGTCATCTTGTGGGCAGCCAAGAACAAGAAAATCACCAGGATATTTAAGTTTCCCACACAAGACTTAAACATCTGTAACAATCCCAACTAGCTTAATAGTATCCCTATTGGCAAGCTTAATTGTAACATCAATACCTTCTAACTCAGCGGGTGCAATATCATGATAATTTCTTTATATAAGGAAAAAGGTATTGCACTAGCACTAGCACCCATATCACATAAGCCATGATAACAATGATCTCCTATTTTAACAGAAATAACAGGCATGCCTACAATAGGTCTATGTATCTTAGCATCGGGTCTAGCAATATTAGCTATTTCACCACAGGAGTAAATAACATGCCCATCTATATTATCGTCCAAGAGATCTTTAACCATAGCAATAATAGGTTCAAGATTAATTTGTTCAGGGGGTGTATATGCTCTAGTATTACTCTTACAAACAACGGTTGAAGCTTTAGCATGATCCTTTATCCTAATAGGAAAAGGTGGTTTCTCAACATAAGTAGTAGGAACAATAGTATCATTATAAGTGATAGTCTTTTCTTCAAGTGTAAAGGTGCAACTACCTTTACTTCAGTGGGGGGACCATATTTAAACCACTTCTCCTTAGGGAGATCAAGGTGAGTAGCAAAAGATTCACAAAAAGCAACTAATATCTCAGAGTCAAGTCCCTATTTAGCGCTAAATCCACGAAAAGCATCGGTATCCATAAAAGATTTAACACAATCAAACTTAGGTGTCGTACCTGACTCCTTACCATCATCTGAACCCCAATCTTCAGAGTTGCGTTTAATTCTTTCCAGTAAACACCACTTGACTTCAGTAGTCTTCAGCATATAAGAATCAACACATGAAGTATCAAGCATGATGCGATCATGGATAGAAAGCTAAGCATAAATTTTTTGAATAATCATATCTCTTGAGAGGTCATGATTGGGGCATGAATATAACATTGACTTAGTCCTCCCCCAAGCTTGATCGATGCTTTCTCCTTCGCAAGGCCAGAAATTATATATGTAATTATGATCATGATGAGCAAGATGCTTAGGATAGAACTTCTGGTGAAATTCCAACTTCAATCGTTTATAGTTCCAAGTTCCAGTATCATCACATAGCCTATACCATGTCAATGCATCTCCCTTCAAAGATAAAGGGATCACCTTCCTCTTAACAACATCATTGGGTATACCTGCAAGCTTAAATAATCCACAAACTTCATCCACAAAGATAAGGTGTGAATCGGGATGCAATGTTCCATCTCCTGCAAAGTGATTAGCTAGCAGTTTCTCTATCATACCCGAAGGAATCTCAAAGTTAACATTTTCAGTAGGTTCAGTAGGTTGAGGAGCAACTATTTGCCCTACTGGTCGGGGCGAAGATACCCCGAACAAGCCCCTCAAAGGATTAGTTTCCATCGTAACAAGTGACATAAAATTTCAGCACACCATATAAATGTTTCCTTAGCAAGTTCCACTCACCAAAGGCGCTTCCCTCCCCGGCAACGGTGCTAGAAAAGAGTCTTGATGACCCACAAGTATAGGGAATATACTGTAGTCCTTTCGATAAGTAAGAGTGTCAAACCCAACAAGGAGCAGAAGGAAATGACAAGCGGTTTTCAGTAAGGTATTCTCTACAAGCACTGAAATTGTAGGTAACAGATAGTTTTGTTATAAAATAATTTGTAACGGGTAACAAGCAATGAAAATAAATAAAGCGCAGAAAGGTGGCCCAATCCTTTTTGTAGCGAAGGACAATCCTGGACAATTTCTTATAATGAGAAAAGCGCTCCCGAGGACACATGGGAATTATCGTCAAGCTAGTTTTCATCATGCTCATATGATTTGCGTTCGGTACTTTGATAATTTGATATGTGGGTGGACCGGTTCTTGGGTACTGCACTTTCTTGGACAAGCATCCCACTTATGATTAACCCATATTGCAAGCATCCGCAACTAAATTATTAAGGTAAACCTAACCATAGCATGAAACTAGTGTATCCAAATCAGCCCCTTACGAAGCTACGCATAAACTAGGGTTTAAGCTTTTGTCACTCTAGCAACCCATCATCTACTTATTACTTCTCAATGACTTCCTCTAGGCCCAAATAATGGTGAAGTGTCATGTAGTCGACGTTCACATAACACCACTAGAGGAGAGACAACATCCATCTCATCAAAATATCGAACGAATACCAAATTCACATGACTACTAATAGCAAGACTTCACCCATGTCCTCAGGAACAAACGTAACTACTCACAAAGCATATTCATGTTCATCATCAGAGGATTATTAATATGAATTAAGGATCTGAACATATGATCTTCCACCAAGTAAACCAATTAGCATCAACTACAAGGAGTAATCAACAGTACTAGCAACCCACAAGTACCAATGTGTGGTTTTGATAAAAGATTGGATACAAGAGATGAACTAGGGTTTTGAGAGGAGATGGTGCTGGTGAAGATGTTGATGGAGATTGACCCCCTCCTAATGAGAGGATCATTGGTGATGACGATGGTGATGATTTCCCCCTCTCGGAGGGAAGTTTCCCCGGCAGAACAGCTCTGCCGGAGCCCTAGATTGGTTCCGCCAAGGTTCTGCCTCATGGCGGCGGAGTTTCGTCCCGTGGGTGGGGGAGCGCCCCCACCCTCCTGGCCAGGGTGTGGGCCCCCTCTGGTATTTTCTTCGCTGAGTAATTCTTACTAATTCCAAAAATGACTTCCGTGGAGTTTCAGGATTAGGTTTCCAATATTTGCTCCTTTTCCAGCCAGAATCCCAACTGCCGGCATTCTCCCTCTTCACGATAAACCCTGTAAAATAAGAGAGAATAGCCATAAGTATTGTGACATAATGTGTAATAATAGCCCATAACGCAATAAATATTGATATAAACGCATGATGCAAAATGGACGTATCACTTGTATCAGTAGTTGCTTGTGTATGGTTCAATTACTCAGCTAGCATAGATGGTGAATTAGGGATTCCAAGAGCACTTGTAAAAGAAGCTACTTGCTTGCTTGTTTGTATCAACAGTACTTGCTTGCTTGCAGCCCTTCAATTTAGTTCCTTGCTTGCTTGTTTCTGTTAGTAGCACTATGCTTGTTTCTATCAGTAGCACTTTCCATGCTTGCTTGCTTGTATTAGTAGCACTTTTGCACTTTGCTTGCTTGCAACTAAGGTTTGTATCAACATGTACTTTATTGCTTGTAGCACTTTGCTATCAGTAGCACTACTGGGGTTTGTAGCAGTGTTCTTCTTTTATGATATGCGCACTGAACAAGAGAATGCTTAGTACTTATGGTGGTATTGGAATTCCTGGTGTATTAAGGAAGTATGACTAGTTTTAATATATACTAGATTGGTGCTAGATAATTTTGGGTGATGTAATATAGAAGGTTGATTCTAATTGTCGAAATGTCTTAACTTGTGTCATCTAGTCTGTGGCCATTTTTTGTGTGTAGAGGCAGCATGATCAATAGTTGATTATAGTTTTTTCATCTGTTTTTGTACTACTGCAAGTATAGATGTTTCATGCTTTACCAGTGGCAACATCTAGTTGTTTTGAAGGTCCTCATGATATACTCGTCTAGCTTGCTGTCAGCCTGTCTAAGCATGTGTACATGACACCAATTCACTAGTTCATGTTGCTTGCTTGCTAGCATACATGTTGCTTGCTAGCATACATGCTTAATTAGGGTCTCCATCAGCATTACTTGCTTGTATCAGTAGCACTTGGAGAAGAAGCTACTTTCTTGCTTATTAATTAGGGTTTGTATCAATACTACTTGCTTGCTTCTCTTCAATTTCCTTCATTGCTTGCTTGTTTCTATCAGTAGCACTTTGCTTGCTTGCTTGCTTGTATTAGTAGCACTTATGCACTTTGCTTGCTTGCTACTAGTGTATATGCATGCTTGTTTAGTGCACTTACATATTTGCTTAATTAATAAGACTACATCATTGTGTTGTTGATCCATCAAGTTTGCTTCACATGTATTAAATGTATGTGCATGACGGTCCAAATGCTTTCATTTATTGATACAAGTGCATCATTTTACTTTATCCCTGTTGTATCGGATTGTTGTTTATTCTATTGTCCAAGAACCACCTCAAGATCATCCATGGCATGGTTGACAAGGTCAAACATGAGGCCAACCATTGGTATGCAACTTGCCCCTTGGGGTTATACTGTCAGTTTTATAAAATTTGTGTCTTAATATGCTAAGTGAAATGTATTGATGCAATCTGAATAAGCTGGCTTAATTGTGCCTATGTGCTGTTAGTCTTCCTTACACTAGTAGAAAAACCCTCATTCATCCCGGTTTGTGAGGGCTATTGGTCCCGGTTCATCAACCGGGACTAATGGGTCGTCAATAAAGCCCTGGCCCTTTAGTCCCGGTTCGCCCAGGAACCAGGACAGATGAGGACTTCACGTGGCCGTTGCCGCTTGCCTAGGCAGGGGGCCTTTTGTCCCGGTTGGTGCCACTAACCGGGACCAAAAGGCTTCCACGCATCAGCATTTCGGAGGCTGGGCTTTTTGTTTTTTTCTGAAAGGGGTGGGGGTGGGGGGTTTTCTAGGGTTAATTTATGGGGTTTCATATATTGTATTAGCCAGCTAATAGAGAGAAGTGTCCTCTCTTATCTCCATCCTTAGTCGACTCTACGTATAGAGAGGACTTGACACGCTAACTAGCTAGTAAGAAAATGAAGGAAACTATTAAGTATACAGAAGATCGTCATGCACATATACAGAAGTGATCGACCTCCCCTTCTCCGAGAGATTGGTAGAACAACAAGTTTCATATGTCTTACCGACGCTACTGGCTACATATATGTGTATGTATATATAATGTGTAAGATCTCTTACAATACCCTAACATATGAACTCAACTTCCACATGCATGGTGGTATTCTCCGGCTTTATTGATGACATGGTCAAGAAAGAATCCAGCCAATTCATCTTGAATTGCTCGCATGCGATCTTTTGGTAGGAGTTCATTCCACATCTCCCACATCAAATTTGAATAAGGGGTTCCATACGTGTATATATATATATATATATATATATATATATATATATATATATATATGAATTAAACTCAACAGAAATGATGGTAATAAAAAAACTTGTGAATATTTTTGCTTATGCACTTCATATTGTCTTCTAGAGTAGCCCCGCCTGTTCTTGGCCGTCGCGTTGTAGATGAACTCAGAGACATAGTATCCAAAGTAATTATTCACGGCTTCCTGCCACAAGCACTTTATGAGAAATAGTGGTCAATGAAACTGATAATGAAGCATTATAAATGGCATTGATGGAAGTAGTTAGAATCAACGCGAGATGCGCAGAACTAGCTAGCTAGTATAGTACTTACTTTTGGATATTTCCATCGCAGATTCCGCGGAATGAAGTAACTTGTGTGGTGAGTACCTTCCAAACCCTGCGAGACAAAGAAAACAATTACTTGATATCGTGAAATGAACAAAATAAAGTTGCCGATATGGTGCGATAATGAACGATTCGACTTACTTCTCGAGCATCTTAGACATGTCCGCATAGTCCTCGGGATCTTTTCGTCTCGAGTCTAAGACGTTTACTAGTCCCTGCTCAAGCTTAATCTCTAGGAGAATATAGTGGAACCTGCGCACGCATGCATAACTCATCAATTACATTAATTACTCTAACCTCAAGTAATAATTAAGGGAACCGAATATGCACAAGATAGTAACACTCACTTGAATTTGTAAGGAAAGAGTATGGTATCATTGTTTTGATTTATTACGAAAGATCATAGCAAGTTGTCCTCGGTTTCTTGGGCATTATATTTAACCATAAATTCATCTATTAGATTTGTGTTAATGAACCCAATATCACACATTTCATTTTTTTCTGCATTCGACGATCTTCAATATGCATAATATAGTGAGGATAATTATATATACATGCAATGAAAGAGCTGAGCTATATATAGAGACTTAAGGATAGAAGTAGTACTTACATACAGTAGCAACTGACCGTTAATTTATCGAGGGCCTTTAGATTGAAAAACTAGAAGAACTCCTGAAATGGAATAGACAACTCCTCAATTCCAATGAGGTCGTGCACATCCTCTTTAACTTTCAGCGTCAATGTATCGATTTAATTCCCAGCTGACTGCGCCTTTCTGTAGGTTTCCATGTACCAATCATGGAATCTTCGCATCATCGTTGTTCGAATAGATCCATCTTTGACGAGATGGTTCCCGTACTCGTATTTGAATTCGTCCGGATCCATTATATCAAAATGTGCATCGACATAATCTCCAGGACTGGTACCAGGTAAGACCCCCATATGATTAGAGACGATATCGCTAGACACCTCGAAGGAAGGGCACGATTAGTTTGCTTGTTTGCCGAGCTGCGGAATTTTTTTCCCAGTTCTTCCTTCTTGTAACCTTTTGTCACTGCAAGTACTTCCCGACCGCTTCGCTTCCTTATATGTCTTTTCAGTAATGCGCTCATAGTTGGTTTGCAGCAGACACGGTGGTGGTCGCTGCAGGGCATCCAAAGTGCGCTTCGCTTTCACCGGATCTATCTTCTACTCCGGAGGTGGATGTGTCTTAGCTCTTTGCGTTGCGAAGTAGTCCCTCACTTGGTCTTGAAAGATCTCCTCGTTTTCCTTGGTCCTCTCATATGGTAACTTCCCTAGAGTCTTGAGAGATGGACCAAATCTGTATTGCCTCCCGCCTATACTGCTAGACGCCAGAGCAGGCCGAGCGGCTGCGGCTTTCTTCTAGAGATTGCTTACGAGGCAGAGGAGAAGGACTGCAACGCGCCGGAGCGGGCAGAGCGGCGGTGGGTCTCTTCCGCCCTTGTTGACGAGGCGGAGAAGGAGGAGGCTGGCTGGTCGGGCGCGCCGGCGCAGGCGGAGAAGGACGCAGAGTGCCGCCACGCGCCGGAGAAGGAGGCGGAGTGCCCTGACACTACTAGGGAAAAGCCTATACACAGAATCTTAGCAGCAGCGCGGCTCAAAAAGGAGCACTGCTGCTAATTAGTAGTAGCGCGTGTGTGAGAAACTTGCTACTGAAAAGTTTTTAGTAGTAGCGCGCTCAGTGTAAACCGCGTTGCTACAAATATCGACCGGTGGTGTCCACCAAACTCCACTTAGCAGCAGCGCGGTGCCGCGAGCCGCGCTACTGCTATGGATGTAGTAGTAGCGCGCTTTTTCTGAGGTCGCTGCTGCTCAATTTCAAATTGGCACACTTTTTGGTCCCGGTTAGCAGTAGCGCCGCTGCCCAAAGCGCGCTGCTGCTACTTACTCAGCAGCAGCGCGGTTTAGGTCCCGCGCTACTGCTAATCCGCACCAACCCACCACCTTTGCCCCACCCGTCCCTCCCCCCTCCCCTCCTCTCTTCCCTTTCCCCTACCTCCCACATGCTCCCACTCTCACTCTTCTTCTTCCTCAATACTTCTCCCCCATTACTCTCTCTCTTCTATCTACCTTTCTCTCTCTTCATTACTCCTACCTAACTACACCATCTCCATTAATGCATCTCCTTTCTCTTTTTCCTTCCCCCTCCACTAGTTGAAGTTGTCTCCTCCCAAATTAGGTAGCTAGGTAGATGTAGGATTTAGTTAAGTGACCTATTTACCCCCTAACTATATCTATCTTTGTAAAGAAGAGCTTTGTGCACTTTTGATCTACCTACAACATCATCTCCACCGTGTGCTCGATCTCGAGATAGAGGTGATTACAATTTGATGCTTTTGCAAAATGGAAATATGTTTATGTGTGTGTGATATGTTTTTGGAAATTGTGTGTGTGGCATGAGTTGACGCCAAATTGTGCTTTTGAGTTGCCTATGTTTTACCGAAATGTCGATTTATTTCCGTTTCAGCGAATTCCGGGTAAACTCTATATCCATATATGTCCTATTTTTAGGGAAGGTCACGCATTTTTATAATCAATTTGTTTTATTATTACGGTGCAGACGTTCATGATGGTCAGTGGAACGATGGTGGACATGTGGTTGTGGTCTACGGTGCAGGACATGAAAGAAAGTAACCTGACAGAGGTTTTATGTCCGTGTCGAAAATGCAAAGGAATAGTTTGGCTCGACCCCTATGACAATGGTTGTGTCGAAGCGCACCTGCTCATGACTGGTTTCATGGATGGCTATACTCGGTGGATAATGTTGAGGATGCCGACGGGGCAGGCATTGATGACACGGGGCAAGACGAAGAGATGATCGATAATGGCGGCGGGGAAGAGGCCGGACATGGCGGCGGAGAAGGGGCCGGACATGGCGGAGGAGAAGGGGCCAGACATCGCGGCGGAGAGAACGACATGGACTCCACGCAGGAGAGTTCGTCGGTACTAAGTTCAATCGTGCGGGACCCTCATGTTCAAGCATTGCTTCACAAGGAGACGAGTACTGAGAGAGCTGCTTCTAGAGAGGAGGCTAAGCTGGAGCAACTGGTGGTAGACTCGAACACTCCATAGTATGATTGTTGCAATCCTGAGGTGACCCGCTTGAGTTTCACGCTCCAACTCCTTAAGACGAAGGTTAAAAACAAATAGACCCACACTAGCCTCGATGAGCATCTCAAGTACCTAAAGGATGTTCTTCCCGCGGGTAATCTATGTCCTAGTAGTGTTGATGAGGCCAAGAAGATCGTGTGCCCTCTAGATCTGCCACACGTTAGATACCATGCATGCATCAATTGCATAATTTATTGGCAGGAGCACGCGGAAAAAACAAGTTGTCCGGTGTGCAATGCTTCTCGATACAAGAAGGCCGGGAAGAAATGTCCCCAGAAAGTTGTATGGTACTTACCGATCACTACCCGTCTCCAGAGGTATTTTGTAGATCGCAAGGAAGCAAAGCTAATGCGCTGGCACGCGGAGAGGAAGAAGCCCGACGATGGAGATGATCCAAAGCTGAGACACGTCAAGGATGGAAGCCAGTGGAGAGTGTTGAACAACTTCTATCGATATTTTGAATGTGATGCAAGGAACATCGTGCTCGGCGTGTGTACCGATGGCATGAATCCGTTTGGCAACCAGAACACCAAACATAGCACATGGCCCGTGTTTGTATGGATGTACAACGTCCCCCCTGGTTGTGCATGAAATCAAAGTACATTCACATGAGCATGCTTATTCAGGGGCTGAAACAACCAGGAAATAATATTAATTTGTATCTGGGGCTACTTCAAGAGGAGTTAGACACGTTATGGAAAACACCGGCCAAGACATGGGACGCCAGCAAAGGCGAGTATTTCAACATGAGAGACGCGCTGATCACGACAGTGCACGCCTATCTCGGTTACAGATATGTGGCAGGCCAGGTGTGCCATGGATATTGCGTATGCACGCGGTGCATGGATGATACTATGTCTCAGCAGCTAACGTCAAGGAAAGATGGCGGGTCTGGAAAAATCGTGTACATGGGGCATCGAAGATGGCTTGAACATGACGACCCGTGGAGAAACCGTGGAGATCTATTCAATGGTCACGCTGAGCATCGAGAACCTCCACGTAAGCGGAGCGGTGCCGAAATCGATGAGCTGTTGAAAAACTGGAAGGAGTGCTCCGCGGCGGGAAAGACAATGAGAAAGGCGCCGGAGCCACTACTGAAGGTATGGAAGACGAGGTCTGTGTTGTGGGACTTGGAGTACTGGCACAAACTTGATACACCTCATTGCCTTGATCAAATGCATATATGTAAGAATGTCCTTGAGAGCTTGCTCGCAACACTGATGAGCATGTCGGATAAGACCAAGGATGGGCCGAAGGCAAGAAAAGAATTGCAAGATTTGAAAATCAGGGACGATCTGCATATGCCGCCCCGTAAAATGTCAGACGAGATAGAGACGGAGACAGAGGCACGGGAGAAGAAGGGCAAGAAAATAAAGAAAGAGGATTATTGCCACCCTTCTTGCTTCACCTTAAGTCAGGCTAAGATCAATCAATTCTTTAAGTGCCTTACCGGAGTCAAAGTTAGTTCCGGTTACTGTGGGAAGATAAGTAGATATCTAGACACGGACAAGAAAAGGTTCAGCGGGATGAAGTCTCATGACTGTCATGTGATGATCATGAAGATACTACCTATTGCCCTTAGAGGGATAATGGACAAGCACATCCGTGACACGCTTAGTGGTCTCTGCAACTTTTTCGACGTCATCTCTCGAAAGTCGATCAGTGTGAAGCAGCTCCAAAGGCTACAGGAATAGATCATTGTGATACTGAATGACCTTGAGATGTACTTCCCGCCCGCGTTCTATGACGTGATGGTGCATCTATGTGTCCATATTGTGGATGACATAATAGACCTAGGGCCGTCATTCCTGCACAACATGATGCCGTTTGAGAGGATGAATGGGATCATCAATGGATTCGTTCGTAACATGTCCCGTCCGGATGGAAGCATCGTCCAGGGCTATTTTACCCAAGAGTGCATCTCTTTCTGTGAGAATTTTCTATGTGGCACAAACCAGCCGCCTAGTGTTAGTGTTGGTTTGCCCGTTAACAAGCACGATGGGAAGCTCGAAGGAGATGGTCAGTGCAACGGTCGCTGGGAACTGCACGTGGCATACTCAGATCGACGCAGCGACTTTGACAGATAAAATTTGGTAGTGCTACAACCCCTAAACGAGGTAGATCCTTTCGTGGCACTGCACAAAGAAATTATCACAAAGAAATATCGTGACCGGGGGGGTATGCAGGTCGAACGCCGAAGTTACTAGAGAGCACAACTCCACTTTCCTGCATTGGTTCAAATAGCATATTATTGCTAATCCTCCGGAGGAGGGCTCTAAGGACGGATTGCTCATATACGCCTTAGCACATGGCCCCTCGTCCAACCTCGTAACCTATCAGGCATATGATATCAACGGATACACGTTTTACACGGAGGCCAAAGATATCGACAGTGATGATCAGAACTCAAGGGTGACGATGGACACATTCTACACGGAGGCCAAAGATATCGACAGTGATGACCGGCAGCGACAACGGCCAACTGAACAATTTAATGGAAGGGTCGAGGAGATATGGGAGCTTGACTACTCTAGACTGAACAACACGACGATGTTCCGTGTCAGATGGGCAAAGAATGTCAAAAGAGAAAACTGGATTTTCACTACCATGAGTATACCCGACGCCAAGAGCGCTTCGCAAAAAACGAGCCATGGGTACACACTAAGCACGTGACACAATGCTTCTTCATAACCGACCCATGCAATCCCAGTCGTGTTGTCATAAGGAGAGGCACAAGGAACATCATTGGAGTGGATGGAGTCGCCAACGAGGAAGACTATGATCAGTACGGCAACCCAATGAGGGAAGATGACGATGATGATGAAGTATACGTCAAAAGAAGAATCAATACTACATTACCTAAGAAAAATCGTACTCCATGGAAAAGGCAAAGTCACAATGAGGGGCTCAATTATTCTTCGACGAACAAGAAGGGAAAGAAGCTGACTAAAAAACGAAAACGCCAGCGCTGAGGAACCGTATGTTATCGGTCAAATGATGTAATATATATATATATATATATATATATATATATATATATATATGTTCCTATTTTGTATACACACTTAGCCATTATTATGCATGGGTCCAATGATGTAATATATGTTCCTATTTTTCATACATATTTAACCGTCAAATGATGCAGTATATATCGCCCTCCCTTCGTTCACCGCTCTCGGGAAATAAAGGTGGGAGAAAATAAAGGAAAAGAAAAAGGAAAACTGGCTGTTGCGAAGGTAGTAGCAGCGAGTTTTGTCTAAACCGCTACAGCTACTGAAGGTAGTAGTAGCGCATTTTGTATAAACCACTACAGCTACTGAAGGTAGTAGCAGCGCGTTGTGAGAAAACACGCTGCTGCTACGTCCACTTAACCCAAAATTCTCACTATCCCTACTTCATCCCGCCTTTTCCCCCCAAATCCCCACGCTCTCTTCCCCCAACCCCGGCGCCGGCGCCCACCCCCGACACGGCCCTCGCCCGTGACCCCGACCCCGGCGCTCGCCCCCGACCCGTTCCTCTCCCCCGACCCCAGCGCCGGCGCTCGCC